>NC_053024.1:353636737-353974623 GCF_003073215.2 Triticum urartu | reverse complement strand
TTCCGTTGTGTCTTTCGTGGTAGGTTCTGCCTCCGAGGATACCTACGAATATCCAACTGAAGGGAAGTACCCTACTACCACCATCATGCAAGCAGGCCCATTGATGATATCGATACAATCCCATGTTCTCGCTCCTACTCCCATTTACTTCATTAAGACAACAACGTTTCAAACTGTTGTGTGGTGCGGTAGTTGAACCTTTTCTTCTGCATGACCTGTCATTGCCACAGTAACTAGATGAAACCCACTAGCATGTGTAGGAGTTGATTGAGCCATGTCTGTGTTTCCTACCTTGCTATGCCTGCTATGCTTAGAGTTGTGTCAGATCTGGTTCATCTGGGTGATGGGCTAGAGTGAAATGAATATGTTGGTAATGTGAGTGATGTGTTGAACACGATTTGGTAAAGATATCGATGAGAGGCCATGTAGGAGTACATGGTGGGTTGTTTCATTGGAACCGTCCTTAAGCACCGAGATCTATATGTGTGATTTAAGAACCAGTTACTACCATGCATTGGAATCCTATGGGTGGGCTATGTGTTGGCGTCCGTGCGTAGCGCTGACCCTATGGGTGGGCTATGATGCGGTAGATACACTGTGGTTGGGTATTTCGGGCTCCCGTTTGGTGTCTCGGAACCCTGTACACATCGTTCGGGGCCGTATTTGGAAACCTCGGCCGGACTCCCTGTGGATGGAACCTCGATAGGCGATAAACCCGGACTAGAGACTCGAGTGTTTAGGTAGGCCATGGCCGACACCCTCGTTGGGCTTCCGCTTGACGGTTGCCGAGTACATGTCGTGTAAACGACGATAAGTGGTGAGAGCGTGTATGAATAAGTACACCCCTGTAGGGTTAACATCATCTACTCGAATAGCCGCGTCCGCGGTAAAGGACTACTTGGTTGCCTATACAGTTCATAGACAAGTAAATGGATATTCCTAAAAGCCTAAAGACAAGTGTGAGTGTTGTGGATGGCCATTCCCTAGGATGACGGAGGAGGATCCTCGGTGTTGTATTGTTGTGGTGAGTAGTGGACTCGTGTGCGCAAAAAATTTAGAAGTTGCTATCTCGTAGGATACCTTAGCCAAGAGTCAAAGCTAGCTTGCTGCAATAACCCCACTATCCTTCTTGAGAATGTTGCATGTATAGTAGGATCTGTTGTAAGACTTCCTGAGTACCTTTGTACTCATGTTTGCTTAATTACTGTTGCAGAAGAGAACACCGCCCCCTCCGATGGCTTCTATGTAGATCTCGACGTTGATGAGTGACTTGCCACCCAAGTGGTGATCCTGAGCCATGAAGGGCCTTGTAGATAGATAGGCTTCGCCAAACCTTCTTGCTTTCTAGTTGTCTGTACTTAGACAAGTTTGCTTCCGCATGTGCTTGTATGTTTGTATGACTTGAGTGTCGGGTCGTGTGACCCCTACCTATATGAACATATTATGTAAGGCTCTCTGGAGCCTTCTAAATAAAGTACTTTGAGTTGTAGAGTTTTGTTGTGATGCCATGTTGTATTTACACATATCGAGCATATTGTGTGTATGTTTGAAATGATGGGTATGTGTGGGATCTGACAACCTAGTCGTTTATCCTTGGTAGCCTCTCTTATGGGGAAATGTAGTCTTGTGCTTCCATGAGCCATAGTAGTCTGCTATAACCCGGTTCACTGGAGTCCTGCTAGCCCAGCACTACTGCTCCGAAACACTTGACTGGCCGGCATGTGATTTACTTCGTTCATGTGTCTGTCCCTTCGGGGAAATGTCACGCGGAGACATCCGATGTCTTGTTAGCCTGCTACAGCCCGGGTTCCTGGAGTCCTGTTAGCCCAGTTGCTATAGCCGGATTCATACGCTGTTGACCGACATGCTTGAGTTGATTCATGTATGCCTGTCCCTGTAAATTAGAGCCACTTTGGGTTCATGACTAGTCATGTCGCCCCGGGTTCTCTCTCATATGGATGCTAGCGACACTATCATATACGTGAGCCAAAAGACGCAAATGGTCCGAGGCCATGGTAAGGCGACACCCATGGGAATACCGTGCATGAGGCCACAAGGTGTTGCAGGCTAGATCAGCGTGACTTAGAATCGTGGTCCTGACAGTAGGGTTGCAATCCATATCAAGAACAATGAATTACGGGCACATAATTCCTATTTGCAACAATAAGAACATCATTAATCCTTCCCATAGGTTTCTTAATAGTGGAATCCGCAAGATGAAATTTAAAGTACAATCATCAAATTCACGGAAACCTAACACATCACATAATGTTTTTGGAATCGTGGAAACGCTAGCACCCAAATCACACAAAGCATGGCACTTAGAATCTTTAATGTTAATCTCAATAGTAGGTTCCCACTCATCATAAAGTTTTCTAGGGATAGAAACTTCCAATTCAAGATTTTCTTCAAAAGATTGCACCATAGCATCAACAATATGTTTAGTAAAAGTTTTGTTTTGATTATAGCCATGAGGAAAATTCAACATGGATTGCAACAAGGAATACAATCTATTAAAGAACAATTATCATAATTAAATTCCTTGAAATCCAAAAGAGTGGGTTCATCACTACTTAAAGTTTTGACCTCTCCAATCCCACTATTATCAATATTTCCATCAAGATCTAAAAACTCTGAATCATTGGGATGCCTTTTAACTAAAGTTGACTCATCTCCTATCCCATCTTTATCAAGATTTAAATTGGAAAACAAAGATTCAATAGGAGTCACATCAATCACTTTATGATCTTCATCATTATTTTCACACTCCGGTTTAGCGGCCATCTTATTTACTAAGGTAGCTTATTTATTAGAAATTTGGCCTACTAAATTTTCAAGTTGAGCAAAATGAGAATTGAAATTCCTAAGAAATATCATCGAGCTCTTTATTTATGTACTCCATAAAACTTTTATGCTCCTTAAGCTCGTTTCTAAAGAAACCATTATGCTCAAATTGTAAAGACATGAAGCTCATAACATTATTTTCAATTTCATACAACCTCCCAAAGTGAGGATCGACATTCTTTGGTTGAGCCATAAAGACAGGCAAGAACACCAACACATGGGCAAAAAAACAAACGAAGAAGACAAACAGAAGAGGGGTGAAGAAAAAGGCAAATCTTTTCGAAAATCATTTTCGAAGTGGGGGAGAGAAAATGAGAGGAAAATGGCGAATAATGTAATGCAAGAGATGACAGTTTTATGATGGGTACTTGGTATGTCTTGACTTGGCATAGATCTCCTCAGCAACAGCGCCAGAAATTCTTCCTGCTACTTCTTGAGCTTGCGTTGGGTTTTCCCTTCAAGAGGAAAGGGTGATGCAGCAAAGTAGAGATAAGTATTTTCCCTCTGTTAGAGAACCAAGGTATCAATCTAGTAGGAGACAACGCACAAATCACCAATACCTGCACAAACAATCAAACAACTTGCACCCAATGCGATAAAGAGGTTGTCAATCCCTTCACGGCCACTTGCAAAAGTGAGATCTGATAGAGATCGATAAAACTAAACAAAAGTTAAAGTAAATATTTTTGGGTTTTTCGGTTTATAGATCGGAAAGTAAAAGATTGCGAAATAGTAGATCGGAAACTTATATGATGGAAAATAGACCCAGGAGCAATAGGTTTCGCTAGAGGCTTCTCTCAAGATAGCAAATAATATGGTGGGTGAACAAACTACTGTCGAGCAATTGGTCGAAAAGCGCAAAGTTATGACGATATCTAAGGCAACGATTATGAAATATATGCATCACACCCATGTCAAGTAGACCGACTCTTGCCTGCATCTACTACTATTACTCCACACATCGACCTACTCCTGCCTGCATCTAGAGTATTCAGTTCATGAAGAATAGAGTAACACATTAAGTAAGATGACATGATGTAGAGGAATAAACTCAGGCAATATGATGTAAACCCCATCTTTTTATCCTCGATGGCAACAATACAATATGTGCCTTTCTGCCCTTACTGTCACTGGGACAGGACAATGCAAGATTGGACCCAAAGCTAAGCACTTCTCCCATTGCAAGAAAAACCAATCTAGTTGGCCAAACCAAACAGATAGTTCGAAGAGAACTACAAAGATATCAAATCATGCTTAAAAGAATTCAGAGAAGATTGGAATAATTTTCATAGATAACAGATCATAAATCCACAATTCGTTGGATCTCGAAAAACATACCAGAAAATAAGATTACATCGGATAGGTCTCCAAGAACATCGAGGAGAACATGGTATTGAGAATCAAAGAGAGAGAAGAAGCCATCTAGCTACTAGCTATTTACTCGTAGGTCTGAGCTAAACTACTCATGCTTCATCGAAAGGGCAATAGAGTTGATGTAGATGCCCTCCGTGATCGAATCCCCCCGCGGCAGGATGCCGAAAAGGCCCCAAGATGGGATCTCACGGGAACAGAAGGTTGCGGTGGTGGAAAAGTGTTTTCGTGGATGCTTCTGGTGGTTTGGGAATATATGTGAATATATAGGAGGTAGAACTAGGTCAGGGGAGTCATGAGGGCCCACAAGGCAGGGGACGCGTCCTACCCCCCAGGGCGCGCCCTCCCCCCTTGTGATGCCCCGAGACCGATGCGCCAGCTGTCTTCCAGTTATTCGCCGATGTTGTCATGTCATTTGCTCGCGTGTTGCATTTCATCATGTCGTCATGTGCATTGCATCTGCATATTTTCAAAACTTGCATTCGTCCGGGTCTCCCAGTTCTTTTTGTTGTCCTTTTTGAGCCCAGACACACTTGCACGCGCCCGCGGCATACCCGAAATAGTATTTTATAAGTGGCTGGAAAATTTTCTCGGAATGGGTTGAAAGTTGGCATACGGTGTTGTTATGTTTTTAGTAGACCGCCTATCAATTTTCGCCGCATTCGGAGTCCGTTTGATG
This sequence comes from Triticum urartu, assembly GCF_003073215.2. Classification (NCBI taxonomy): domain Eukaryota; kingdom Viridiplantae; phylum Streptophyta; class Magnoliopsida; order Poales; family Poaceae; genus Triticum; species Triticum urartu. Next base: position 353,969,729 of record NC_053024.1, on the reverse strand, counting down.
CCCCAACGGTTAACTATAGCGGCAATATAACCGGTCAAACATCGGACGTCTCCGGTATCCGGAAACATGTCCCGGGCTGCCCATCTTTGTAACACCCCGGATATGACTTTCCCAATTTGTACTCCAACTCTTGCCTTTTCCGGCGTTAAGTTATTTTATTTTCTCGGGTTTGGTTTTTTGCCTCCGTGTGTTGTTGTCGTTGTCATGCATCTCATATCATGTCATCATGTGCATTGCATTTGCATAGGTGTTCATCTCTTACATCCGAGCATTTTCCCTGTTGTCCGTTTTGCATTCCGGCGCTTCGTTCTCCTCCGATGGTCATTTCTACCTTTCTTTCGTGTGTGGGGATTAAACATTTCCGGATTGGACCGAGACTTGCCAAGCGGCCTTGGTTTACTACAGGTAGACCGCCTGTCAAGCTTCGTACCATTTGGACTTCGTGTGATACTCCAACGGTTAACCGAGGGACCGAGAAGGCCTCGTGTGTGTTGCAGCCCAACACCCTTCCAAAGTGGCCCAAAACCCACCTAAACCCTCTCCATCATATAGAGCGTTCCATCACGATCGCGTGGCCGAAAACCGCACCTCATTTGGAATCTCCTAGCTCCCTCTACCTATAAATATGTGCACTCCTCCAAAAATTCGGGCGAAACCCTAGTCTCCCCCTTCCTCCGCGCGCCGGACACGTCCGCCGCCGTCCCCTCGCCCAATCACTGTGCGCCACGTCACCGGGCCATGCCCCACTTCACCACCGCCGCCGCCGAAGCCCGCAGGGCCCGCGGGAGGCCCTCCCGGCCCGGATCGGGCGCCGCCGCCCGTGAGGGACCCCGCCGCCCAGCCGCCGGACCCCGCTGCCTTGCTCACCTCCTCTGCCGCCCAATTCGCCAGACGCCGCCACCCAGCTCGCCGACCGCCGCCCCGTCGTCCCCGGCGTCGCCCCGCGCCCGCCGGCGACCTCCTTCGCCGCCCCGCGCCGGAATTCGGCCGGATCCGGCGAGATCCACCCCGGCTCCGCCATCTCCGGCGAGTTCCGCCTCCTTCCCCGCCATCTCCGGCGAGTATCGCGCCGGCGAGCCTCGGTTTCCGTGCCCCATTGACTTCTACCTCGAGGTTGTTTTTTTGCACCAAGTCCCCGAATCTCAGATCCATATGCTCCTGTTCATCGCATCGTAACTTTGCATCCGTAACTCCGTTTTGGGCATATAGCATATCAAAATGTTCGTCTCAGAGAGTACATCATTTCGTTCCATTGCATCATTGTCATTTGAGTTCAGCTTGATGCCCAAAATTCTGTTAGAAGAGGGCTACTTGAGTTAATTGTCAGATCTGCTACTCCATTTAGATATTTGTCATTTTTGCCATGATTAATGTGTGCACTATGTGCCATGAGCTCTACATATGTTTTGTTAAGAGTTTTGCCATCTTTCCATAGGTGCAACCCATGTATTTTTTTGATGTGTGTGGTGACTAGCACAAGCTTGCAAAGTGAGGCACTTGGTAATGCTGATTTCAGGGACTTAGCATTTCCACTAAGTCCTTGACCTGTTTATCTCATATGGTCATATGTTCATGTTGTTTCCTAGTGATCCGTGCCTCTTTTGAGGGTGATCAGTAAGGATGTTTTGTTAATATGGTAGTGCTCTATCCATCCATGTCTTTGTTTGCAATTATGGAGCACCCTAGCTTGAGTCAATCGAGCTCTACGTTTGCTACTTCGTGAATCTGGGCAGATTGTCTACTTGTTAGCGATTTTGCCGATGATTTTGTAGTTGATTCGTGCATGCTATGTTATTGTTCTTGCCATGTCTAGCTTGCATTTTGGGTATTCTTGATGGGTGTATGCTTAGATTGCCATGAATTGCTCTGTAGTGAGTGCATCGAGCTCGTAAACATGCCTACTTGATATCTGATTATGTTTTTGCCATGTTCACATGCTTGCAATTGTATTTTCTGATCCCTTTTGGCTCATGGTCACTAAGGGACTTTTGTTAAGCTCTTTGAGTATCTCCATGCCATGCTTTACTTTGCCATGTTCAGGTCCAGTAGCATGTAGTTTTGTTGCTCCGAAGAGTGCTACCTGATCTGAAATTCCAGACAAGTGTTAATTTCACTAAGTCTGAAATCTGGTTACCATATGCATTTTTGCCATGCTTGTTTGAACCTGTTAATGGATGAATTGGCCGTAGCTCAGTGCTAGACTTTTGTTAAGCATCTTGAATGCATCCCTGCCATGTATTTTGTTTCCATGTTTGGGTGCTGTAGCTTGTTCATCTCATTGCATTTAGATGGCTACTTGCTGTAAATCGCAGAACGTGGTCATATTTGAATTGCTTGCCATTTCCAAACCGTAATTCCGATTCCGGCGTTTCTTTATATCGTTTTCAAGCGATTTCATCTCATCTTTCCAGTGGCACACTTGGATTCCCAAGTTGAGGCCAGGTTCATGCATCCCTTGTCAAATCTTGCATATACATCCCGCATCGCATCCCGCATAGCATACCATCCTTGCATCATATTGTTTGAGCCCGTTGAGTTTTCTTTCGAGGATCCAGTCAACTATGACAACTGTGCAGGAAAGATGATCATACCCTCGAAATCACTACTATCTTTGCTATGCTAGATTGCTCGCTCTTTTGCTATGCCAATGCTACGATGCCTACCACTTGCTTTCAAGCCTCCCAAATTGCCATGTCAAACCTCTAACCCACCATGTCCTAGCAAACCGTTGATTGTCTATGTTACCGCTTTGCTCAGCCCCTCTTATAACATTGCTAGTTGCAGGTGAAGATTGGAGACCGTTCCTTTTTGGAACATTTATTTACTTGTTGGGATATCATTATATTATCTTGTTATCTTAATGCATCTATACACTTGGTAAAGGGTGGAAGGCTCGGCCTCTCTCCTAGTGTTTTGTTCCACTATTGCCGCCCTAGTTTCCGTCATATCGGTGTTATGTTCCCGGATTTTGCGTTCCTTACGCGGTTGGGTTATAATGGGAACCCCTTGATAGTTCGCCTTGATTAAAGCTTTTCCAGGAATGCCCAACCTTGGTTTTACCATTTGCCACCTAGCCTCTTTTCCCTTGTGTTTCCGGAGCCCGAGGGTCATCTTATTTAAACCCCCCCGGGGCCAGTGCTCCTTTGAGTGTTGGTCCAAATAGAGCCACTTGCAGCGCCACCTCGGGGCAACTCGAGGGTTGGTTTTAGTTGTACGTAATGTTCATCTGAGTGTGCCCTGAGAACGAGATATGTGCAGCTCCTATCGGGATTTGTCGGCACATACGGGCGGTGTTGCTGGATTTGTTTTAACCTGTCGAAGTGTCTTGAAGAACCGAGGTACCGAGTCTGATCGGAACATCTCGGGAAGAGGTCTATTCCTTCGTTGACCGTGAGAGCTTGTCATGGGCTAAGTTGGGACTCCCCTGCAGGGATTTGAACTTTCGAAAGCCGTGCCCGCGGTTATGGGTAGATGGGAATTTGTTAATGTCCGGTTGTAGATAACTTGAACCTTAACTTAATTAAAATGAATCAACTGAGTGTGTTACCGTGAAGGCCTCTTCTCGGCGGAGTCCGGGAAGTGGACACGGTGTTGGAGTAATGTTTGCGCAGGTTGTTCTCTAGTTTATCGCTCGCGCTTTGCCTCCTCTTCTCGCTCTCTTTTGCGAACAGGATAGCCACCATATTTGCTAGTCGCTTGCTGCAGCTCCACATATTTACCTTGCCTTACCTATAAGCTTAAATAGTCTTGATCGTGAGGGTGCAAGATTGCTGAGTCCCTGTGGCTCACAGATTACTATTACTCCAGATGCAGGGCCTGATGATTCCTCTCCAGGTGACGCGCTTGAGCTCAAGTGGGAGTTCGACGAGGACTCTCAACGATACTATGTCTCTTTTCCTGATGATCAGTAGTGGTGCCCAGTTGGGGGTGATCGGGACCGTGTCGCATGTTGGGTTATCTTTTATTTTGGCGCCGTAGTCGGGCCATGAGTGTTTGGATGATGTAACGTTATTTATGTACTTCATTGACGTGGCGAGTGTAAGCCAACTATGTTATCTCCCCTTTTATTATCTATGTTACATGGGATGTTGTGAAGATTGCCTAACTTGCGACATATGCCTTCAATGCGATTATGCCTCTAACTCGTGCCTCGACACGTGGGAGATATAGTCGCATCGAGGGTGTTACAATCTTCCTCTCTTCTCAGCCCTCTAGTCTACTTGCACAACCCATCATCACCCACCTGAACACCCCCTCTCGCCGGAGCCGTCGGATCGTCAACGAAGGGTCCGGAAACCCCACAAACCCCCTAAAACCATAACCCGGCCAATAATTGGACACCCCCATCTCTATTTTGGGCAACCCTACCCCCTCCTCCTCTTTTTCCGTGCCTCCACCTGCCCCCAACCGCCGTCAGCATCGTTTTTAGCGCCGCCAAGCCATGCGCCGCCACTTGTCGCCGCACCAGCGGTCACCCGCCACCCAGCGTCGCCGCCATGTCAGCCTTGCCGCCCCTGCAGCCATTCAGGGCATGCCACCTCACCCCGCAGTCCGCACTCCGCCACGGCCCTGCTGGCCCATCTGCGGCCCGCCCCGGGCCGATCTGGGCCCGAGGAGCCCGCACCGCCGCTCGTACGCTCCAGGAGCGCCCCGCTCCCCGTGCTGAGCTTCGTCCCGAGCTTCATCGCCTGCGACACACCGCCTCCACCCCGTCGATCGCCGCAGACCAAGGTCGCCGGAGGCCACGGCCACCTCTCCGACTAGAAGGTCAACAGCTCCGTGCCTCTCCTCGTCCTCACCCTACTTTTCCCCTGGACATCTCTGATCCCTGCATCGCATCAGCTGCAGGACGCCGCCCCCATGGCCGACCGTCGCCGGCGCTAGTCCCGGCCGTCCCCGCGCCGGATCCCGTGAGTCGCCGCCCGGATCCGCTTCCTCCATCCGTCCCTGACCTCATCTTCGGCCATCCCGTGCCTTGGACCTCGCCGGACTCACGCCAAACTGCCACCGTCGTCCTGCCTTGTTCGATGCTGCATCGCTACGCCCTCCTGCCTTCGTTGACCGCGGCTCGAGCCGACCCAGCTCCTCCACACCCCGTCCGAGAGCCCAAGGTCCCGTTTCCTCAGCCCAATGTGAGCTGACCCCAGGCGCCCCTCTTTTTTTCTCTTCTTACTGTTGGGCTAGCCTAGTACACTTTAATTTTGGCCTGCTACGTTTTTTCCCTGTGCTTTGAATTTCCTATTTTCCAGGGAATTGGCAGAGTTGCAGAAATGTCCACCTAGATCATGCATTTAATAACTCACAAATGGTGCATCGTATTAAAATGATTTATATATGAAAAATGACTAAAATTTCATCTAGTTTCATAATATCCAACTTTCATGCATATTAAAAATGTTTAAAATGTTGTTTGTGCTTATTTTGCCTATTGCCATACTAAGATGTTTTACTTCGTAACTAAATAAATGTAGCTCCTATTTAAATAAACTTTATATGTAAATGGGGTAGAAAAATGCATAGATTATCTTGGTTCACTTACTTTTCCTGTTTAACAACTCTAAAATATGGTTTAGGGTAGAACAGTACCAACTCTAAAATTTGCATATGAGGTCTTACCGGAATCGTTGATTGTTGTTCCGACCTCATTTAAACTTTCCTAGATAGGTAGTTTTATTATGCTTCAGCCCTTGCCAAGCTAACCAATATTTAATATTGTTGAGTACATAAATAGGAAAGAACTAAATAAGTCATGTGGTGTTTCGTCAATATGCAACTCACTGCATATTGAGCTCCACTTAACTTGTAGTTTTGCTTGCACACTTTGCCATGCCATGTTTGATTAAACCGGACATGCATCATACTTGTTTACGCATCATGCCATGCTTATGTGATGGTTGTTTACTATGTTGTTTGCTTCTTTCCGGGTTGCTTCTCTTGTTAGCTTCGGTTTCGTTCTGGAGTTGTGAGTCCATTCGACTATGTCCGTTTGTCTTCTTCATGGACTTGTTCTTCTTCCTTGCGGGATCTCAGGTAAGATGACCATACCCTCGAAATCGCTTCTATCTTTGCTTGCTAGTTGTTCGTTCTATCTCTATGTCGTGCTACCTACCACTTGTTCTATCATGCCTCCCATATTGCCATGTCAAGCCTCTAACCCACCTTTCCTAGAAAACCGTTGTTTGGCTAAGTTACTGCTTTGCTCAGCCCCTCCTATAGTGTTGTTAGTTGCAGGTGAAGCTGAAGTTTGTTCCATGTTTGGACATGGTTATGTTGGTATATCACAATATATTTTATTTAATTAATGCATCTATACACTTGGTAAATGGTGGAAGGATCGGCCTTATGCCTGGTGTTTTGTTCCACTCTTGTCGCCCTAGTTTCTTTCATACCGGTGTTATGTTCCTTGATTTTGCATTCCTTACGCGGTTGGGTGTTACGGGAACCCCTTGGCAGTTCACTTTGAATAAAATTCCTCTAGCAAGGCCCAACCTTGGTTTTACATTTGCCTAACAACCTATACCTTTCCCTTGGGAGTAATTAACCCGAGGGTCATCTTTATTTTAAACCCCCTGGGCCAGTGCTTCTCTAAGTGTTGGTCTGAAATAGAGTCCTTTGCAGCGCCACCTCGGGGAAACTCGAGGGCTGGTTTTAGTTGTACGGAGTGCTCATACAGTGTTGCCCTAAGAACGAGATATGTGCAGCTCCTATCAGGATTGTCGTCACATCAGGCGGTCTTGTTGGTGTTGTTTTAGCATTGTCGAAATGTCTTGTAACCAGGATTCCGAGACTGGTTGGGTCTTCCCGGGAGAAGGAATATCCTTCTTGACCATGAGAGCTTGAGATGGGCTAAGTTGGGACACCCCTGCAGGTTATAAACTTTCGAGAGCCGTGCCCGCGGTTATGTGGCAGATGGGAATTTGTTAATGTCCGGTTGTAGAGAACTTGACACTTGATTTAATTAAAATGCATCAACCGTGTGCGTAGCCGTGATGGTCTCTTTTTAGCGGAGTCCGGGAAGTGAACACGGTTCTTGTCTTATGCTTGAACGTAAGTAGCTTCAGGATCACTTCTTGATCACTTCTAGCTTCTCGACCATCGCGTTGCTTCTCTTCTCACTCTCATTTGCATATGTTAGCCACCATATATGCTTAGTGCTTGCTGCAGCTCCACCTCACTACCTTCTCCTACCCATAAGCTTAAATAGTCTTGATCTCGCGGGTGTGAGATTACTGAGTCCTCGTGGCTCACAGATACTTCCAAACAGTAGCAGGTGCCGATGATACCAGTGCAGGTGACGCTACCGAGCTCAAGTGGGAGCTCGATGAAGATATTGATCGTTGTTATGTGTCTTTTTCGGTTGATCAGTAGTGGTGCCCAGTTGGGACGATCGGGGATCTAGCATTTGGGGTTTATCTTCCTTTTTATTCAGATTTTGGCCATAGTCGGTCTTTGAGTGTATTTGGATGATGTATGAATTATTTATGTATTGAGTGAAGTGGAGATTGTAAGCCAACTCTTTATCCATTTCTTATTCAGTACATGGGATTGTGTGAAGATTACCCCTCTTGCGACAAAACTACCATGCGGTTATGCCTCTAAGTCGTGCCCTGACACGTGGGAGATATAGCCGCATTGTGGGTGTTATAAGTTGGTAATCAGAGCCATCCCCGACTTAGGAGCCCCCTGCTAGATCGAATCGCTGATGTTATTGAGTCTAGAACAAAATGTTTTGAGTCTTAGGATTATATATATCGGAGAGTAGGATTCTTTTTACTCCTCGGTCCCTTCGTCGCTCTGGTGAGGCCTCCTGACGTAAAAGTTTTGACTTTCCTCTCCTCAAATTTCATGAAAAAAAATTAGGATCACGCGGGTATCTTGGAATCGTTCTGATATTCTTGTGACGAGAACATTGTTCTTGGTGCCTCCTGACATTTAGGGGTTGTGGCAGTGTCAAGCAGAGTTGAGCTCCGAGGTGTTGTCGTCACAATTTTATCGTTGCAGTTTTGGAATACCTGAGTTCGCCGACATCGAAAATATCTTTTATGCAGTTGTTGGTGAGATAACCTCGACGCCACCCAGTACTGGGCTGGGAGTTCAGGAGTATTTCCATAAATAATATAACGGATGCTTTTCAAAGGTTGAGGTACACGATTTTTGAAGGTTACTTGTTTATGTGTTGAAGGATGAATACAGCTGGATGTAGGGATTGTTAGTTTGGGTGAGATATTATGCTTCCCCTGTGTCCCCATCACCTGATTGCATAACCAGAAAGTTTCAGGAGTTTAATAGGTGGGAATTCAAGTAGCTCCTATAATATCTTTCCGATAGATGTGTGATATGGGATTGGGTAAATCTCTATCATATGTATTTGTTCCGGCTTATTATGCAAGCCAAACCTTTGTTTTGTTTCGAGTTGTGGTATTCGAGTTGCTTCAATGTTAAAAGTTGATTCCATGCCTCTTTCTAAGCGGTGTTCTCATATTTCTATGTGGATGCTAATCCTTCTTGATCATCAAGATTGTCATCCCAATTCTTTCCAACCGGTGTGATTCTCTTCAAGGTGATTCTATCTTTTTTTCCCATTCGCGAGATCAAATTTCAGCTTTCTCAATGGTGTTTGTTTCATCCTTCCCCAAGTAGCCTATGTTTTCCCGCCATCCCACACATTTTTCTTACAGGACTCATATATCTTAATCAAGTATCCATTTTATTCATGTGAACTTTCTTCTTTCCTTTCCTTCAATGTTCTTAACCGGTGATTTCTCGTGGAGATGCTCAGAAGCTTCAAGTTCATCATTTTTTGCTTCTTCCTCCTCTTTTCTTCTCCGGTGGCCTAAATTCAAGTTTTCAATGTTGATCATATCTTTTTCATTGGTTCACATGCTTTCCATGTTGGAAGTTCTTATCGAAGACTCTCTTATTTATTCACCTCTCGCTATTCATTTGTTCCAGAGTGCTGAAGATATCTCAGAAGATTTGTGTCTCCACTATCAATCCGTTCAAGCTATTTCGAGGTTGTTATCTCATTCAAGCCATTTAATTCAACCGGTGCAATCTATCTTTTAAATCGTTCAACGGTGTTTCTTTTGAGTGGGCCCTAACCCACAGGTCTTTTCCCAGGGTCTTATCTAACTCTTGTAACTTTCTTGGAGTTACTCTCAAATTCTTTTCCAAGTTTGATGTAAGAATGAATTATCATCAGTTATATGTCTTTCTCCAAGATCTTTTAAATTCTTTTCATCGGTGGTACAACCTTTCTATTCTTCATTCCGGAGTGCCTCAACAATTCATGGTGGTGTTTCTCGTCATCATTCTTGGATTTTGAAGACCGAAGAAGAGTTTCTCTTCAATCTTACCCGTTCTCTCGAAGATTCGTGGTTCTAGCTTGATGCCATCCTCTCATAATTGTTTTTGAGTGTGAGAATTCTTTTCACCCATCCGGAGCAATTCAAGAGTCTTTTCAGATTGATTCTCCGTAGCCCATCATCTCAGAATTATTCATTCAAGCCGTCAGCTCTCGTTCTCCAAATCATACCGGTGCATCATTTAAGTATTATCTAATCAGCTCATGATCTCTTCGTTCACTTGTATCTAAATTCTCTCAAGAATCTTCGTTGATTTTCTAATTCTTCCCGGTGTTTCTTTTTCTTTTCCTCATTCATTTTCAATTCTTACGGCGGTTTGTTCAAGATTACTCTTCATATGTTCTCACATTAATTCATTGATTCTTTCCAATCCTACCGGTGGTTCATTGAAGACCTTCCCAAGTTGCCCTATTTCTCTCTTCTATATTTTCAAGAAGAATAAGTAGCATGCCAAATCCATTGCTTGTCATCAAGTTAAGTTGATGAAGGATAAACATACAGTAAATATTATTCTTGTTTTATTTGAGGTGATTCTATTCTTTTCTTCCGGAGTTCGTCCATGATATCTTTTTCTTGGTTTGAGATGCTTCATATTTTCTTTTCCGGAGGTCCAAGTTTTCCGCATTATCGTCCCGAAGCCCCATCTAAATCATTGCAAGGCTTCACCTTGTGTTTTCAACTTCTCTTTATTTCCATCATCCTTTTATTACCAAAGTTCTTCATCGAGGTTCTACATGATGGTTCGTCAAGGATTCATTTGATTCTTCAATTGTTCTCCAATATTTCTCTCGAAGCTAAGATCCGCCAAGCTATACTCCAAAATAAACATGGTGTTCAACACATGTCTTGTTTTGAGGTGTTCAAGCATTCTTCATCTTGCATCCGAAGTGTAGTTCTTTCTATCTCATCTTTTGAGGTGGTGTTATGTCATTGTTGATAATTTCCCTTCGTGTTTCAGGATTCACAAGTTTTCAAGAGTGACATATCTAAATCCATCATTTTCTCTTCGCTCAAGACATCTTTTCAAACAATCAATCTCTTCATTGGAGTTAGATTGGGTTATATTTCACCTAAAGCTTTCCCTAGGGATTGTTGCTATTTATGGTTCTCATAAATGACCCAAGCTCTTCATTTATCCTCCTGGTGAAACAAGTTTCTAATCTCCTTGTTGATATCAATCCAATCTATTGTTTCCGTTAGTGGAAGAACTTTCACCTCATAATTTTTAGAAGCTTCCATAAGCCCACAACAAGCTTATTCATTTCATTGTTGGTTCTCCAACAACTCCATTATAACCTTCCTGGAAGGGTGCTTTCCAAACTCATTGGTGGTACAAGTTGGCATTTTCTTCCCCATTCTGTTGTTGCAATGGTATATCTTCTATTCTTCCTTCCGGAGGCGTTGTGATGTTGCTCTCTTCGACCCATCATCTTGTTTTGTCAATCAATTCCTTCCATTTACTGTAGGAGTGCTGTCCAAATTATATCATTCTTACTCCTTCTCCATCTTGTTTCAACCGGAGTGCTTGCATGTACTTCTTGTCCATTGCAACCCTTTTCTTATGACTTTCAACCTACAAGGTTCTAGTAAGGTTCCTTGTTCCTCTTTTCTAAGAGAGTGTTTTTCAACTTTGTTCATCTCCGTTGTATTCTTTATTTCAATTCATTCAACCTCTCAAGGTTCGTGGTTTCACTCGTTTGTCCAAGAAGCAACTTAGTTTACCTCTCCTCTTCCTTTTCTACTTCTCTCCGGTGCCACCCTAGATCTCGGGACGAGATCCTCTTGTAGTGGTGGAGTGTTGTGACGCCCCGAGACCGATGCGCCAGGTGTCTTCCAGTTATTCGCCGATGTTGCCATGTCATTTGCTTGCGTGTTGCATTTCATCATGTCATCATGTGCATTGCATCTGCATGTTTTCAAAACTTGCATTCGTCCGGGTCTCCTAGTTCTTTTCGTTGTCTGTTTTGAGCCCAGACACACTCGCACCGCCCGTGGCATATCCAAAATAGTATTTTATAAGTGGCCGGAAAATGTTCTCGGAATGGGTTGAAAGTTGGCATGTGGTGTTGTTATGTTGTCAGTAGACTGCCTGTGAATTTTCGTCGCATTTGTAGTCCGTTTGACGCCCCAACGGTTAACTATAGCGGCTATATAATCGGTCAAACGTCAGACGTTTCCGGTATCCGGAAACATGTGCCGGGCTGCCCATCTTCCTATCCACTCAGCCCACTAGTCCACTTGCACAACCCATCATCACCCACCTGAACTACCCCTCTCGTCGGAGCCGTCGGATCGTCAACGGAGGGTCCGGAAACCCCACAAACCCCCTCAAACCCTAACCCGGCCTATAAATGGACACCCCCATCTCTATTTTCGGCAACCCTACCCCCTCCTCCTCTTTTTCCATGCCTCCACATGCCTCCAGCTGCCGCCAGGGTCGTTTTAAGAGCCGGCAAGCCAAGTTCCGCCACTTGTCACCGCGCCAGCAGTCAGCCGCCACCCAGCGCCACCGCCACGTCAGCCGCGCCGCCCCTGCAGCCATTCAGGGCGTGTCACCTCACCCCCGCGGTCCCACTCCGCCGCGGCCCTGCTGGCCCATCCGCGGCCCACCCTGGGCCGATCTGGGCCCGAGGAGCCCGCACCGCCGCCCGTATGCTACAGGAGCGCCCCGCTCCCCGCGCTGAGCTCCGCCCCAAGCTTCATCGCCTGCGACCTGCCGCCTCCACCCAATCGGTCGCAGGAGACCAAGGTCGCCGAAGGCCGCTACGACCTCTCCGTCCAGAAGGTCAACAGCTCCGCGCCTCTCCTCATCCTCACCCTACTTTCCCCTGGACCTCTCTGATCCCCGCGTCGCATCAGCTGCAGGACGCCGCCGCCATGGCTGACCGTCGCCGGCGCTCGTCCCGGTCGTCCCCTCGCCGGATCCGGTGAGCCGCCGCCTGGATCCGCTTCCTCCATCCGTCCCTGACCTCATCTCCGGCCGTCCCACGCCTTGGACCTCGCTGGAGTCGCGCCAAACCGCCACCGTCGTCCTGCCTCATCCGGTGCTGCATCGCCGTGCCCTCCTGCCTGCGTTGATCGTGGCTCGAGTCGGCCCAGCTCCTCCACGCCCCGTCCGAGAGCCCAAGGCCCAGTTTCCTCAGCCAAATGTGAGCTGACCCCAGGCGCCCCTCTTTTTTTTCTCTTCTTACTATTTGACCAGCCCAATGCACTTTTAGTTTCGGCCTGCTACGTTTTTTCCCTGTTCTGTGAATTTCCTATTTTCCAGGAATTGGCAAAGTTGCAGAAAAGTCCCCTTAGATCATGCATTTAATAACTCATAAATGGTGCATTAGATTAAAATGATTTATATATGAAAAATGACTAGAATTCATCTAGTTTCATAATATCCAACTTTCATGCATGTTAAAAATGTTAAAAATGTTGTTTGTGCTTATTTTGCCTATTGCCATGCTAAAATGTTTTACTTCATAACTAAATAACCGTTGCTCCATTTTAAATAAACTTTATATGTAAATGGGGTAGAAAAATTCATAGATTGACTTGGTTCACTTACTTTGCTTGTTTAACAACTCTGAAATATGGTTTAGGGCTGAACAGTACCAACTCTAAAATTTGCATACGAGGATTTCCCGGAATCCTTGGTTGTTGTTCCGGCCTCAGTTAAACTTGCCTAGATAGGTAGTTTTGTTATGCTTCACCCCTTGCCAAGCTAACCAACATTTAATATTGTTGAGTACATAAACGTGAGAGAACTAAAGAAGTCATGTGGTATTTCGTCAATATGCAACTCGTTGCATATTGAGCTCCACTTAATTTGTAGTTTTGCTTGTGCACTTTGCCATGCCATGTTTCATTAAACCGGGCATGCATCATACTTGTTTGCGCATCTTGCCATGCTTATGTGATGGTTGTTTACTATGTTGTTTGCTTCTTTCCAGGTTGCTTCTCTCGTTAGCTTCGGTTTCGTTCTGGAGTTGTGAGGACCCGTTCGACTGCGTCTGTTTGTCTTCTTCATGGACTCGTTCTTCTTCCTTGCGGGATCTCGGGCAAGATGACCATACCCTCGAAATCACTTCTATCTTTGCTTGCTAGTTGTTCGTTCTATCGCTATGTCACGCTACCTACCACTTGTTATATCATGCCTCCCATATTGCCGTGTCAAGCCTCTAACCCACCTTTCCTAGAAAACTGTTGTTTGGCTAACTTACCGCTTTGCTCAGCCCCTCTTATAGCGTTGTTAGTTGCAGGTGAAGCTGAAGTTTGTTCCATGTTGGAACGTGTTTAAGTTGAGATATCACAATATCTTTTATTTAATTAATGCATCTATACACTTGGTAAAGGGTGGAAGGCTCGGCCCCATTTTTCTACCCCATTTACATATAATGTTTATTTAAAATGGAGCTATAGTTATTTAGTTATGAATTAAATCGTTTTAACATGGAAATATGCAAATTATATGCAAACATCATTTTAAACATGGATGAAAGTTGCATATTATGAAAGTAGACAAGATTCTAAGCATTTTTCATATATAAAACATTTTTGTCCGATGCGCGGTTGTGGAGTTATTAAATGCATGAAGTCTAGGGACTTTTCTGTAAAACAGTGTTCTGTGGATAATTAGTAAATCGTTCCGTGGGAAAAAGCATGAGTCGGGCCGAAGCCAGCTGGCCCAATAGGAGCATATAGAGGGCGGGGCTGCACACCCTGGGCGAAGGCCCGATCGGTGCAGCGGAGGCAGGCCGGTGATGGGGCTGGGCCGCGGGCCCACATGAGGTGGCCGATGCGGAGCGGGCGGAGGATCCCGCCAGGTACGATGTAGGAGGTCGAGGGGTGGTGACGTCGGCGCGGTGGGGCCAACTCCAGCGAGGTCAAGGGCCGGCGAGGAGTGGCGGACTGGCCGGAAGAGGCGCGGATCTAGGCACGGGATCCTCGGATCCGGCTGGAGACGGGCGAGGACGGCGGCGGAACGGCGAAGATGGTGACCTCGATCTCCGGCGAGGCGACGCGAGATCCGGTGAGGTGGGTGGCAGGCAGCTCACGCACGAGGACGAGGGAGTAGGTCGGGGCGGATCCGAACGGGGTCGGCCCCTCTGGTGGCCGACAGCGGGAAGGCGAGCGGCGCGGGCGGCATGCGGCGAAGCGCCGGCGAGGAGCGGGAGGCACGCGGCTGGCGGAGCGGAGCGGGGCACCTAGGTCGGGCGCGAGCTTCGGCGGCGCAATGCGGGCTTCCTTCGGGCGCAGATGTGGCCCGGGGCGGGCCTGTTGCGGGACGAGAGGGCCACGAGGCTGGTGGAGGTGCTGGGCGCAACGTGGCAGCGCCTGGTTGGCTGCACGTGTCGCCGGGGACGAGGCTGGCCGATGGGGGCATGACAGGTGGTGGTGGGGTGCCGGCTGGGTGCAGATTTCGAGGAGGAGGGGGCTAGGGTTCCAAAAATGGAATGGGGAGGCTGCTTAAATAGGCAGGGGTTAGGTTTAGGGTGGTTTTGGAGCCCTCCGATCTCGATCGGACGGTTCCGGACACGAGGGTAAGTTCAGGTTGGTGATGATGGGTTGAGCAAGTGGACTAGTAGGATGAGACGAGAAGAAGATGGGCATCCTGGCACATGTTTCCGGAGACCGAAAATGTCCGACGATTTGACCGACTGTATTGTGGCTATAGTTATCCGTTGGGGCATCAAACGAACTCCGAATGCAATGAAACTTGGTAGGCGACCCACTGACAACATAACAACACCGCATGCCAACTTTCAACCCATTCTGAGGACATCTTTATGCCACTTATAAAGTAATGTTTCGGACGTGTCGCATGCGAGTGTGTTTGGGCTCAGAACGGACAACGGAGAGAACTGGGGGAACCCGAACGGATGCAAGTTTTGAAAACATGAGGATGCAATGCACATGATGACATGGAAAGATGCAACACACAAGCAAAAGACATGGCACAGACGGCGAATAACTAGAATACACCTGGCGCAATGGTCTCGGGGCGTTACATTGGATTGGAACGCCTCGCTTGTATAAGGGGGGCTAGGTCTGCTCACCGGTCGCGTACATAACATTCATGAATGGAAAGGGCGATGGGCCCAAGACCCGTGCGCGCTTAGGATGTAGACCAGCGTGCTAGCCTCTCTATTGAGCCTAGGTAGGACTGCGGTGTGTTCATCCGCCGAGGTCAGTCATGACCTAATGGTGTGTCCGGCCGGAGTTGATCGAGCGTGTTGGGTAAGTAGGTGCACCCCTACAGGGAAGTTTTGTCTATTCAAATAGTCGTTTCCATGGTAACGGACGCTCAGAGTTGTATCCCGATCGATAGAACTAGAACCGGATGCTGAGGCATGTAAAGGATATGATAGCTCTGGGATTCCTTTCTCGCAAGGAGTCGAGAAAGGATCTCTGGGCGCTAATGTTACAACATACTTGAGAAATTTAATATGCTATTCTGTACTCTTCTAAATGCTGCAAGATGGTGACTTCAAGAAGATGCTAGTCTTCGATAGGCTTGGCTTTCCCTCTATTCCGGCATTCTGTAGTTTAGTTCACAAATACTACCCATTTCTTTGAAACTGATGCATATGTAGTGTACATCCTTGCTTGCGAGTACTTTGGATGAGTACTCACAGTTGCTTTGCTCCCCTTTTCCCACCTCTTTCCATTCTTCTGGGATGCTGCAACCAGATGGTGGAGCCTAGGAGCCAGATTCTACTACGGCCATCTACTACTACCCCAACGGAGCCTACTACTACGTGGAGACCACCGACGACAAGGAGTAGTTTAGGGGGCTCCTATGCAGAAGGCCTTGCCTTTTCGGTCGTTGATGTTTGTGCTAGCCTTCTTAAGGCAGATCTTGTTTAACTTATGTCTGTACTCCGATATTGTGGCTTCCACTGGCTGTTGTGTATTCGAGCTTCTGTATTCGAGCCCTCGAGGCCCCTGGCTTGTAATACGAAGCTTGTATTATTTTAATTTGTGTCTAGAGTTGTTTTGTGATATCTTCCCGGGAGTCCCTGAACTTGATCATACACATTTGCGTGTATGATTAGTGTATGATTGAATCAAGGGCATCACAAGTTGGTATCAGAGCCGACTGCGTGTAGGTAGCCCCCTTTCCAACTCCTTGGTCGAAGTTGAGTCTATTCATTACAAAACTTTTACTAACATGGTTGTGCAGCTTACGGGCCCACGTCACCATCGGGTGGTGTTAGGTTCTTTTACTCCTTGATCTTTACTCCAGGACTCTGATCTCTCTTTGATTCGGGTTAAATGATTTACTAACTCTAACATTAGGATCTTGTAATCGCATTCACCCAAGAGTTGGATTGTCTGCAATTATTTTGTCGAAATGTATTTTGAATAGTACATACACTATCGTGTTGACTACTATGTGGTATCCAACGTACCTCTTTCATTATGCATAATTCATCATGAATGATCCTTTGTCTTTACAAATGCTCAATGCTAAACTACCCCTGTTACATGTTAGCATGATGGTTAGACCCGCTGGTCGTGGCCTTGGTGCCAATGATCCACCACCGCCTGAATTCTTGGTCGGAATGATACAACAGTTTGAGCTGAATTTCCACTTCATGGAAGGAATGATGGCTCAGTTTCCTCGCCAAAATATGAATCAGCAGCCAGCCCCAGTAACTCTACAAGACTTTGCGCGCATCAACCCTATCATCTACAGTAGCTCAACTCAGCCCCTTGATGCTCATGACTGGCTCCATGACATCACTTTCGAGTTAGAGTCTACTGATGTAGCCCATGCTAACTATGTCACCTTCGCGCCATAGTATCTGAGGGGCCCCGCTGCTCAATGCTGGGACAGCCAGAGGCGTTCACTACCTGCTGGAACTGTCATCTCTTGGCTGGATTTCCAAGCTGCCTTTCGTGCCCGCTTCATTCCTTAGGGAATCATGGACAGGAAGAAGCACGAGTTTCGCAACCTCACCCAAGGCAACAAGACAGTTAATGCTTATCAACAGGAATCCCTGGACTTGTCCCGCTATGTTGAAGAAGACATTTCTATTGATGCTCGTAGGCAGGAAATGTTCTGCGACGGACTTCACACTAATATCAAGCTAGCACTCCTCGTTCATGACTTTGCCGACTTCGCCACCTTGGTGAAGAAGGCCATTCAGGTCGAGACTGGTCTGCAAGAACATCAAGGATCCCTTAGGCGCAACCATGACGCTGGCTCATCTTCGGGCCCGGCCTCATAGAAGCGTCGGATTTGGATCCCTCACAGCATGTATCGTCCAACTACACCTGCAACAAGATAGTCCTATGCTGCTCCACGTCTGCCTCCTCCACCACTTAGGCATCCTCTTCGGACTGCACCACCCCGAGCTCCTGCTCCCAATCCCAATGATGGTTTTGTGCTTCAAATGTGGTCGTCCAGGTCACCTTGCCAGAGAGTGCAATCGGAATAAGAATCGGCTGGCTCTACCTTCTAATGCCCGTGGAAACAACCAGCCCCACAACAAGAATGCCAGACCTTATGGTCGTGGTCAGGCTAACCACGTTGATTTGAATGAAGATCAAGACCAGCCTGCTACTCTGATGGGTACTCTTCACGTTAATTCAGTACCGGCTTCTGTTTTATTCGATTCCAGAGCACCGCATTCATTCATGTCAGAAAAATTTACATATGCACACGACAATCGATGCGAGCCCATGAACACTTCGATAGTGGTAAGCACCCCTGCAGGCCAATGTCAAACTACCATGATTGGTCGCGACATTCCTGTTGAGATTGAAGGGTTGGAATTCCTTGTTTCCCCTATTATATTGGAATCTTCCAATATTGATCTCATTTTGAGAATGGAATGGTTGAAATCACATACGGCTTCTATCGTTTGGGCCACCAAAGTTGTGCACCTCCTACATCCATCGAACGATAGTAAGCTACCATGCTCATCTTGTTCAAAATGTTGAATCCAGACTTTATTTACTAAATGTGTTGAACCCAACACTTCTTGAGGGAATTGAAAATATTCAAGTCATTCTCAACTTCCAAGATGTCTTTCCAGAAGAATTCCCAGGAATACCCCTTGCTCGAGTTGTCGAGTTCGTCATCCACTTGAAACCAGCACTGTTCCTATCGCCAAACGACCCTACAAGATGACACATCATGAACTCCTTGATCTTAAGGAGTAAATCAATAAATCTCTTCGTAGTGGTTTCATTCGTCAAAGTTTCTCTGCTTGGGGAGCACCTTCTCTCTTCGTCAAGAAGAAGGATCGGACAAATCGTTTGGTCCAAGTTTATCGTCCTATCAACCAAGCTACAACTCAGAACAAATATCCCCTTCCTCAGATCAATGATCTGTATGATCAGCTTGCTAGATCATCAGTATCATCTAAACTCAACTTGAGGTTGGGTTACCACCAGATCTGTGTTCGTGAAGAGGATATTCCCAAGACCGCCTTCGTTACTCGATATGGTTCATATGAGTACACCATCATGTCATTCAGTTTAACCAATGCTCCAGCTACATTCTCTTGTCTAATGAACTATATATTCATGGAATACCTCGACAAGTTCGTCGTGGTTTATTAGGATTATATCCTTGTTTATTCCAAGAACAAAGAAGAACATGTTGAACATCTTTATCTTGTTCTAGAAATGCTTTGAGAGCATCAACTTTATGCCAATTATTCCAAATGCGAATTTTGGCTTCCCGAAGTAACCTACCTTGGGCATGTCATCTCCAAGGATGGTATTTCCGTCAATCCAAAGCGAGTTCAGGCTATTCTTGACTAGAACCCTCCGAAGACTGTCAACTAGTCAGAAGTTTTCTTATACTCGCCAGCTATTGCCCCCGCTTCGTCGAGAACTTCTCCAAGATCGCCAAGCCCTGACTAATCCACTTCACAAGGGTGTTAAGTTCGAATGGATAGACAAATGTCAGGAAAGTTTCCACGCTCTCGAGGACAAGCTGACATCTGCCCCAGTGCTTGCTCCCCCTGATTCTCGCAAGGACTTTGTCACCTATTGCGACGCTTCACGTCAAGCATTAGGTTGTTCCTAATGCAAGAGCGCAGGGTGATTGCTTATGCCTCCCGTCAAGTGCGTCCTCACGAAGAGAACGACCCAGTTCATGACCTCGAGCTCGATGCGTTTATCTATACACTAAAGCTATGGCGACAGTACCTTCTCGGTAATCGTTGCGAGATCTTCACCGATCATCAGAGTTTGAAGTACTTGTTTACTCAGCTAGATCTGAACCTTCATCAGCAGTGATGGATGGAAGCTATTGCTGACTACAACTACAGTATATCCTATACCCCTGGCAAGGCTAATGTAATGGCCGATGCCCTGAGCCACAAGTCTTATTGCAACAACAACATGGTTCATAAAGCTCAACCCCGCCTTTATGAAGAACTTTGCAAGCTGAACCTTCAACTAGTTCCACAGGGTTCTATGAATGACCTTGTCCTGGAACCAACTCTTCTGAAGGCCATTAAGTCTGTGCAATCCAAAGATGCTCATGTTGATATGATGAAAAAGGATCTTGCCTTAGAGAAATTCAGAGTTTTCTCACTTGGTGAAGATGGAACCTTGTACTTCAGAGATCGCACTGTAGTACCCCGTTTCAAGCTTATGACAGAGAAGGTGATGAAAGAAGCACATGACACCCCTCTCTCTAATCATACAGGAAGTACCAAGATGTATCTAGACATTCGTCAGAAGTACTGGTGGTCTAAGATGAAGCAAGACATTGCTCGATATACCGAAGAGTGGGACGTTTGCCGCCGCGTCAAAGTAGAACATCAGAAACCGGCTGGACTTCTCCAACCGCTTCTGATTTCTGAATGGATGTGAGATAAGATCCAAATGGACTTCGTCATAGGCCTTCCCAAGTCTCAGAAAGGCAATGATGCTATCTTTGTCGTCATCGACCAGTTCTCAAAAGTTGCTCACTTTCTGCCAGTCAAGGAGACTATCACTTCTAGTCATTTAGCAAACTTGTATATCTCTAGAATTGTGTCACTCCATGGCATTCCGAAGGAGATCAGTTCAGACCATGGCAGTTTATTCACCACAAAGTTCTGGGATAGTTTCCAAGAGGCAATGGGAACTCATATTACCTGGAGCACTACTTATCATCCCCAATCCCAAGGCCAAGTTGAGCGAGTCAATCAAATTCTTGAAGACATGCTTCGGGCTTGTGTTATTTCTTTTGGCAAGAAGTGGGAAGAATCTCTCCCTTATGCGAAGTTATCTTATAACAACGCCTATCAAGCCACCTTGAAGATGGCACCCTTCAAAGTTCTATATGGACGTAAGTGTCGAACCCCTCTGAATTGGACAGAAATAGGGGAACAGATGCTCATTGATTCAGACATTATTCAACAAGCTGAAGAGCAGGTTCGCATTGTCCAGGATAATCTCAAGGCGGCCCAGTCCCATCAGAAGAGCACTTATGATCATAAACACTGGGTTCAACTTATCAACCTGGTGAACAAGTCTATCTGCATGTCACTCCTTTGAGAGGCACCCATTGATTCGGAGTCAAGGGCAAGCTAGCTCCATGCTACATTGGACCCTTCCGCACCGTCACCCGTCGTGGACTGGTGGCTTATCAATTGGAGTTGCCGCCTAAATTCTCTCACGTCCATGATGTCTTCCACGTGTCACAACTTCCTCGTTGCTTCAAGGATCCGAAACGTGAAGTGGATCCAGAATTGATTGAAGTTCAAGATGATCTCACATACAAAGAGCATCTGATCTGCATTCTTGAAGAAGCTGAACGTCGAATCCGCTAGAAGGTTACCAAGTTCCTCAAGGTGCAATGGTCGAATCATAATAAAGATGAAGCCACTTGGGAACACGAGGATAACCTCCATGCTGAATACCCCGATCTTTTCCCTTCAACCTCTTATTTATCAGGACGAGATGTTCTTTTAGAGGGGGAGAGTTGCAACACCCCTGTGCATAAGGTACCGAGTTTTCCCTAGCAAGTCTTTAAGGGGGAAACTTCTGAAGCATGATATCCGGTCTTCCTCAGCAAGATACCCTCAACGGCTTCTAGCATAAGCCATCCAATCGTCCTCAGTACGGTATTGGTGCAAGATATTGCACTGTGAATTGACAGCTTATGGCAGTGCATCCCAAGAATCAAAGATCAAGACGAAGGTACTCGAGCACAGTACAGCTGCGGAGCAGGTGCTTCGTAGCCTTCTTCGAGATGACAACGTCAAAGAGGTCGAGCTGCTTGAGTTGAGGGAGAAGAAGAGCAGGTGTGGCATTAATCTAGGGAAGATAGCAGGAGCTGAAGCTGGCGCAGCACAGCATTGGCATGAGGCGGAGCGCGGACGGCGGCAGAGAGCGACATCGTCTAGCTTCAAAGCTGAGCTCCTCAAGCTGATCTAGGGCGGGGGATAAGAACCACTCGTCAAACTTGGGTTGGACCTTGCAGTTGGTACTGAACATGCGGATGTCAAGGCGTTTGGCTGGCCCAGGGTGCGATGAAAGGACCTTGGAGACTGCGGCCATGCGTTTGCAATCCCCGTCGCAGAGGCAGCTATCGACGGTGAGGTTGAGGGGGACGCAGCGCCAGAGGGGGCACCACCGCCGGGAGAGCAAGGCGGTCCGCACAGCAGATTTGGTGGGGAGGAGGCCGATGATGACGAGCAGCGTGTTGTCGGGGAGGCTGCTGATGAAGTCCAGGCTCGCCGGATGCGGTTTTGGCTCGAGCCGCCTCCGCTTGTTGGCTGCCTCGCCGTCCATCTCAACCGGCGGCGACACCGGTGTACACGTGTGCTGGTGTGTTTTGTGTGCTGGGTGTGCGCGAGTGCGTCCTTCTGTGCATGTCGCCGCGCAGTGGTGAATTGTGCGCGAGTGTGTCCTTCGCGCATAAGAAGTTTGTCCTCAAAGCGCCCTCAATTTACTAGCGTGCGGGGTGCTACCCCGAGGGGTTTCAACTTTGTTTACTTCACTGCGTGTTAGATGGGCCTCTAGTTTACTTATTTTCACCCACTGCCACATGGGCCAGCACACGAAGATACAGAACACGAGCTACCAAGGCAGCATGTGGATTGGTTGACCGGTCAACTAAACAATATACGGAGCTATACGCTGACACAGTGAGCGTATAATCCGTCGATATAGAGAGTTCGAGTGAGAGGGGAGGCCCGTGAGAGATAGCAGAGAGAGAGAGAAAGAGCTACTCCCTCCATTCGATAATGTAGTTCCAACATTTTTTAAGTCAAACTTTTGAAACTTTGACCAAGTTTATAAAGAAATTACTTATATCTACAATACCAAATGATCGTTCCAGATGTAAATGTTTTTCTCCACATATACCTGGTCAAACGTTTCTGAGGTTTGACTTTTCAAAACATCCATATTCTTATGGACGTGAAAGAGTCCCTAACAAGAGAGAGAGAGAGAGAGAGAGTGAAAAAAGTGTGTGTGCGTGTGTGAAAGAGACATGGACAACACACGATAAAAGTAGAGAAAAAGCGTGCGTGTCTTATGCAAACATATCACACATGCATCTTTGACAACGGAGGCAAGGTGAGGAGATAGTGTGTGGTTGTTTGGAACCGAGAGAGCATGACCCCTAGCACGTGGCCAAGAGGGGTCTGACAAACAAGGGAGAGAAGTCGAGAGAGACGTACGGAGAAAATGCAGACATGGGGAGGAGAGAGTGTATGTTTGACATAGAGAGATCCCCTGGAGATCGTGATGGGACTACATGGGTGGGAGATCAAGTGACAAGGTGTGTGCGCGATAGAAGATGCCCCGAGAGATATCGAGATAGACGTATGGATGGAAGGAGACAATACATGTGTTCATGTTGGCTAGTAAGAGATAATCATACTTAGGAGGGGGGAGTGCTTGCGCCTATGATGGATTGAGGGATTATGGTACTTAGGGGGGTGCGTGTCACATGGAGAGAGAACAAGGGCGGAGAGTGTTGGATGGGTCTATATGTATAGCGTGAGCGAGACATGTGTATGTGTGAACCAGGGAGATATAAGGCCAGTTTGGCTTGCGTCCTGAGCATCTTTTGCCTGGCCTGGGGTTGTGGCTGGATTTCATGCATGCTTGTTTGGTTGCTACCCTGTGAAAAAGAAAGCCCGCCTAGCCTGGGTTTCCTTGCACTTTAATTAGCATGGCTGAACTCCAGACACTGCATGTAGCCTGGCCCAGGCGACCGATTTCAAACGCCTGGTCGTGTGGCCACGAGGCTAATAGCAACATGGATAGATATTAGCATTAAATAGTTGATGCATGGATTGATTGATGGGATGTTGATGCTTTGCCTGGCCCAGGCATGAACCAAATGCTTCAGCACCACACAAGCCTGGCCAGGCAGAAATATTTTACATCTCACGTCCACACCAGGCAGTACCGGCCATCAAGGCATGAGGGTCGGGTCACAAACCAAACTGACCAATAAAGTTTGAGAGAGATTGAGGAGCCCCGATAAGGCTGAGTGGTGCGTCAGATAGCTGAGAGGGGGAAAGAGATATTCCATCCGCTCGATAATGCAGTGCGTGTAAAATTTTTAGAAGTCAAACTTTGGAAACTTTGATCAGGTTTACGCAAATGTTATTTATATCTACAATACCAAAGATACATCATACGAAACTACATCTCATGGTGAATCTAATGGTATATGTTTGCCGTACTAGATGTAATTCTTTTTCTCCACGTACATGGTCAAACTTTGTGATGTTTGACTTTTCAATAAATCTATATGCTATGGACCGAGGAGAGTGACTCAGTCAAGACAGATCAAGTGCGTGTGAAGGAGAATGAGTAAGTGTGCAAAAAGAGTATGTGTGTGAAAGAGAAAGTGACAGCAAACGATAAATTAGAGAGAGAGTGTGTTTTTTCGTTTCTTATGCGAACATATCACGCATGCATCTCCGAGATGGAAAAGCAAGGGGAGGAGATACACGAAGATAGCTAGTGTGTGATTGTTTGCAACAGAGAGAGACACCCCTGTAGCACATGTCCAATAGAGGTGTGTCAAACAAGGAACAAAGGCCGAGAGGGACACATGGATGGCATGGACGCATGGGGAGGGAGAGAGGGTGTGTTTGTGATAGAGAGATCCCGTCGAGATCGTGAGGGGACTATATGGGTGGGAGATCGAGGGAGTGCGTGCGCGATAGAAAGATGCCCCGAGAGAAATCGAGATAGACCATGCACATGTTTGTGATGGAGACTAAGATTAGCTAGTCATATACATATAGGGGGGACTGCGTGTGCCTACAATTGGGTGAGAGACCATCATACTTGGCTAGCTGGGCATGAGATTGTGTGTGTGCGCGTGTGAGATGGAGAGAGAACGAGGGGGAGAGATAGAGTTTTAGATGGGCCTATCGAGTGCGAGTGAGATATGCATGCGTATGTGTGACCCAGGTGGATGGAGAGTTTGAGAGAGGGGGGAAGAGCTTCGAGACGACATAGTGGTGCGTGAGAGAGTTACAGGCAAAGAGCCAAGGAATCTGTGTGCGTACGATGAGTGCACCCAAGATATCTAGCTTGGACTAGCTAGAGTATCATACATAGTGTGCGAGAGAGACCTATAGATGGTGTATATATGCATGCGAACTAGGAAGACCCCCCCCCACACACACACAGAGAGAGAGAGAGATGGAGAGAAAGGGAGAGGTACGAACAAGGTTTTTGTGTCGGATGCGTGCGACAGAATTGAAGATTGTCGGCGAGAGAGAGAGAGAGAGAGAGAGCAGGAGTCCAGGAGAGGGGGAGGTCGTGTTTTATGCATCAAAGACTGATATAAACCATGTTTCGATATAAACTTGCATTCAAATATTTAAATTGGAGAACATGTTGTCTACAATCCACACATGAACGGATATGTGCGTATATCAAACAAGTTCATTAATTTGACTTTCAACATGTTCATGGATTACTATAATACTGTACAACATGCTACTCGATTGAGGTGTTCAATTTTGGATTTAGTTCATTATTTTGACCTACTGAACGAGCTATTTCATTGAATTGAGATATTTCATTTTGGGTTTGATTCGCGTTTTTGAGTGGGTCAACTATTTGTCATATAGTAAATCGCTAGCAACGAGCATGTAAAAACACATTACTCCCGAGCATCATCTCTCCATTTAAAAAAGAAGTGGCAAGCTAATATTTCAAAATTTCATCCGAATCAACTTGGTAAGGTAGACGTGGATGCTCGTTCTCCCAAAATTTGAACAAACCGTTAGACCTCCTCTATGCTCGGTGGAATTCGCCCGAGCAAATAAATGGGAGACGTGAAATTACCGTCCTATGTGGGACATGCATCAATTGGCCCGTTGTACATCAAGGGTAGGTTCGTAACTTCATCCAAGCGCGCCTTCTCCTCGGCCGAAATGACATGTGCCGAATAATTCATAAACCATGGTCGGCAAAACACGCTCTCCTCGCCCGAAATAGCTCGCGCCCACTATTTCAAAACACGCTCTCCTCGCCCGAAATCGCTTGCGCACACTATAGTTCAAAACACGCCCTCCTCGCCCGAAATCTCTCCCGCCCAGAGAAGCCAAGTTACTCTACTATCCCCGACCCTCAGTACACAGACCCAAGCCGAGAAGCCTATAGGCAAGGGTAGAACTATAACTCCCCCTCACATTTCAGACAAATGCGTCCATAAGACATGGTTCCACTCCCCTCCAAATTTCCCCCGCCCGCCCCCATTCATACCTCGTGGGCGCCAAATCACCTTCTCCCCGGGAAGCTCCCTACTCCCGAGCCGTGAAACCTCAGCCCCACCTCCATGGCGCCCCCCACCGCACCAATTTCACAGCCGCCCTCCTCCCTAATGCCGGAGACACTGTCCATTTGCTGTTGTGCACTGGGCTGTGTGCCTCTTACTCTGTGCTGCTGGTGCTGCCTCGGCGACGGCCGCGTGAACCGTACCGGAGCCGATTCACCCCCGCTCTTGTTCACGGCGCCGGAGCGGCTCCAACTTCCGATCCGTCCAGAGTCCTGGCGCTGCTTCAGTGTAGCCGTCGACCGTCGCGACATCGCTCTTTCCCTGCCGCCGGTCGCCACCGCAACCGCGCCGGCCTCACCGACTCGGCAGCTGGACCTGCCTACTTCACCATGCCGCCAGATAGGTCGCACCCTCATCTCAAATCACTTTATTTAGCCGTCAGTTGTCTGAATTTTTATTCTGGGCCAATTGATTTGCAATGGGAAGCAGCACCCCTTGAGGCGGCGGAGATCCTAGGCTGCCGGTTGGCTGGTGTCTAATGTAAGGGTGCGGGGTCGCAAGTTCGCCGCGGAAGCAGCGCTTAGATGGCTATCTTTTAGAGTTGCGTGGGTTGAAGGTACTGCCACCGCCGGATCTGGATGACGGGGAGTCTTTGTGGATTGGCCCGGGGGCGGCGCAACCACGGCAGTGCGGTGGGGCGGGGAGCGGGGTTTTGGCCGGGGCCACGGACGGCGGAGGCAGGCTGCTCTGCCGTTGGTCGCTGGCTCTTCGGGGAAGATTCCAAACAGTGTCAGCCGGGAGGCACAAGACGGCCAGCCATCCGGCGTAGATCGGACAGTACCAAAATAAAATAAAATCGTGTGACCCCAATTTAGTCTTCAGTCAACAGACGTGTGACCACTCTCGTACCTTGCTATTGATCTCTTAGTGTATTTCTTCAGATCAAAGAGATATGTCGTTCTTAACATTATGTGTTATCTACATCTTCCGACTCACCGCAGCTGCTCCAACAAGGGAATCATACACCAGAAGGGAGCTATAGTCCCCACTCAACAGTTCCGTGCATCGAATGCGCGTGCCCGACATGCACAGCCACAACAACTACAGGGCCATCGACAAGTCAGCACATGATGCTCACTCCTATGGATGGCAGCCAGATAGGTTGTACCCTCATCTTACTTGTGTGCAACGTTTATGGCTTTGTTATTCATCTAAGCATGGAAAATAGATCATCACATTTCACTGTATATTCATGCTGATCTCTTACGGGTCTTGTTCAGGAGTTAACGTTGTTCCATAGTTCAGCTAAGATACTTGTTCTTTGGGTAACACTGTTCCATAGTTATCATCCATCAGCCAATGCTATCCCACGGGCTAGTGATTATAGTATTACACCACTTCTAGTATTTCCTATGTTGTTCTTTAATACTTTTGTGTGCCATCTAGTTAATCTTGAGTACAAACGATACATATTCTGTAGCTTTCATATGTGTTCTCCCTTTAGTTTATGAGAACTGTTGCTGCTAGTTAACCCCAGTCCTACTATTTATGTCATCTCCTACAGGCACTCATTACATAAATCTAACTACTAGTTGTCTTCCATGCATGTCAGATATAATTGCACACACTGATATATCCACAAGAACCTCACGGAGCAATGTAAAGGCCAATAAACTTGATGTCAATGATACCCAATATGATGGAACATGTAAAGGAAGTTCTTCAGAAGACTTGCAGAAAGATGATGAATCCTCTTCACCCCACAAGGTCCTTGCTCTAACTTGGCCTGTGAAATGGGTACAACATGCATATAATGTCCTGGAGTGTATCTACTCTGTTGCAATGCCATGTGCTTAGCATGCTGATCATGCATGTAAATATGTCATGCCTTCCTGTTTTTCAGTACCTATTCCATTCATGATAACATGTTTTCAAATTCGAGTACTGTCATTCTACTCTATCGCAATGCCATCTGCTTAATTTGGACATCATGCTTCTGAATATCTTATGCATTGTTATTCATCAGTATGTACTTCATCTGTCTAGCATACCATGTTTTTTACATTGAAGTGATGTTCTAGTGCTCTGTTGCAATGCCATCTTATTTTCCCAATCATACACGTGTATGTTGCCTTAGTTATTTCTGTACGTATTCCGCTAGCATACAGTTTTACATTCAACTAGTGTTTTTTTGCTGTGTTGTCCTGTCGTATCCCTAGCTCTTACACCATACCCCCTCCGTCCAGATTACATGTTGCGGAAATGGATAAAAAAAGGATGTATCTAGAACTGAAATACGCCTAGACCCATCCATTTTTTCCGGATGGAGGGAATACATGTCAATATGTCATGCCTTTCTATTCTTCAGTACCTATTCCATCTCTCTGCTGCCGCATGTTTTATAATTAAAGCACCATTCTTCTATACAAGGCATTCAAGGGGAAGACGACTATGTTAGAATTTGAAGGGTTACAAACAAGGCCTTTGCAAAAGATCCAAACGCCAGGAGATAATAAACCAACTCCAGTTTTTATAGATACTGCTCCAGCACAGAGAAACCCAACTCCTATTGATAATAAGCAGATTCCAGTGGCCAAAGAACTAGTTCGCTCCAGTCCAGCAAAAATATGTCAACTCAATTCTAAGAAGCGGGTGCGTATCCTTGCATCATGAAATTTTATAGCATGCTGATCATATTTTCTACATGTTTCTTACCCATCTCTCTTTTAGAAAATAAGCTTAACAGATAGAAGATTTTCTGCAATGGTATCGTTTATGAGGAAAGATTCTTGCAGGAATTCTCTATGCTCCAATGTAGATGTAAGTACCTATTGTATATCACTATATTTTTACATCAGCATGTATTTTGTTGATTTTTGCAAGGAAAACTGCCTGGTAGTTTTGCATGCTGAGCTGCATGAGTGTACTATCTCATATCAGTGGGTTTGAATACTTTGGTTCTGCAGTGGGTTTTTCAGTGTTTTTTTACTGTGTTGTCCTATCGTATCCCTAGCTCTTACATCATACTCCCTCTCTCCGGATTAAATGTCGCAGAAATGGATAAAACTAGATGTATCTAGAACTGAAATACGCATAGACCCATCCATTTATTTCCGGATGGAGTGAATACATGTCAATATGTCATGCCTTTCTATTCTTCAGTACCTATTCAATCTCTGTTGTAGCATGTTTTATAACTGAATCACCATTCTTCTATATAAGGCATCCAAGGGGAAGACGGCTATGTTAGAATCTGAAGGGTTACAAACCAGGTCTTTGCAAAAGATCCAAACGCCAGGAGATAATAAACCAACTCCATTTTTCATAGATACTGCTCCAGCACAGAGAAACCCAACTACCACTAATAATAAGCAGATTCCAGTGGCCAAAGAACTAGTCCGCTCCAGTCCAACAAAAGAATGTCAACTCCATTCTAAGAAGCGTGTGCGTATCCTCGCATCATGAAATTTTATAGCATTCTGATCATATTTTCTACATGTTTCTTACCCATCTCTCTTTTAGAAAATAATGTTAAACGATACAAGACTTCCTCCATTGGGATCGTATTCGACGAAAATATCTTGCTCCAGTGCTGATGTAAGTACCTGTTGTATATCACTATATTTTTACATCAGCATGTATTTTGTTAATCGTCGTGAATCTAACCTTTATCTGATCTAAAATTAGTTGTAGCAAAATGTTAAAGGCGCCAATGTTGATTTTTGTAAGGAAAACTGCCTGGTAGTTTTGCGTACTGAGCTGCATGAATGTGCTATCTCATATCACGCACATTACTGAATTGTAGTGCTTCTCTGGTTGCCCATTCATTCATTGTGTCAATGTTGCTTTCGTATTACCTTATCTGGCTGATGATAGCTGTGCCATATTGTGTTAATTTGGTGTAGGATAGTTGTCCAAACGTTCATTGTGTTAATTTTGTGCAGGCTACTGAAGATAAGAAGACAAAGTCTGAAAACAGCAAGGCAACCCCATTGTTTCTTTCCAGTAAATCTAGGCCAGGTAATATGGCAATAACTCATGATTAATCCATTTGGTTCCCATCCTAATTTATGTTATGATGCAGTGGTCAAGACACTCTCCACTATCAATAATACAAGCTTGCCAAAATTGCCATCTGAATCGGTTTAGTATCCTCTGTCTCGAATGCAACGGAATAAATGTATGTTTGTGAACCAATTAATGGCTGAAGCAATGATGGAAATGGTGGATGAATCAGAGGTGCAGAGTCGTGTGACACAACAACTGATCAATGTTTTTAGAGACAGTGTGGCAAAGCAGCAAGAACTTGCCCACATGCTTATGGGCGTCATCTGTGCTGAGATTGCAGATTGTGACGTTGTAGATGGTTAGGTTCTGCTCATTTATTTGCACTGGCATCAATCTTTGATTTCCCAGTGGATGTAATTTCCTGTAATATATTCTGGATGTGCAACGTTATTCCCTGTATGTCATACCTTTGCTCGTCGTAATGGGCTCAAATTATCTAATTTGGCCTAAAGACATGAACGAACTTTAGTGGGCCCGTTAAGTTAATGGGCCGTTACTAGGCCGAAAGTTAATGGTCGGCCCTCTTACCTCCTGGGTCGTTAACAGGCCGACATCGAAGCGGGAAACAGGTGGCCCCAATTTATTTCACAGGCCGTTACTATGTTTGGGCTACATATGGCCCAAATATACTGTAGGCCTTTAGCAGGCCGAAAGAGGCAACGGGCTTGTATTGGACCATGAAGAGCATGGGCCGCTAAGAGGCCGAAAGTCAGGTCTTATTGTAAACGGCCCAACTGTGTTGTGGGCCTTTAGCAGGCCAAAAGAGAAACCGGGCTGGTATTGGACCATGAAGGGCATGGGCCATTAAGAGGCCAAAACTAAGGTTCGACTACAAATGGCCCAACTCATTTATGGTCCGTTAACAGGCCGAAAGGCACACAGGGCCGGGAATTGGCCCAACACTTAAATGGGTCGCTAAAAGGCCAAAACTCAGGTCCGACTACAATTGGCCCAACTGATTTATGGGCCGTCAACAGGCTGAAAGTGACACCGCGCCAGAAATTGGCCCAACACTTAAATGGGCCGCTAAAAGGCTGAAACTCAGGTCCGACTACAAATGGCCCATCAGATTTATGGGCCGTCAACAGGCTGAAAGACACACCGGGCCGGAAATTAGCCCAACATTTAAATGGGTCGCTAAAAGGCCAAAAGATGTACATCCTGAAAATTGGCACATCCATTAAATGGGTCGTTAACTGGCCGAAATCTCATCGGTCCGATATTGAGCCCAAATATATAGCGGGCTGTTAATGGGCTCGAACTGACGATGGGCTGCAATGGTGTCAAATCTTTAACGGGCCGAATTGGCACATCTCGTCTGGGCCATGGGCTTAAATGGACCTGACACAAGTAGGCCTTATATGGGCCGGCCTGCTAATTTTTACTGGCCGGCCTTTTTCACACGAATGGGCCGCTGTTGGGCCGTGCCACGTGTCGACCTATCATAGGCGCCTCCTGTCCAATGAGTGGATGACATCTGTCCCAACGATGAGCCGACACGTGTTTCCTCTAGCCAATGATGATTTTACACGTGGAAAATCCCCATTGGTCGGGGCTATTAACGGGTTATCGGATCCAAAAGCCGACCCGATAGCTTAATGGCATTCCGTTGCCGTGGATGCCACATGTCGGTCACCCTTGACGAAAGCACTTCTGTGACGCGCGATTTATCATCATGGAACTGGACACTTCCGTGATGATAATTTTGGTAATGTCATGGAACACTTCTACGACAGCACAGGTATGACTTTCTTGATTCGGTCATAAATTTGTCATGGATGTACATGCATGACAAAAAACGCGACCTACTGTGACAAACACGTATCATCACGGAAGTGTATTTTTTTGTAGTGAGGAATAACACAATTTGCCCTAGGTTGTGAAGCAACTTATATTTCTGTCACTCCTAAAATTCCCAAATAATTCTCATAATTTTTTTGCATCCTATCTTGCTAAAATATGTCGAGATCCTTCATTGACATGATCCAAGATCATGCTCAATTAATGCCTTTCCTATTCTGCCCTAAATGGCACTTTGTGAAGCAAGTGCTATTTATATTTGCTTGATTGACCGCAAACTTTTTGCACACCTTTGCATGTCCATATCATTGCCTCCTGTAAAAATTCAACTCCATTTTCCTAGTGAATCTTCATCAGCAATTTTTCAAAGTTTTTGATGAACAGAAGCAATTGTGAAGGAAGTAGTAGCTAGGTTAACCCAAATGAGTTGAAATTTTGCACACTCCTTCATGTTATCAAATCATAGCTCTCCTCAATAATAGAGCTCATGCAATGCATCCATGTGAGCTCACCTTCAATTATTTGTTTCTAGTCATATTTTTAGTTAGTGAAGCAAGTATATTTTATCTTGCTCCATATTGCTGAAAATTTTCCAGGACCTTCTCCAACCCATATAACCAATCTCCATAAGTTTTGGGCTCATTTCATCTATCCATTTTCCCTCGGGATTTTTCCCAAGATTCTGTCCAGAGAGGTGTTGTATGAAGAAAGTACCATTTTGTCTTAGCCAAATGGCATGAAAGTTTTATGGCACTCTCATATGCCCAAATCATCCTGCCATGTTCATTTCCAGCTCAATCCATCACTCCTAGTGAGTGCTTCTTCCTATTTTTGTTCCTGGACCAAATTATGTGGTTCTAAAGCAACTATATTAAAAATTGGTCCAAATCCCTCCAAAATTAACAAGACTATAGTCCTTCCTATCCTAAACCTCCCTGACATCAAGTTTTTCACTTAACCTCACTAAGTTGATCACATCAGAGTTGTCAAGATTGCTACAACAAACTTCAGAGATAATTTCCCATCTAACCATAGTGTCTTTCACCGAGCTGTCACCTCAGTTATAATCTACCTTGGAGGGACTTCACCCTAGACACGTTTTGGCCGACCCCCGTGCACTGTGTGCACCAGTGCACACGTCGATCACGGGCTTTGGCATGCCATCCACGCGCTCTGTTGCCGTTGGCCGCGTCGAGGACGTCTTCTAGCTCTGGCCCCTCCTCCTCTCATTGTCTTCGCGCGCGTGACCATGTCCAAAAGCTCCCCCGTGCCGCCTCCGTCTCCTTGGACCCCTCTCCCCCTCCGTCCGCTTCCTTATCGGCGCTCGCCGCGCCGCACCCGCAGACGCAATGTAGCCGGTCGTCGTTTTCCCACTCTGTCTGCTTCCTCCCCGTGCCCCCTTGGCCTCCTCTGCTCCGTGATCGCTGCAGCACTGCTTCCTCGCGTTCCCGCGCCATCCTGTGCTCGCTGAGCCTCGCCAGAGCATTGGCCGGACCCGAGCGGCGGCAACCGGCATGGCACCTCGCCCCCCCCCCCCCCCCGCCTATAAATGGCCCCCAGAGCCATTGCGAGCACTCCAAGTTCCTCCCCACTCTCCCTCTAGCCGCACCGACCACCAGATCGAGCTCGAGGAGCCTTCCTGTCCTCCCTCTGCAACCATGGCTGCCACCCTCCTCTACCTAAATTTTCTCGAGCCAAGCCTTCCCTCTCCTCATAGCCACCACCACGACATCCCTCAAACTCCGGCGGACCATCCCAGCTCCTCCCCTCGACCGCCGAAGCCCTGCAGCCCCGTTCCCACTCTCGGCCAACGCCGTTGTCCGCCATAGTTGCCATCTCGCCCAGTCGTCTCCGGCGACTGCATAGTGTGCAGGTGGATGTGGCGTCGCCTCCTTATTCCATCGGTGGATCGAGCACCTCGGGAGACGGCCGGAGCCGGCCGGACGAGCACCGGCGCCGGCGCCTCTATTTCCTCTCGCGAGCGAGCACAGGAAGGAGGAGGAAGAAGGAGAGGGAGGAGAAAAAAAGAGGTGGGACCCGCCTGTCATCGATCCAGAGCCCGGACCCGCCTCTGCCATGTGTTTAAGTGGAAACGTACTTCCACCATTTATGTTTTCGGTAAGTGAAAGCGTAAAGCACCGTGGCCTCTGTTCAGAATACGTTTTCCATGTTCGAAAGCGTATTTCATTTCTACTGCGTCTGAAAGTTCGCTTACCCTATGAAGAAGCCGTATTTTCTTAAAGGTGTTTTTCTGTGTTTCCTCCCACGGGCCTGTTTGAGAACAAATATTCATAGATAGGTCCCTGAGCTTCCACACTTTATATCTCCGCAGCTGTAAGTCCGCTCGAGGTGATTCCAAAGCCCACTTCTTCGTCTCGTCGAGCTCTATCTTTTAGTATCATTTTCAGTAGGTGGTCCCACTATGAAAATGACCATTTTTCCCTTACCCCTAATCAGCCCCTTTGAGTGAGAAACTTTTCGGTGATTCGTTCCGCGAGCTTCCTGCACTTCTCCCCGGTGTATTCTTCCTCCCCAGGCAAGTCACGACAACCACTTGCATGACAGCCATGCAGTAGCCATGGTTTTCTAGTTGACCATTTAATAACTGTCTATTGGTCTATCATAACTATTATCGGTGTTTCGTTTATGCTTATGGATCTGTGTTTATCTTCATACTATGTTCATATGCACTTGGTTATCATGTATTCTTGCTAACACGACTTTGCGTGACATGCTTGGGTATTAGTACATGTTAGTGTTGGTTATGTTCTTCGGTGCATGACTATTGTTTGTTACCAAGTAACGTGGTTATGCATGTCCCCTTTTCATCTAGTTGGTTAAATGCTTGCATGGTAGTATTACCGTTATGTGCTTACATGGTATTTATTCCCAATGCTAGTGGTCATGTTATGCTATCCGTAGTGTTATACTTGTGATATTCGTGCTCGTCAGTATGCCATGCTCTTTCGGACATATGATTTATTGTTGTTGATATGCTTGATGATTATGTTGAACCCCCATGCTTATGTTGATATCTTGCATTATAGTTACATCATGTTATTTTATTATGACTCAGCTTAGTGCATTCAAGTTTAACTGGATAATAATAAAACTTGAACAATTGTTGGCTGAGACATGGTACCACTATAGGATCGAAAGTATGTCCAGAGGGGGGTGATTAGACTACTTGACCAATTAAAAATCTATCCTTTGTCCAATTTTAGTCTTTGGCACATTTTAGCTATCTTAGCACAAGTCAAGCAATCTTAACACAATTCAAGCAAGCATGCAAAGAGTCTATGAGCAGCGGAAAGTAAATCATGCAACTTGCAAGAATGTAAAGGGAAGGGTTTGGAGAATTCAAACGCAATTGGAGACACGGATGTTTTTGTCGTGGTTGCGATAGGTGGTGCTATCGTACATCCACGTTGATGGAGACTTCAACCCACGAAGGGTAACGGTTGCGCGAGTCCACGGAGGGTTCCACCCACGAAGGGTCCACGAAGAAGCAACCTTGTCTATCCCATCATGGCCATCGCCCACGAAGGACTTGCCTCACTAGCGGTAGATCTTCACGAAGTAGGCGATCTCCTTGCCCTTACAAACTCCTTGGTTCAACTCCACAATCTTTGTCGGAGGCTCCCAAGTGACACCTAGCCAATCTAGGAGACACCACTCTCCAAGAAGTAACAAATGGTGTGTTGATGATGAACTCCTTGCTCTTGTGCTTCAAATGATAGTCTCCCCAACACTCAACTCTCTCTCACAGGATATGGATTTGGTGGAAAGAAGATTTGAGTGGAAAGCAACTTGGGGAAGGCTAGAGATCAAGATTCATATGGTAGGAATGGAATATCTTGGTCTCAACACAAGTATAGGTGGTTCTCTCTCGGAAAATATAGGTTGGAAGTGTTGGTTTGTTCTGATGGCTCTCTCCACAAATGAAGAGTGGGTGGAGGGGTATATATAGCCTCCACACAAAAACTAACCGTTACACACAATTTACCAATCTCGGTGAGACCGAATTGAGAAACTCGGTCAGACCTATTTAGCAAACCTAGTGACCGTTAGGATTTTCGGTGGGACTGGGATGCAACTCGGTAGGACCGATATGGTTTGGGTTAGGGCATAACGTAATCTCGGTGTGACCGACTACACAAACTCGGTGGGACTGATTTTGGTAATAAGCTAACCAGAGAGTTGGTCAGGTAAACTCGATGGGACCGATCGCTCATTTTGGTGGAACCGAAATGTTACAAAAGGGAAACAGAGAGTTTACATTGCAATCTTGGTGGGACCGATCGCTCATGTTGGTAGGACCGAAACGTTACGAAGGGAAACAGAGAGATTACAACCCCATCTCGGTGTGACCGAGATCCCTATCGGTGAGACTAACAAGACAAAAGTTTAATATTGACATAAAAATAATAATACTTCAAGCAGACTAACAAGGCAATTATGTCTTCTCAAAATAACATGGCCAAAGAAAGTTATCCCTACAAAATCATATAGTATGGCTATGCTCTATCTTCACCACACAAAATATTTAAATCGTGCACAACCCCGATGACAAGCCAAGCAATTGTTTCATACTTTTGATGTTCTTAAACTTTTTCAATCTTCACGCAATACATGAGCGTGAGCCATGGACATATCCTTCTTGCTACCTCTTGAGCAATGCGTTGGTTTTCCCTTGAAGAGGAAAGGGTGATGCAGCAAAGTAGCGTAAGTATTTCCATCGGTTTTTGAGAACCAAGGTATCAATCCAGTAGGAGACTACACGCAATCCCCTCGTACCTTCACAAACAAATAAGAACCTCGCAACCAATGCGATAAAGGTGTTGTCAATCCCTTCAGGGTCACTTACGAGGGTGAGAACTGGTAGAGATAATAATAAGATAATTTTTATTATTATTTTTATGGTATAGATTGGAAAATAAAGATTGCAAAATAAACGGCAACAGAAATAGCTTGTTGACGGGATAGGATAAGTAGCTTCTCTCGAGATAGGATAAGTATTACGGTGGGTGAATGAATTACTGTCGCGACAAGTAGATAAGTATTACGGTGGGTGAATGAATTACTGGAGAATAGACCCGGGGGCCCTAGGTTTCACTAGCGGCTTCTCTCGAGATAGGATAAGTATTACGGTGGGTGAATGAATTACTGTCGAGCAATAGATAGAAAAGTGCATAATTATGAGAATATCTAGGCATGATCATGTATATAGGCATCACGTCCGCGACAAGTAGACCGAAACGATTCTACATCTACTACTATTACTCCACACATCGACCGCTATCCAGCATGCATCTAGAGTATTAAATTCATAAGAACAGAGTAATGCATTAGGCAAGATGACATGATATAGAGGGATAAACTCAAGAAATATGATATAAACCCCATCTTTTTATCCTCGATGGCAACAATAAAATATGTGCCTTGGTGCCCCTGCTATCACTGGGAAAGGACACCGCAAGATTGAACCCAAAGCTAAGCACTTCTCCCATTGCAAGAAAGATCAATCTAGTAGGCCAAACCAAAATGATAATTTGAAGAGACGTGCAAAGATAACCAATCATACATAAAAGATTTCAGAGAAGAATCAAATATTGTTCATAGATAAACTTGATCATAAACCCACAATTCATTGGATCTTGACAAACACACCGCAAAAAGAGTTACATAGAATAGATCTCCAAGAAGATCGCGGAGAACATTGTATTCAGATCCAAAGAGAGAGAAGAAGCCATCTAGCTAAAAATTATGGACTCGAAGATCTGAAGCAAACTAGTCACACATCATCGGAGAGGCTATGGTGTTGATGTAGAAGCCATCCGTGATTGATTCCCCCTCCGGCGGAGCTCCGAAAAAGGCCACAAGATGGGATCTCTTGGGTACAGAAGGTTGCGGCGGTGGAAATAGGGTTTCGTGGTGCTCCTGGATGTTTTCGGTGTATGTGGATATATATAGGAGGAAGAAGTTGGTCGGTGGAGCCACGAGGGTCCCACAAGGGTGGAGGGCGCGCCCAGGGGCATAGGCGCGCCCACCTGCCTTGTGGCCTCCTTGCTGATTTTTTGACGTCCACTCCAAGTCCTTTGGATCACGTTTGTTCCAAAAATAACTCTCCCGAAGCTTTCATTCCATTTGATATTCCTTTTCTGCGAAACACTGAAATAGGCAAAAAAAAACAATTTGCACTGGGCCTTGGGTTAGTAGGTTAGTCCCAAAAATAATATAAAAGTGTATAAATAAGCCCATTAACATCCAAAACAGATAATATAATAGCTTGGAACAATCAAAAATTATAGATACGTTGGAGACGTATCAGCACGCGTAGGCCCGCTCGTCCACGACCTCTCCTGATCCCCTCCCACGAACGCTGCCACCACCCTCTCTGGATCGCACCGCCGGTGCCATCCTCCTTCAATCTCGTCGCCGCCTCCTCCCCCAGGGCCAGCGTTCCTCCTCTGCCACGGTTGGCGTGCCTCCTCCACCATGGCTGGTGTGCCT
This sequence comes from Triticum urartu, assembly GCF_003073215.2. NCBI lineage: Eukaryota > Viridiplantae > Streptophyta > Magnoliopsida > Poales > Poaceae > Triticum > Triticum urartu. The sequence goes on along the minus strand of NC_053024.1, from coordinate 353,931,278 downwards.
CCTCCGCCATGGCCGGTGAGCCTCCTCTCCAACCACCTCCCCGCCACCAGGTGCGCCTGCCGCCAGGCTCCCACGTCTCGGACGCCGGAGGCCGGGGTCCGGTTGCCACCATGCGGCGCCGCGACCACCTACCTCCTAGGCTCCCCGTGCCGCCACCACCACCCCGTGTCCCGTGGCCACTGCTCGGCCTCGCCCCCTTCTGCAGTGCTGACGAGCGATTCTCCAAATCCGCGCTGGAGTCGTGGCGTGCACTGCTCCCTCCCCTCGGCCGCCCAGTCGCCCTGCCCTTGCCGTGAGCGGAGTTCGCTTCCTCAATTTCTCCAGTGAAACACCTCGAGTCATGCAGCTCTCCTTTGCAGCCATCGCTGGTTGCTGCCATCGCGGGGGTGATTGAACTGCAGTGCAAGGGATAATAGAACTACCATGATGCTTATCAAATCCTCCCTAGCGACCTATGCTCACACCTGCTACTACCACCAAATCTGGACCGCACTACCACCTCGCGTCAGTATCCTGCCACCATGTCTCCACTGCCCATCGCATCTGACAACAAGAGCTGCTCTTGGTCAGCCGCAGGGGCCGTGCTTGACCTTGAAGCCGCCGCCCTGGTGGAATTCTACCACTGCTGTCGTAGAGCCTCCTAGAAGGAGCTCATGTACCTCCCCATCTGCCTTCCCCAACTTCAGCTCTGACCTCGTTGTGTCCAAGTCATTCAGCTTTGCCACATCAGGTCATTCAACTCTGTCGTATTGCTTGCTACTATGATGCTAACTGGCTTTGTTTTTTATCTATAGTATGGAAAACAGATGATGATGGGCTCCATTAGGTTTATAGTAGAGCAGTTAGCACTTGGCCACATCTTACCTCCTGTGATTGGCCGATGAGAGAAACGACACAGAAGCTAGCTAGCTGCAACATCATAAATTAATATACCCAAGGAAGACGACTATTAAAAGTTAATTTTTCTATACTAAACACTTCCTAGATAAGAGATAACTAAAAATAATTATAACTTTGAGATGAGGTTGTACTCGACTGGTCTGAAGATAACTGTAACGCATGAAGTTAAAGAGGTTTCGTCATATCTAACACCTGAAGAACCAGGGGAGCATCGACTGGTCTGAAGGTAAACATCTCGGACACTACTGATGTTACTGAAGCTTGCTCTATGGTTTTATCAGTTACTAAGTTATATATGTGGCATAATGCCAAGTGGTGATACTGGGCAGTACTAGTAGTCTAGTACTAGTGTAGAAGTTGGATCATATTTTGTTGCATGATGCCAATATGTGACACACCTAACACTAACTCGTACTAGTACTAGTCTAAAAGAAGGATCATATGCGTGTGGATGTGGCTGCTGGTAATGTTGAATGTAGAGACGTGAGGTTCTTTCACATGGTGGTTCAAATTACAATATGGGTGTGCTGTCGTTTAACCAGAGGGGTTATTTAGTTGGTATAAAAAGGAAATTGCTTCTAAATCTGTATTGAGCATTGCAACTTGCAATACCTAATAAGTTTCGAATGCAACACATTTAAGTTTCTAATGCAGAAAAAAGAATGTTCTTTTTATTTCCTCAATGGAATTTTTTGATTTTATTCATGCAATCTCTTGGTATGCAGCTTGCTATCTATTTTATGTTGCTCTTCATAAATTATGATATTATAATGTATATTGCTCTGATTCTTCCATTTGCTACAGGAACCGAATTCTATACCTAATTAATCACTTAATGATTTATCTTCTGCTACATTTTTTCTAGAATGTGGACTTACGCATACATGTAAAGACATGATGTACTAAATTGTTCCTTCGACTATTATCTGGATTTACGCCTACTTGTAGTCTGGACTTTGGTAGATCTCATCCATTTTTTTAGCATTAGCGAAGTGAATTACTGAACTATTTATTGGTGTGTATTTTGGTATTTCTAGGATGTGGACATACGCATACACGTACAAACATGATATACTGAATTGTTGCTTTCATCATTATCTAGATTTACACCTACTTGTAGTCTGGACTTTTGTAGATCTGGTCAATTTTTTAGCATTAGCGAAGTGAATTACTGAACTTTTGCTTGTTGTGTATTTTAGTATTTCTAGGATGTCCGAGACAAAGGCAACATTGGCATTGCAGGAGGAGAATGTCCTTAAGAGAAAGTTGGATGATGTGGGATGGGAGTACGGGAGTCTAGCTGATGCTCCCAATAAGGATAAAGTGAAGTGTATTTTCTGTAACCATGTGAGCACTGGAGGTGTTTATCGTCACAAGCAACATGTGGCTCATGTTGGCAATGATGTGGCCAAATGCAGGAAAAGCTCACAGGAAGCTAAAGACAGGTGCAAGAAATCTCTTGAAGAGTCATCTAATAAGAGGAGGCGGAAGACTGCCCATGAGCTAGATCTCAAACAAACTGCAAATATTTCTTTTGCGTTGGAGATGACGAAGCTACTTGTATCGGAAGCACGAAGGCACACAAGTTAGGTACCATTGACAAGTGGACACGTCCTATTGATCCTAAACTGACACAAGTCGAAGCCTTGCATCAATAGAAGATATGAACAAGCCTTGTATCAGAGGATCAGAATGATTATTAACAATTGTGGAGGCCCGGATGCACGAGTGCCCTTTGTTAATTACTTTACTTTTATCTTATGTCTTTATGTCACTATGTGTCGAACTATTTGCACGCATATCTATGTGGAATTTTCCCTTTATGACTTGTGAGAGAAGTCTTTCAAATAAGATTCTCGGAGTAAAACACTTATTTTGAACTTATAATTTATAATTCTATGTCATATTAGGCCTTGCGTGATGTTTTCCTCTCCTGGGCTGCTACTTCCCCTTAAATAGACTATATTTACTGCTTCACATTACATGATGTATGTAATTTTTATCATGAAATTGTCCTTCTAATTTGTAATACAAAATGTCGTGTGCTACACCTAGCAAAAAATTGTCCTCCACTCCTCCCAACTTGCCACCATACAAAACACCTTAGCGCGCCAAGGCTACGCCTAGGCAGGCTAGGCGCTAGGCAGAGGGTCACCGCCCGCCTACCGCTTAGCGCTTTTTCCAACCTTGATTTTGTATCTTTTTTATTTGTTCTGTAGGAGATGCAACAACAATAGAAAGGAACTTCTAGGTTGATTGATTTTATCATACTGCAATTTGAAACTCTGCAGCGAAATCCCAATTGGTGGGGATACTGACTAGGTCGATGCATGGCTGGGCTGGAAAGGAACCATTGGTGGTGATGGTCTTTAGACCTGCAGATAGAGTTCTAACTTGTTGCAAAAAATTTAGAATCAACTTTCTATTACGACGTTTCAGTACACATTTCTGTAGAGGTTTTCCCCAATTGTATTCTCCTAAGCTTTTCTTTTGGAAAACTGATGTGCATGTGGACATGACAAAAACGTAGTACAGAGAAGTTCATGTATTACTTCCATGAAGGTTCATGTATTACTAAGTGTGTGTGTGTGTGCACATATAATTTCTCTCTCAAACTTTCCTTGTTACTAAAAGAATAAACTCAAGAAGTTCAATTTTTTAAACGGGTAGTTAGATGTATACAAAAAACTCAAAGTCTTCCCCGTTTCTAGGAAAACTATAAAAAGCTCTAGAAGTTCAAATTTAAATAACGGGCCAGTTAAATTTTTATTACAAAACTAGGATTTTTCGATTACTATAACATAAATAAACCCAGAAGTCCAAATTACAATAATAGAGCAATTCAAATTTAAAATCAAGGAAAAACTAAGAAAATATTCTAAAAATAGAAATTTTCTATTTTTCAAAAAACTAGATGTTCAAAGTAAAATAACGAAGTGGTTCGATGTTTATGAAAAAATCTAGGATTTACCATTAAAAGACTTAAAATATTCGTCGTTATTAAACAATCAAGCATGAAGTTCCAAAATAGAAAAAAAGTCAAATTCAATGTTTATTTTAAGATCGAACACAATTCTTTACTCAAAAAATAAAAATGTGAAGTTAAAATTAAAATAACACATAAGTACAACTATATTAAAAACCTAGCATTTAGAAGCTCAAAACAAAAAAAATGACATTTTGGACGTGTTTCCCCCATACTAAAGATTAAAACCAAGAAGTTCAATTTTAAAAAATGGAGTAGTTCAATGTATATAAAAACATAGGTTATCTTGTCAATAGATAAAAAAACCAAGAAGTTCAATTTGAAAAAGCGGAGCAGTTTGATATTTATTTAAAAATCAAATTTTTCTAGTTACTAAAGAATAAAACCAATATGTTCAATTTCAAATAACAAAGAAGTTAGATGTTTCTAAAAACCTCCAATTTTTCACATTTCTAAAAATATACAATGAACTTCAAATAAAAATGGTAGAGCGGTTCAGTGTCTATAAAAAACACAGATATTTTCACGTAACCGAGAGAAGTTCACGTACTATGCGGTGTGCATTTGTATGAAAAAAAGAATGAAAAAGCAAAGGCTAAAAGTTTTGTTGCTAGAATTTCAAGTACTTGGCCCAACAAAGTTCAAAAATTCTTGTGAGAGTGGTTGAACAGAAATACGTGATAGAAGTTCAAGGTGAAAACAGCGGGAAGTTCAACTACTACACTGAATCCGTTTCAGATAACAATATAAGAATAGAAAACTAAAAGCTTCAAAGGTTTGTTGCGAGAAGTTCACGTGCTCCTCCTAGCATAGTTCAAAAATCTGGTGTGAGATGTCCGTCATTCATTTAGAAGTTGAATAAAAGGCAAAATCAATGTTGTTTTTGCCATTTTAAAAACTTATCTCAAATGGCAACGAATTTGTAACACCTGTCTACATGAAAAACTTGCTGCTATTCATAAACTTTCTAACGGTATATTATGTGCTACATTTCGATGAATGGTTTAAAATTTTCATGTATACCGTTTAAAACACATTTTTAGGCATTCCAAATTTTTTTTGAACCATCGCGAGTATGAAAAACCGATCAACACGGGAAAGTTGCATGTTTTCAATAGCTTTCCATTAGTATATCATTTGCCCAATTCTGGTAAGTAGTTGGGGAGTTACGGGCAAAAAATAGCACGTCAAAAATAGAGTGAAGTTCAAACAGACATGCCCGAGAAGTTCAACTACTTCAGGCAGTGCATTTCCATTCGCGATGAAGTCAGAAATCATGATCTAATCATTTTCTAATTTACTTCAAAATGGCGGGAATATCATTTGTGTAAGTTCAAGTCCTCGGTCGGAGAAAGTTAAAAAAATATTGTGAGAGAGGTTTGTACAAAAGTAATATCATTTGTGTAACAGTGACGAATGGATGAGAAAATTACAAACGAAAATACATCACAGCAGTTCAGCGTGAAAACAGCAGGAAGTTCACCTAGTACACTGAATGAATTTCAGATGAAAAACTTTTAAAAATGTCGCGAGTATGAAAAAATAATTAACACGGGAAAGTTGTGTGTTTACAGCACCTTTCCATCGGTATATCACTTGCTCAATTATGGTGAGTGGATGTAGATATACGAGCAAAAAAAGCACGTGAAATAACAGAGTGAAGTTCAAGTAGACATGCCGAGAAGTTCAAGTTCTTCACACGGTGCATTTTCGAAGAATCTGTTTCGCGATAAAGGCAGATCGAATGATCTCGCCGTTTCCAAAATTAATTAAAAACGGCTAGGAATCATAGAAAATCATCAACATAAAAAAGTTCCCCATTTTCCGTAGCTTTCCAACGGTATATTATTTACCCCATTTCGACAAAGTTTGTAGAAATTATGGCGAAAATACGTTTTTAGTCATTTTCAAAATTGACTTAAAACCATAAAGAATTGGGAGAAACAATATATACCAAAAAGTTTCGAATTTGTTCAAGCTTTCCAATGCTATATCATTTGCTGCATTCGGACGTACGGTTAAAAATTAAATCATAAATACAAACTCAGTGGAACTTGTATCGTTTTCTAAATTACTCTTAAACCGTTCAGAATTAGAAAAACATTCAACATGAAAAATTAGGGCATTTTCATAAGCTTTGCAACGCCATATCATTTGCCTCAATTGGACTAGCCATTTAGAAATGACATCGAAAATACGAACTCGGCTATTTGGTTTGTGAAATTCTACCATTTTCCAAATTACTCTTTAACCATAGGAAATTAGAGAAAACTATCAACATGTGGAAGGAGCAGTTTCGCAGCAGCTTTCCAACGCCATATTATTTGCCTCATTCCGATAAATTGTTTAGAAATGCAATCGAAAATATGATTCATGTTCTTTGTGTGAAGAAAAAGTGGTTTTCAAAATTGCTCTTAAACTGCTTACATATTTGCCAAAAATGTAACTTGGTTCATGATACTCATGTCGATAGCTTTCCAACGGTATATCATAAGCCCCATTTGGGCGATGTTGGCGAAAGTTCAACCTAGCACTAGGGGGAAGTTCAGGTCGAACAACTCAGGCAGTAAAGTTGCAACAAACGCATGTTCATCATGACCCGAGAGCAAAATCCTCCAATGAGCGATATTCCTATTTAAAACAGGCATTTAGTTTCTAAAAACTATTTGCAGATTACACTTACATGATATATAACACGACTGACTAGAATAATTAGGGCGAGGAGACACGGTTGCAAAGATAGCCCGAAGGTCAGGTTCGTATAGAGAGAAGTTCAGGTTGTGTAACTCAGGAAGTTCAGGTTGTGATCAGAATAATATTCCGATCCTGTGATCAGAACAGTGTTTATGTATGTATGTATGTATGTATGTATGTATGTATGTACGTATGTATGTATGTATGTATGTATGTATGTATGTATGTATGTATGTATGTATGTATGTATGTATGTATGTATGTATGTATGTATATGGCTTCTGCACAGCATCTCCATCATCATTATCAGTACATCCTACGCAGGTGAGTTAGGATGCACTTGATCCCAGAAAGGTATCTATCCTTCAAACCAGAGGAGTGCTTCAAACTAACAAGAGTACATAATATCCAACAAAAGAGGGTCATGCTACAGTAGCAGGATACATGGCTCAGTCTAGATATCAGTATGAATCAAGTTGTGAATATTTGTTGTTGGCATGAACCACATCGCCGCATGTCGGGTTTGCAAAAGCCATCCATCGCATGGAAGCTTGATGCCTTTCACACAGTGAAGATTATTTGGCAACAAGCTATGCGATGAATCTCTTGATATGGTGATTCATGAAACCCATGGTATGATGTGTAAACACAGTTCCCCCCGGTGAATGTAAGTTGCATAGCACGGTAATCATCGACGGTGATATGATCGATGATTAGTTGGATGATGGGATAATTGAGCCCGAGGAACATGGAGTGGTTGCCAAGACTGTAAACCCGCCTCTAGTTGAATACGCCTGGCCCAACGGAGCTGGGATCTTTCTCGAACATGATGTAGCCATAGCCAACAATGTCACAAACGCCCCAGGCATTGTACTGTATGTGGTTTGATGTAATGGTTTGGTTAATTTGGTGCGTACGAATGAGCATCAAATGACCGCCGTTAGCTGAACGAGTGATAAACCACCACCCATCGACTGGTATGATTCCAGGTCCTGGAATCATGAAGGTCAGCGCATTTGCGTTTGTTGCAAAAAAATCAAATTGGACACCAAAAGGACAAAAATATACAGTCATGTTCAGAGTATGTGTGGAATTAATATTATTATAACCAATGGCGGAGCTTAGTGCATTGCTAGGGATTGTGCCCCCCCGCCCAAGATTGTCACATGCATGCACAAATATTTTTCAGAGAGAGTTCAGATTATGAATATTTGTGTGCTTGGCACCCCCACTGACTCATATATTGTACATGGCCCCCCCAAACAACTCTAGCATGATTCGTCACTAATTATAACAGTGACACATATCATAGACACAAAATTGCAATGCCGTGATCATAATCACACCCCAAGTTAAAAAAATAAGCCATTGGCTTTCATATTCTAGCAATATGTCATGGTTCAAACATCATGTAACAATGTGAGGAAAAGAGTTATGACAGGGCCTACTCATATTCTACCATAGCACTTACTACTGTTCTTATATCAACTCTAAGCAATAACATGCGTTGTTACAAAAATATTGGAAATGAGAGTAACATATATCAATCATGAGGTTATAATCATAATATCTAATAACAATCATTAGATACCAATTGTTCTCATATCAACTCTAACAATAACATGTGTGGTCATAAAAATCTAGGAAATGAGAGGAACATATAGCAATGATGTGGTTATAGACATACTATCTATTCTAAATTTGTAATAATCAACCTGTAGTCGTATTCATAAGGTAAAGATGAGATGAGATAAAACAATTACACAGTGATAGATTCCACCAGTATAGGCAGCCAATCTGTGCGTCGACCGCGTAAACGATGCCATTGTGCACTATAGCATCAGATAGAAATGTTGGCTCAACAGGATTGACGATGAGCCCTAACCATGTATGGCTACCGGATTCCAGATAAACTAATCCCATGTTGAACAAGGCAATGATCTTGTAATCCATGTAGTCTTCTGATGGTATGGGCACTTCACAGATTACAACCTTCAGCAAATAGAGGTCGAACCAAAAACTCGACGTGTCTCATGCGTAGTAGGCAGGAGTCTCCGGTGGGCCGTGAGGCTCGATGGCGGCAGTATCCAACGATGGAAGGGTGTTCTCTCGCTGGGTGTAGATATCCACGAAATGCCACAGACTACCAGATTGGTGGATGAGGATGATCCATTTGGCCTTCATTCTCGCCCAGTAGTGGCCGCGCATGAAGGACAGGTGGCCGGGTAGTGGTAGCATGTCGAGGGGCACCACGGCAAACTCTGTAGGATCGTCAAGTCGGTGTCTGGGCCACCTGCGAGGATCGGGCATCAGCAAGCAGGGTGTCTTGAAAAGGGTCGGCCGATTGCAGACGAGTAGACGGTACAACGACACCGAGCATGTGGCCATATAGACGGTGCTGGGCAGGTCCATATGATTACAGATCTGCTCCGACAGAACATCGGGGAGGGAATTCTAATCGCGGCTATGCGTGTCAGTCGGTTCTGCCATAGGGTTTTTTAGGGCACCGAGTGATTGGGGTTTTTGGTGCCTGCGAGCTATATGGGAAGTGGATTCGAGTGGGCAAGCAAAGAAGATGGCGTGTGTGGCTGAGCAGTGAGCGGGGGGATATGGTACGTGCGAGCTACCAAGGAAGATGGCGCGGGCGGGCGAGAAGTGAGCCGGGGGGGATCGTGTGCGGCCGACAATGGGGAAGAGAGGAGGAAGAAGAGTGAAAGACGGGGACGAAAGTGCATTAAATCTCAATTATACTAGTACTACTACCAGGATATACCGTCCTTCGGAGTGTAAATAGTTACACTGATGACATGTGGGTCTACCTCAAGAGGGCCCATATGTCAGTTAATGGAGGAGAGAGGAGCGTAGGCGTATTTGCGGAAGCGTGCTCCACTGGAAAACATGATGGCAGTACGGGTAAGGCTAATTTAGTAACACCAACACGCTGGTTCAGCTTATTAATTAAGTGGCCCATCTGCTGCAGCATGTATTGTCACTTCACTATGAAGACTAGTTGAATAGTTCTCTCTGACCGAGATGGGGAATAATGGATCGCGAAGACTTCTTATCTACAGTATCCCTTTGCCTCTACGCTCATCCCATCCAACAAGATGAAACATTGGCCAAGGCACCCGGCACCAATAATGTAGGAGTACTGGTAGGGCTCAATCCAAAAATCTCATCAACCAAGGTAGATGGTGAGTGGTGGAATATTTTTGTAGTTTGCAAAAAAACTCAATTAATGCACTCGTTTTCCTCAAAAAATTGTGTTTACACATGCATTAATTTTGTGTCAAACTTTGACCATCTACTCCCTCCGTCCAGGTGAATAAGTCATCTTTGGTTGTGCATCGTGACCAAGGAGCGAAAAACAAGGGAACTTAATGTTTATTTGCTAATTAATAGCATTGCATGCCATGAACTAACCACTGCATGTCATATTTGGTAGTCTCATGTCATTGAAAACATGCACGCCCACGTCTCTTATTGGTTGATATGTCAGGAAACGTGGTGGGAGTTAATTCACCGTGCCTAAGTGTTTTGGGATTATTTGGTTTTCGTAAAGAGACTCATACACCTAGATGGAGGGAGTATTTAACTAATAAAATTTTAATGCATTTCACCAAAAATCATATAACTGGATTCATATTTGAACATAGATTTTAATGGTATAGTTTTTTATGACATCCATTGAAACGTTGTTAGTTAAATTTATGGTCAAAATTTTACACTAAGTACGAAGGGGACCATTAAACTAGGACGGAGGTTTATATACATGTCAATAAAAAAATCATCAACCAATGTTGTAGTAAATGATGAGTGCCCGAAGATTTTTTTTCGAAAGTACTCAATAATGGGCTCATTTTCCTCAAGAAAATTGTGTTTACGAATGTATTAATTGAAATGCATGCATGAGGAACAAATGAACAGAACTTTTACACGCATTGGTGAGTTATCTCTTAATTCTTGCATGCAACGTTTTAATGAAGCTTGAAATATGAACATGTCAATGGGAGGGAGTAAAAGCCTCATGCATGCATGCATGCAACATGCAACACTGCTACCTCTTAAGCATGCGTTGGTTTTCCCTTCAAGAGGAAAGGGTGATGCAGCAAAGTAGCAAAAGTATTTCCCTCAGTTTTTGAGAACCAAGGTATCAATCTAGTAGGAGACTACACGCAAATCCCCTAGTACCTGCACAAACAAACAAGAACCTTGCAACTAACGCGATAAAGGGTTGTCAATCCCTTCACGGTCACTTACGAGAGTGAGATCTGATAGAGATAATAAGATAAATATTTTTGGTTCTTTTGTGATATAGATTGGAAAACAAAGATTGCAAAATAAACAGTGAACTAGAATTGTAGATTGGAAACTTATATGATATAAAATAGACCCGGGGGCCATAGGTTTCACTAGTGGCCTCTCTCAAGATAGCGTGTATTACGGTGGGTGAACAAATTACTGCCGAGAAATTGATAGAAAAGTGCATAGTTATGCTGATATCTAAGGCAATGATGATGAATATAGGCATCACGTCCATGACAAGTAGACCGAAACGATTCTGCATCTACTACTATTACTCCACACATCGATCGTTATCCAGCATGCATCTAGAGTATTAAGTTCATAAGAACAGAGTAACGCATTAGGCAAGATGACATGTTGTAGAGGGATACACTCAATCAATATGATATAAACCCCATCTTTTTATCCTCGATGGCAACAATACAATATGTGCCTTGCTGCCCCTGCTGTCATTGGGAAAGGACACCGCAAGATTGAACCCAAAGCTAAGCACTTCTCCCATTGCAAGAAAGATCAATCTAGTAGACCAAACCAAACTGATAATTCGAAGAGACTTGCAAAGATATCAAATCATGCATCTAAGAATTCAGAGGAGAATCAAATAATATTCATAGATAATGGAATCATTGTGGCACCCCGGCTCAGAGCGACCGGTTTACCCTGCATTGCCAGCCCAGAGACCATGTCTTCTGGCAACACAGAACATCTTGGTACAGAAAAACAACCGCTTTATTTATGCTAGCGGATCAGAGTTTATATTACAACAGATGTCGAGGCCGAGCAGCACACACGGTGCGGCTGAACAATATGTACATTATTTAGTGGACATAAAGGGACCTCGATCATACAACTACGCAGCAGCAGAACAACGTCGTAGCGGAAACTCCATAGCACAGGGACACCGATGTGGACCCGATCTAGACTCGATCAGCGCTCCTTTCCAACGCGACTTTCCTGAAATCTGGCATGACACGCCAGGTCAGTACATTGAATGTACTTGCAAGCTCACAAAAGGCATAATCATAATGACAAACAATATCATGACAATTAACCAATTAATAATGCAATAATGTTCCAACATGCTGTGCTCATGCTCTTGGGATAGATGTCCCTCGGGACCGGCTTACCAACCGTGATCGTTCTCGGATCACAAACAAACCACCATCGTGGTCTTCACTAGAGTGACTCTTGATCCTTACGGCGATCACAACCAAACCACCATCGCGGTCTTGACCAGAGTAACTCGTGATCCTTACAGCGATCACAACCAAACCACCCATATTGGGTCTCGAACATCTCGATGGCCTTTCCACCATCATCATCAGTGCAAAGTTCATAACTTAGTGTGTAGGTTTATTAAACGTTGACTCATGGTGGGACCTACTACGAGGTGTCCGTGACTGTGGACTCGGCTATTGATAGATTATACACTCTACAGAGGTAGCACACTGTACCCACACCACGGAACCCATGGCATCGCACTCCCATTCCGGTGGACCAACGGCATTCCGACAAAACCTTTCCATTGCCATGACACTCTCTCGGCCACTTCGACCCAATCCCCAACGGGCTAGTCCTGGGTGGCCCCGTGTCTACCAAAGACACAATGACCATCGTCGGTACCATAATCTCAACAACGGGCACACAAGGTTATTCCTACTTACCGGGCAAGGGTAAGCATGCCATAACCTTCCCTAGTTGGAGGCACCGACCAGAGGCATGCCAATGGACCGAATCAAGGCCTTCCCACAAAGGAAAATGTGGTTACATTGGGAAAATCTCAATTCAGCGGCACCATGACCCAGTCAACAATATATTCAAGTTGAGTTATATTCAGGTTCAACTTAAAATGAAGATGACCGGTGTCATAGCATGCCATGAAATGCAATACTACCCATGCATCACATATTAATGAAAATGAATGATGTCAACCATATTCACACTAAGCATAAGCATCAACAACTTATATTACTTTCCTGGTCTAGGTAACTCTCACTTTACCAATATATTTTGCAGCAAGTACTATCATTTTCTCATGCAAGAAAATAACTTCGATTAACTTCTCATATGCATAACAATGATTTTACTATCACCACAAGCAAATCCTATTCTCTTTGCCAACCAAGTTAGGTTCAAACATTCTGTAACTTAAGTAAAATGGCTAAACAAGCACTTAACATGGTATTTTCTAGCAAATTTAACTATTTTATTTATGCAAGAAAATAACTTTAAGCAATTACTCATATGCATAACCAATCATTTTATCATTACCATAATTAGAGCTTAGCTTCTTTACCAACTAAGCTAGTTTCAAGGTTCTGTAAATCAAGCATAATGCTAATACACACTTAACAGAATATAAATAACATAATAGTTATTTAAATTCATGGATTAATCATTTCATTCAAGTAAGAAAATCATCAATATTGAAATGGCACCATGAAAATGTCTCTGTGGCTTGCCTTAGTGCAGATGAGGTTCACAAGCCTTCTGGTGATCCTCAAGACAAGCCTCGCCCTCTGAAAATAATTTTAAACACAAGAAGAAAATATCAAGAACTCTTCTGAAAATCACCAGAAATTCTAGACAGCTTAGAAAAATCTCATTTTTGGTGAGTTGCTAGATTTCTTTGCAAAGAACATAATGCAAAAAGAATCAATTCATTTGGACTTATGGTTAAAGAGTTATAGCTGTTTGAAGCTCTCTGGAATTGAATTGAATTTGAATTTAGATAAACAGACTAGGGGAGTGACGTCGAAGGCATAAAGCCTCAAGGCGCCACCACTCGTACCGCTTCACGCGTGTATAGAGTGGCTGACTAGCGGGCCCCGCTAGTTAGGTGAGAAGGAGGGGATTAGGAAATAGAGGGGGTCGTGGCTTCGCTGGAGTTCTCACCGGCGATGAGGGCTCCTTGGCCAAAACAAGAGGGAGGGATCAAGAGAAGGGATGTAGGCGCACCTGCCCATACTCGTAGCGTAGCTAGGGGCGGTCAGACGACGTCGGAATCGACCTCGCAAGCGGGGCCAGAGGGCGGTGGTCACCGGAGATGAGGAAGATGGCGAGCAGGGGCAACTTCAGGGGCTCCAGGGGGACAAGATGGCTTCATCGGAGAGAGGCGGAGGCCCTAGAAGGATTGCCCTGGCCTGGGAGGGGCTGGAACTACTGCAGCGGCCAGAGGGGATCGCCGTCGAGCTTGAGCTCGAGCACGGCGGCCCGCGGCCTACCTGGCCGGGCTACGGTTTCCTACGCGCTTGTGGGGTGTGTGGGAGTGGTGGATGGTCCTCGAGGAGGCTGGGGGCAGCTCCATTTATAGGCGAGCGGAGAGTGGGGTTTCGGGCTCCGCCAATGGACAACTGTCCACGGCGCCCGGCGATGAGCGGCGTCAGTGAGAGGGGGAGAAGGCGATGCAGCTCATGCGATGACTATTGGCGAACGGGGACGAGCACATGAACGAGGAGAAGGCGACGAGCACAGTGCGCACCGCACTATTGGGTTGGCCGGACCATGCCCGTGCTCGCTGCAGCGAGCTCCGGTGTCGGCGAGTGCCAGGGGGAGTTAATGGCATTGAGACGAGGATGGTGGCGAAGTTTGTCATGCTTAGGCAGGCGGGGAAACGAGCACGCGATCAACAGAGGCTCGGGCGCGTCGCAGAGCGCGTCGGCCGCATGCCAGCACGCCTGGACGAATGCGGTCACCGCGTGAACTCTGACCTCATGCCGACCTAAGCCCAAACTTCTTGTCTGGCATGTTGTTCATGGTAGTTTTGAATGTTACCACGCTTTGGTTTGGCTCCAGATGCAGTAGAGAAGATTTTACACGCCAGGTAAGTTTTTGGTCAGTAACTTTGAGATGTTACTGAGGTCAAATGGCTGGGAGTTGGGAGCTGTGCTTTGGAGGCTAGCCATCATCTACTAAGGTGATGATGCACAAGAAAATTCAGGCACAAGGGAGCAAGTAAAATGGTAGTTGCTGTAGAAACCACCATTTCTTTCCAGAACAGAAAATATTTTCTGTAGCAAAAATATTCCAAAAAGTGATGAAATATTTTTGCTCAGGAAGGTGCCCTAGGGTTTAAAGAATATTTGGGAATTTTCTCAGATTTTTGTGGGCAAGAAAAATGGGAGTTTCTTTGGAGCTCATTGAACTAGCTAGGGTTTTAGAGAAGAAAAATGAATATTTTTCATTTAAGAAAAATATTTCCAATATGATTTTGAGATGGATCAGAAGTGGAATGATGATTAGAGAGGGGAATGATGCACTTGGGTGAAATCCAAGGGTGCCCAAGTGTCTAAGTCCATATGAAAAGACTCAAAAACACCAACTTTCAAAATAAATCCAAATGAAAATTAGGCAAATAAGACAGGGCAAAAATCAGGCTGTCACAAACCTCCCCCACTTAGAATGAATCTCGTCCTCGAGATTCGGTTGCTTGGGAAAACCACTCTGGATAATGAGCCCTTAGGAATTCTTCCAGCTCCCAAGTTAATTCTGACTCTGTGTGATGCTCCCACTAAACTTTGTAAAATCTTCTTTACTGCGAGTGACCCTTTCCATCTGATCCAAAATTCTAAATGGTCTTTCTTCATAGGTCAAATCATTTGCCAATTCTACCTCAGCCATAGCAGTCCTTTTCTCAGGCGGGGATATGCAGCGTCTTAATTGTGAAACATGAAACACGTTATGCATGTCTGCCAATTCAGCGAGTAGTTCCAACTGATATGCAACAGTACCCACTCGGGACATGACCGGGAATGGACCAATAAACCTGGGTGCCAACTTTTCACGGGTCTGGAATTTCTTGACTCCTTTCATAGGAGTGACTCGGAGGTATACGTGTTCTCCGGGTTCAAACTTGATCTGTCGGTGCTTTGCATCATAATAACTTTTCTGTCGAGATTTGGCCAATTGCAATCTGTCCCTGATTTCCTTAACTTGTTTCTAAGCTTCCATCATGAGATCTGTTCCAAAGATACGGCTATCTCCAGTTTGAGACCAATTTAAAGGAGTGCGGCACTTACGGCCATACAGAGCTTCATACGGTGACATCTTTAGACTACTTTGGAAGTTGTTGTTGTAAGAAAACTCGGCATATGGCAAGCAATCTTCCCATTTAGGTCCTTGGGCTAAAGCACAGGCTCGCAACATATCTTCAAGTATTTGATTTACCCGCTCTGTCTGTCCATCGGTCTAAGGATGATAAGCAGTACTATATTTCAGCGTTGTCCCTAAGGCTTGATGGAGACGGGACCAAAAAGCGGAGGTAAACAAGGAACCTGTGTCGGAAGTGATGGTTCGGGGTACTCCATGCAGACTGACGATTCTGGATACATACAGCTGTGCAAGTTGATCTGCTCGATATCTGGTGTTGATCGGAATGAAGTGAGCAACCTTGGTTAAGGTGTCCACTATGACCCTGATTGCATCATTTCCTCGCTGAGTCATAGGCAATCCCGTAATGAAATCCATACAAACGTCATCCCATTTCCATTGTGAAACCGGCAGCGGTTGGAGGAGTCCGGCTGGTTTCTGATGCTTTGCCTTCACCTTGTTGCATATGTCGCAACAGGCCACAAAATAGGCTATGTCTTTCTTCATTCCATCCCACCAGAATATTTGTCTAAGGTCCTGATACATTTTTGTACCTTCCGGGTGAATGGAATATGAGGATTCATGTGCTTCCGACAGGATTTTCTTCTTTAAGTCCAGCTGATTGGGTACACAAATCCGTCCACGGAATCGGAGGGTACCAAATTTGTCCTTGGAGAAATTTGGGGTCTGCCCTACCATCGGGCTCTTGGCATGTCTTTGCAGCTTGATGTCAGCTGGCTGGGCCTTGCGGATCTCTTCCTCAAGTGTGGGGGTAACTTCCAAAATATTAGTGAGGCCAACATCCACTATGACCAGGTTGAGCTAAGCGATCACCTCTTGGAGTTTGAGAGGCAAGGATTTCGATATGACATTTAAGCTGATAGGCTTTCGACTGAGTGCATCGGCAACCACGTTGGCCTTACCCGGGTGATACTTTATTCCAAGATCATAATCCTTGACCAACTCTAGCCATCTTCGTTGATGGAGATTTAAATCTGGCTGAGTAAATATGTATTTAAGACTTTTGTGATCGGTAAAAATTTGGCACCTTTTTCCAATAAGGTAGCGTCTCCAAATTGTTAACACATGAACCACCACAGCCAATTCCAAATCATGAGTAGGATAATTTCCCTCGTGGGGTCGTGGCTCTCGCAATGCATATGCTACTACCTTGCCGTCTTGCATAAGTACGCAACCGAGGCCTTGCCTGGAGGCGTCACAATACACATCAAAGCTGCGATAAATGTCTGGGAGAGTCAATACAGGTGCGGTTGTCAGCCGTATCTTTAGCTCATTGAAACCTTTCTCACAGTCCTCCGTCCATTCAAACTTCTTATCCTTTTTGAGCAGCTCTGTCATGGGTTTAGCAATCTTGGAAAACCCTTCAATGAAACGACGGTAATATCCAGCTCATCTGAGAAAACTTCGGATCTGCGTCATGGTTGTGGGCGGCAACCAATCGCGCACATCCTTTACTTTGCTTGGGTCCATGGGTATACCTTCGGCGGATAGTACATGTCCGAGAAACCCAACTTGCTTGAGCCAAAACTCACATTTACTGAATTTGGCGTAAAGCCGATTGTCGCGGAGTCGTTGTAGCACTGCTCGGAGGTGATCCTTGTGCTCGTCTTCACCATTGGGGTATTGTAACACCCCGGATGTAACTTTCCCAATTTGTACTCCAACTCTTGCCGTTTCCGGTGTTAAGTTATATTTATTTCCTCGGGTTCGGGTTTTGTCTCCGTGTGTTGTTTTCGTTGTCATGCATCTCATATCATGTCATCATGTGCATTGCATTTGCATACGTGTTCGTCTCATGCATTCGAGCATTTTCCCCGTTGCCCGTTTTGCATTCCGGCGCTTCGTTCTCCTCCGGTGGTCTTTTCTAGCTTTCTTTCGTGTGTGGGGATTAAACATTTCTGGATCGGACCGAGACTTGCCAAGCGGCCTTGGTTTACTACCGGTAGACCGCCTGTCAAGTTTCGTACCATTTGGACTTCGTTTGATACTCCAACGGTTAACCGAGGGACCGAAAAGGCCTCGTGTGTGTTGCAGCCCAACACCCCTCCAATTTCGCCCAAAAACCCACCAAACTCTGCTCTATCATCTAGATCGTCGATCACGATCGCGTGGCCGAAAACCGCACCTCATTTGGACTCTCCTAGCTCCCTCTATGCCTATAAATAGGCCCCCCTCGAAATATCCCGGATCCCCTCTCCCCGAAACCCTAAATCCCAGATCCGCGCTGGCCGGACACGTCCGCCCCGGCCGGTCGCGTCCACTCCGCCGCCCGCGCCAACCACGGCCCGCCATGTGGCATCGCGCCGCCGCCACCGCCGAAGCCCGCCGCAGCCCGTGGCCGGCCCCCAAGGCCCACATCGCCCCGCCCCGTCGCCCGGTTGCGCCGCCGCCCGCGCCTCCATCTTCTCCGGCCGCGGCAGCCCGGCGCCGCCTCGCCTCCATCGCCGGCCGCCGCCGCCGCCTCTTTGCCCGCCCGCCGCCGCCGCCTCTTCGCCCGCTCGTCGGCGCCGCCTCGCCTCCAACGCCGGCCGCCGCTGACCGCCTCCTCGCCGTGGCCGCCGCCTCTCCATCTGGCTCCGGCCTCCTCCTCCCTCCTCGGCCACCGCGGCCCCCAAGTCCGGCGAATAGGACCCCGGCGTCGAAACTCGTGCAACGTGCAGATCCGGATCGCGGATGAACAATAAACCCTAGGTCAAATTCGTCTAAGTCCCAGATATTTTCAGTTCAAGTGCTTATGTTCGTGGCTCCGTAACTTTGCATCCGTAGCTCCGATTCATGCATATAGCATATCTAAATGTTCATCTCAGAGAGTACATTATTTCATTCCATTGTATCATTTTCATTTGAGTTCATCTTGATGCCCGAAATGCTGTTAGAAGAGGGCTACTTGAGTTAATTGTCAGATCTGCTGCTCCATTTAGGTTTTTGTCATTTTTGCCATGATTAATGTGTGCATGCTATGCCCTGATGCTCTACATGTGTTTTGTTAAGGGTTTTGTCATCTTTCCATAGGTGCAACCCATGTATTTTTGTGATGTGTGTGGTGACTTGTGCAAGCTTGCAAAGTGGTGCACTTGCTAATTCTGTTTTCAGGGACTTAGCAATTTCACTAAGTCCTGGAGCTGTTTATCTGATGATGCCATATGTTCATGTTGTTTTCTAGTGATCCGTGCCTCTTTTGAGGATGATCAGTAAGGATGTTTTGTTAATCTTGTAGTGCTCTATCCATCCATGTCTTTGTTTGCCATTATGGAGCACCCTAGCTTGAGTCAATCGAGCTCTACTTTTGCTACTTTGTGAATCTGGGCAGATTGTCAACTTGTTTGCAATTTTGCCGTTGATGTTGTGATTGATCCGTGCATGCTATGCTATTGTTCTTGCCATGTCTAGATTGAATTTTGTGCCTTCTTGATGGATGTATGCTTGTCTTGCCATGACTTGCACTGTAGTGAGTGCATCGAGCTCGTAAACATGCCTACTTGAGTTATATTTCAGCTTGCTCCAGTTTTCACTAAGTATGAAAACTGATTATGTTTTTGCTATGTTCACATGCTTGCAATTATATTTTTTGATCCCTTTTGGCTCAAGGTCACTAAGGGACTTATGTTAAGCTCTTTGAGTAGCTCCATGCCATGCTTTACTTTGCCATGTTCAGATCCTGTAGCATGTAGTTTTGTTGCTCCGAAGAGTGCTACCTGATCTGAAATTCCAGACAAGTGTTAATTTCACTAAGTCTGAGATCTGTTTGTCCTATGCATTTTTGCCATGCTGGTTTGAACCTGCTAATGGATGAATTGGCCGTAGCTCAGTGCTAGACTTTTGTTAAGAATCTTGTATGCATCCCTGCCATGTATTTTGTTGTCATGTTTGGGTGTCGTAGCATGTTAATCTCATTGTATTTAGATGCCTACTTGCTGTAAATCGCAGACCGGTGTCATTTTTGAATCTCTTGCCATTTCCGAACCGTAACTCCGATTCCGGCGTTCTTTATATAGTTTTCAAGCGATTTCATCTCATCTTTCCAGTGGCACACTTGGATTCCCATGTTGAGGCCAGGTTCATGCATATCCTGTCATATCTTGCATTTTGCATCCCGCATCGCATCCCGCATAGCATATCATCTTTGCATCATATTGTTTGAGTTTGCACGTGGTTGATTGGATCCTTGTTGCTTTTTTGTCTTGTCTGGGTAGAGCCGGGAGACGAGTTAGCTAACGAGGAGCCCGTTGAGTTTGCTTTCGAGGATCCAGTCAACTCTGACAACTGTGCAGGCAAGATGATCATACCCTCGAAATCACTACTATCTTTGCTATGCTAGTCTGCTCGCTCTTTTGCTATGCCAATGCTACGATGCCTACCACTTGCTTTCAAGCCTCCCAAATTGCCATGTCAAACCTCTAACCCACCATTGTCCTAGCAAACTATTGTTTGGCTATGTTACCGCTTTGCTCAGCCCCTCTTATAGCGTTGCTAGTTGCAGGTGAAGATTGGAGGCCGTTCCTTGTTGGAACCTTTACTTACTTGTTGGGATATCATTATATTATCTTGCTATCTTAATGCATCTATATACTTGGTAAAGGGTGGAAGGCTCGGCCTCTCGCCTAGTGTTTTGTTCCACTCTTGCCGCCCTAGGTTCCGTCATATCGGTGTTATGTTCCCGGATTTTGCGTTCCTTACGCGGTTGGGTTATAATGGGAACCCCTTGATAGTTCGCCTTGATTAAAGCTTTTCCAGCAATGCCCAACCTTGGTTTTACCATTTGCCACCTAGCCTTTTCTTTCCCTTGGGTTCTGCAGACTCAAGGGTCATCATTATTTTAACACCCCCCGGGCCATTGCTCCTCTGAGTGTTGGTCCAAACTTTCAGCCGCCGGTGGCTACCAGGGGCAACTCTGGGCTGGCCTACCGGAAGTTTGGACAATCTGAGTGTGCCCTGAGAAAGAGATATGTGCAGCTCCTATCGGGATTTGTCGGCACATTCGGGCAGTGTTGCTGGTCTTGTTTTAACCTGTCGAAGTGTCTTGAGTAACCGAGATACCGAGTCTGATCGGAACGTCTTGGGAGGAGGTCTATTCCTTCGTTGACCGTGAGAGCTTGTCATGGGCTAAGTTGGGACTCCCCTGTAGGGATTTGAACTTTCGAAAGTCGTGCCCGCGGTTATGGGCAGATGGGAATTTGTTAATGTCTGGTTGTAGATAACTTGAACCTTAACTTAACTAAAATGAATCAACCGAGTGTGTTACCGTGATGGCCTCTTCTCGGCGGAGTCCGGGAAGTGGACACGGTGTTGGAGTAATGTTTGCGCAGGTTGCTCTCTAGTTTCTCGCTCGTGCTTTGCCTCCTCTTCTCGCTCTCTTTTGCGAATAAGTTAGCCACCATACTTGCTAGTCGCTTGCTGCAGCTCCACATATATTTACCTTGCCTTACCTATAAGCTTAAATAGTCTTGATCGCGAGGGTGCGAGATTGCTGAGTCCCTGTGGCTCACAGATTACTATTACACCAGATGCAGGACCCGATGATTCCGCTCCAGTAGATGCGTATGAGCTCAAGTGGGAGTTCGACTAAGACTCTCAACGTTACTATGTTTCCTTCCCCGATGATCAGTAGTGGTGCCCAGTTGGGGGTGATTGGGACCGTTGTCGCATGTTGGGTTCTCTTTTATTTTGGCGCCGTAGTCGGGCCATGAGTGTTTGGATGATGTAATGTTATTTATGTACTTGATTGACGTGGCGAGTGTAAGCCAACTATGTTATCTCCCCTTTATGATTTATATTACATGGGATGTTGTGAAGATTGCCTAACTTGCGACATATGCCTTCAATGCGATTATGCCTCTAAGTCGTGCCTCGACACGTGGGAGATATAGTCGCATCGAGGGTGTTATAGGTAAATGAGGATGTCATCGATGACAACTACCACGAATTTGTCGAGGAAGTCCATGAATACTTTCTTCATCATATGCATGAAGAAAGCAGGGGCATTGGTGAGACCAAAGGACATCACTGTATATTCATAAAGGCCGTACCGAGTAGTGAATGCGGTCTTAGGAATATATTCCTTTTTAATTTTGAGCTGATGATATCCGGTCGTAAATCGATCTTAGAGAATACCTTAGCCCCACTGAGTTGATCAAACAAATCATGAATCCTTGGAAGCGGATATTTATTTTTGATGGTGACCTCATCAGCTGGCGGTAATCCACGCACATGCGGAGGCTGCCATCCTTTTTGTCCACGAAAATAGCGGGTGATCCCCATGGTGAAGAGCTGGGACGAATATATCCTTTCTGGAGAAATTCATCAAGTTGTTTCTTTAGCTCCACTAATTCTGATGAGGGCATCCGGTAATACTTCCTGTATAGCGGTGCAACTCCGAGCACAAGCTCTATTGCAAATTCCAGCTCTCGATCTGGTGGCATGCCTGGCAGTTCTTCTGGAAATACATCAGGGTACTCGCTGACCATAGGAATTAATTCCAACTCAGCCATAGCAGTGAAAACCAATTCTTGTTTGGGTATATTCTTGCGAGCATAGAATTTGGTAGTTTGCCCATTTGGACTGGTCAAAGTGACTTCTCGTGTTGCGCAGTTTATGCAAACTTGATATTGGGTCAACCAATTCATATCCAATATAATATCCAACTTTTCAGACTCAATAATTATCAGAGTGGTTGGAAAGTAGACTCCGTTGATATTGATTTCCAGATCATGGCAGACCAGGTTGCTCTTGATTAGAGATCTCGGGGTTTGTACCAGCATATTTTTGCCAAAAAGTGTACAAGGAAATTTGTTTTGGGCAACAAAACTCCGAGAAATAAAAGAATGGGACGCCCAGAGTCAAATAAAATTACCGCAGGTATGTCATTTACAGAAAACATACCAATGACGACTTCGGGGTTCTCTTGTGCTTCATCGGCTGAGAGATGATGCACGTGCCCAGTAATGTTTTGCTGGGTCGGGCATGACTCTATAAAGTTGACTTGTGGCCTGAATGAGGCATTCGCCTTGTTGTTCTTGGGGCACCGTTTGGCATAATGTCCGTTCTACCCACAACTGAAGCAAGAATTATTGCACCGACGCTCCTCATGCATGGGGTTGGTCATGATATTCCTGACTTGAGTGGTGGTCTTGTTAACATTCTGTTGCTAATTTGGCTTGTTTTCCACCTGAGTCTGCTGCCAGGTACGAGCCTTTTGCACTGGTTTCCCATCCTTCTTTGGCTCAAACTTACGCTTGTTGTCATTGTTGGTAGGCCTATTATCTGATATAAGCTTGTGCTCTCGTTCAGCAATGAAAGCCTTGTTTACCAGAGATTAGAAATCTGGGAAATCAAACATACTGAGAGTGTACCGGAGTTGCGGATTTAAGCCTCCAAGAAATATGTCAATCTTTCTTTCTTCGGTGGCCACGTCATAAAGGGAGTAACGGGCCAGATGATTGAATTTTTGCAAATATTCCCCCACAGACTGATTTCCCTGGACGAGTGCGAGAAATTCATGCTGCTTAACCTTTATAACTCCAGAAGGGATATGATATTTGCGGAACTGATCCTTAAATTTTTCCCAGGAGATTTCTTCATCAGCAGGCCACATGGCTTTTGCACTTCCCCACCATATGGCAGCAGCGCCTTCAAGGTAATGAGTTGCAAATGGAACTTTATCATTTTCTTCAGTAAGAGCAATCTCAATCTTTTTCTCAATGGTACGCAACCAATCGTCTGCATCCAATGGGTCAACAGTCTGACTGAAACTGGGTGGCTTGGTCCTTTGAAAATCTGACGGCTTTGTGTAATGACCGTTCTGATTTCCATTCTGTCCAACCATAGCTTGCACACTTCTTAACAATTCAAGAAGATAATTGTTCCTTCTTTCCTCAAACATACGCAGAATTTGCTCGGTGGAGGGCGGATTTGACGGTGGAGGCGATGGCGGAACGTACGGCTTGGGCGAATGTCCTGCCTGTCATGCGGAACGACGAATAGGAGTTCCCTCACGAACGTTGCTACTGCTGCCTCCCTGCGTCATCCTATTGTGGATTTTCCCAAGACAACACAATCGAGATGAGAAACATCCAAGAATAAATTTGGGGAAAAGCCAGCGACAAATCCCGGAAGAAAACAAAAGAGCGAAGAAAATATGGCCAATAAAGTCCCAACATAATTAGACATAGACTCATACATGAAAGATAAACAACGTGATAGGTTCAACTACTCTCATACATGCAACGAAACATCATGACTCGTACGGCTACCTCCGTACATTATCCGGATGACTGCGAATACTCCGAGGTACTACTACTTTGCTGGTGCTGTGGTGTCCTTCCCTGAAGCGGACTCGGATCCTGAGCTGACGAGGTTAACGGAAACCTCTGGGCTAAAGGTAACACGACGACGCTGCCTCGAGGGCTCTCCCTCAGTGGCAGGGGTAGGATGAAGCATCGGGGCTACGGGAGTAGTGAGAAGTGAAACCCACTCGGCAGGAGTATTGAGAGGGTTCACCGTCGAGGTGCCCGAGCTACTCGGGGGAGTAACCGGTGAAGCAGGGGAACTAGAACTGGCTGGAATATAAGGAGTAAATCCCAGAGAAGATGGAGTAGTGGCAAATCTAGTAGTGACCAAAGCAGCGGCTAAAGTAGTATGGGCATGAGTCAGCTCTCGAGCCAGCTCGTGGATCATAAGATAGCTAGCAGTGACATAACGAGCAAGGTGGCTCGCAACACTATCAGACTCCGGATCAATGATCTGGAAAAGGACATGAGCATTGTCTTGCAGAGAAGGGTAGTAAAAGAAGCCTAGGTGGTTTTGCATTCGGACCTTGTTGTAGGGAAGCTCGACAAGGACCTCGAATGCAGCAAACTGGACAGCCTGAGAAGCGGTAGAGGCGTAATCGGTCCGAGAAGTACGAGTGTAAGAGTCGGAATCGGAACTAGTGCACAGAGTAACCTCTGTGTGATACTCATACACGGAATCAGCTAGACGCTCCCGGTACACATGATAGACTGGATCGCCTCCGAGGGGGTACAGCCGACGCCACACGTTGCGAAGGAGGTGCGGTGACGTGTACGGCATCAGCTGCAACTGGCACGGATACGGCACCGGAGCCATCTACACTCACAACCATTAGCAGGTTAGCATAAAAATATAAATAAAGTGCATGCAATGCAACAACCAGCTATAATAGCTACCGGCACTCAACTTAAACTCGTATCTAACGTCCAGTTAACATGTCGTAGTCTAGCGTGGCTTACAGTCAGCGTGGCTCTGATACCAAGAGTTGTGGCACCCCGGCTCAGAGTGACCGGTTTACCCTACATTGCCAGCCCAAAGACCATGTCTTCTGGCAACACACAACATCTTGGTACAGAAAAACAACCACTTTATTTATGTTAGCGGGTCTGAGTTTATATTACAACAAATATCGAGGCCGAGCAGCACGCACGGTGCGGCTGAACAATATGTACATTATTTCGTTGACATAAAGGGGCCTCGATCATAGAACTACGCGGTAGCGGAACAACGTCATAGCGGAAACTCCATAGCACAGGGACACCGATGTGGACACGATCTAGAATCGAGCAGCGCTCCTTTCCAACGCGACTTTCCTGAAATCTGGCATGACACGCCAGGTCAGTACATTGAATGTACTTGCAAGCTCACAACAGGCATAATCATAATGACAAACAATATCATGATATTTAACCAATTAATAATGCAATAATGTTCCAACATGTTGTGCTCATGCTCTTGGGATAGACGTCCCTCGGGACCGGCTTACCAACCGTGATCGTTCTCGGATCACAAACAAACCACCATCGTGGTCTTAACCGGAGTGACTCGTGATCCTTACGGCGATGACAACCAAACCACCATCGCATTCTTGACCAGAGTAACTCGTGATCCTTACGACGATCACAACCAAACCACCCATATTGGGTCTCGAACATCTCGATGGCCTTTCCGCCATCATCATCAGTGCAAAGTTCATAACTTAGTGTGCATGTTTATTAAACATTGACTCATGGTGGGACCTACTACGAGGTGTCCATGACCGTGGACTCGGCTATCGATAGATTATACACTCTGTAGAGGTAGCACATTGTACCCACACCATGGAACACATGGCCTCCCACTCCCATTCGGGTGGACCAACGACATTCTGACAAAACCCTTCCATTGCCATGACACTCTCCCGGCCACTCCGACCCAATCCCCAACGGGCTAGTCCTGGGTGGCCCCGTGTCTACCAAAGACACAACGCCCACTGTCGTGGCCAAAATGATCCCAGTCGGGGACCCGGTACCATAATCTCAACAACGGGCACACAAGGTTATGCCTACTTACCGGGCCAGGGTAAGCATGCCCATAACCTTCCCTAGTTGGAGGCACTGACTAGAGGCATGTCAATGGACCGAATCAAGGCCTTCCCACAAAGGCAAATGTGGTTGCACTTGGAAAATCTCGATTCAGCAGCACCATGACCCAGTCAATGATATATTCAAGTTGAGTTATATTCAGGTTCAACATAAAATGAAGATGACCGGTGTCATAGCATGCCATGAAATGCAATACTACACATGCAACACATATTAATGAAAATGACTGATGTCAACCATATTCACACTAAGCATAAGCATCAACAACTTATATTACTTTCCTGGTCAGGGTAACTCTCACTTTAACAATATATTTTGCAGCAAGTATTATCATTTTCTCATGCAAGAAAATAACTTGTATTAACTTCTTATATGCATAGCAATGATTTTACAATCACCACAAGCAAATCATATTCTCTTTGCCAACCAAGTTAGGTTCAAACATTCTGCAACTCAAGTAAAATGGCTAAACAAGCACTTAACATGATATTTTCTAGCAAATTTAACTATTTTATTTCTGCAAGAAAATAACTTTAAGCAATTACTCATATGCATAACCAATCATTTTATTATTACCATAATTAGAGCTTAGCTTCTTTACCAACTAAGCTAGTTTCAAGCTTCTGTAAATCAAGCATAATGCTAACACACACTTAATAGAATATAAATAACATAATAGTTATTTAAATGCATGGATTAATCATTTCATTCAAGTAACAAAATCATCAATATTGAAATGGCACCATGAAAATGTTGATGTGGCTTGCCTTAGTGTAGATGAGGTTCACAAGCCTTCTAGTGATCCACAAGACAAGCCTCACCCTCTGAAAATAATTTTAAACACAAGAAGAAAATATCAAGAACTCTTCTGAAAATCACCAGAAATTCTATACAGCTTAGAAAAATCTCATTTTTGGTGAGCTGCTAGATTTGTTTGCAAAGAACATAATGCAAAAAGAATCAATTCATTTGGACTTATGGTTAAAGAGTTATAGCTGTTTGAAGCTCTCTGGAATTGAATTGAATTTGAATTTAGATAAACAGACTTGGGGGTGACGTCGAAGGTGTAAAGCCTTACGACGCCACCACTCGTACCGCTTCGCGCGAGTACGGAGTGGCTGACTAGCGGGCCCCGCTAGTCAGGTGAGTAGGAGGAGAGAAGGAAACAGAGGGGGTCGCGGCTTCGCCGGAGTTCTCACCAGCGACAAGGGCTCCTTGGCCAAAACAAGAGGGAGGGATCGAGAGATGGGATGTAGGCGCACATGCCCGTACCCGTAGCGTAGCTAGGGCGGTCGGAGGCGTCGGAATCGACCTCACAAGCGGAGGCAGAGGGCGCTGGTCTTCGGAGATGAGGAAGACGGCGAGCAGGGGCAACTTCAGGGGCTCCAGGGGGACGAGATGGCTTCACTAGAGAGAGGTAGAGGCCCTGGAAGGATTGCTCTGGCCTGGGAGGGGCTGGAGCTACTACGGCAACCAAAGGGGATCGCCGGTGAGCTCAAGCTCGAGGACGGCGGCCCGCGGCCTGCCCAGCCGGGTTACGGTTTCCTACGCGCTTGTGGGGTGTGTGGGAGTGGTGGATGGTGCTCGAGGAGGCTGGGGGCGGCTCCATTTATAGGCGAGCGGAGAGGGGGGTTTCGGGCTCCACCGGTGGACACCTGTCCATGGCGCCCAGCGACGAGCGGCGTCAGTGAGAGGGGGAGAAGGCGACGCAGCTCACGCGGCGACTGTTGGCGAACGGGGACAAGCACAGGAACGAGGAGAAGGCAACGAGCACAGTGAGCACCGCACTGTTGGGTTGGCCGGACCGTGCCTGTGCTCGCTGCGGCGAGCTCCGGCGTCGGCGAGCGCCAGGGGGGAGTTAATGGTGTTGAGACGGGGATGGTGGCGAAGTTTGGCACGCTAAGGCGGGTGGGGAAGCGAGCACACGATCAACAGAGGCTCGGGCGCGTCGCAGAGCGCGTCGACCACATGCCAACACACCTGGATGAACGCGGTCACCACGCGGTCACCACAAGCCCAAACTTCATTTCTGGCATGTTGTTCGTGGTAGTTTTGAATGTTACCACGCTTTTTTGGCTCCAGATGTAGTAGAGAAGATTTTACACGCCAGGTAAGTTTCTGGTCAGTAACTTTGAGATGTTACTGAGGTTAAATGGCTGGGAGTTGGGAGCTGTGCTTTGGAGGCTAGCCATCATCTACTAAGGTGCTGATGCAAAAGAAAATCCATGCACAAGGGAGCAAGTAAAATGGTAGTTGCTGTAGAAACCACCATTTCTGTCCAGAACAGAAAATATTTTCTGTAGCAAAAATATTCCAAAAAGTGATGAAATATTTTTGCTCAGGAAGGTGCCCTAGGGTTCAAAGAATATTTGGGAATTTTCTCAGATTTTCATGGGCAAGAAAAATGAGAGTTGCTTTGGAGCTCATTGAACTAGCTAGGGTTTTAGAGAAGAAAAATGAATATTTTTCATTTAAGAAAAATATTCCCAAGATGATTTTGAGATGGATCAGAAGTGGAATGATGATTAGAGAGGGGAATGATGCACTTGGGTGAAAGCCACGGGTACCCAAGTGTCTAAGTCCATATGAAAATATTAAAAAAAACCAACTTTCAAAATAAATCCAAATGAAAATAAGGCAAATAAGAGAGGGCAAAAATCAGGTTGTCACAATCATCAACCCACAACTCATCGGATTTCGGCACGCACACCGCAAAAGGAGTTACATCGAAGAGATCTCCAAGAAGATCGAGGAGAACTTTGTATTGAGATCCAAAGAGAGAGAATAAGCCATCTAGCTAATAACTATGTACCCGAAGGTGTGTGGTAAACTACTCACACATCATCAGAGAGGCTATGGTGTTGATGTAGAAGCCCTCCATGATCGAATCCCCCTCCGGCAGATCACCGGAACAGGCCCCATGATGGGATCTCACAGGTACAAAAGGTTGCAGTGGTGGAAAATGTGTTTCATTGCTCTCCCCGAAGGTTTCAGGGTATGAGAGTATATATAGGTGAAAGAAGTAGGTCGGTTGAGCTGCGAGGGGCCCACGAGGGTGGGGGCGTGCCCACCCCCCTGAGGCGCGCCCTCCTACCTCGTGGCCGCCTCGCTGCTTCCGTGACATCCACTCCAAGTCTCCTGGATCACGTTTGTTCCAAAAAAAAGTTCCTCGCGAAGGTTTCATTCCGTTTGGATTCCGTTTGATATTCCTTTTCTATGAAACACTGAAGTAGGCAAAAAAACAGTAATTTGCACTGGACTTTCGGTTAAGAGGTTAGTCCCAAAAATAATATAAAAAGGTATATTAAAGCCCACTAAACATCCAAAACAGATAATATAATAGCATGGAACAATAAAAGATTATAGATACGTTGGAGTCGTATCAAGCATCCCCAAGCTTAATTCCTGCTCGTCCTCGAGTAGGTAAATGATAAAAACAGAATTTTTGATGTGGAATGCTTCCTAACATAATTTTCAATGTAATTCTCTTTATTGTGGCATGAATGTTCAGATCCATAAGATTCAAGATAAAAGTTTAATATTGACATAAAAATAATAATACTTCAAGCATACTAATAAAGCAATTATGTCTTCTCGAAATAACATGGCCAAAGAAAGTTATCCCTACAAAATCATATAGTCGGCTATGCTCTATCTTGACCACACAAAAATATTTAAATCATGCACAACCCTGATGACAAGCCAAGCAATTGTTTCATACTTTTGATGTTCTCAAACTTTTTCAATCTTCAAGCAATACATGAGCATGAGCCATGGATATAGAACTAGAGGTGGAATAGAATGGTGGTTGTGGAGAAGACAAAAAAGGAGAAGATAGTCTCACATCAATTAGACGTATCAACGGGCTTTGGAGATGCTCATCAATAGTTATCAATGTGAGTGAGTAGGGATTTCCATGCAACGGATGCACTAGAGCTATAAGTGTATGAAAGCTCAAAAAGAAACTAAGTGGGTGTGCATCCAACTTGCTTGCTCACGAAGACCTAGGGCATTTTGGGGAAGCCCATCATTGGAATATACAAGACAAGTTCTATAATGAAAAATTCCCACTAGTATATGAAAGTGACAAAATAGGAGACTCTCTATCATGAAGATCATGGTGCTACTTTGAAGCACAAGTGTGGTAAAAGGATAGTAGCATTGCCCCTTCTCTCTTTTTCTCTCATTTTTTTATTTGGGCCTTTTCTCCCCTTTTTTGGCCTCTTTTCTCTTTTTTTTTTTCCGGAGTCTCATCCCGACTTGTGGGGGAATCACAGTCTCCATCATACTTTCCTCACTGGGACAATGCTCTAATAATGGTGATCATCACACTTTTATTTACTTACAACTCAAGAATTACAACTCGACACTAGAACAAAAATATGACTCTATGTGAATGCCTCCGGCGGTGTACCAGGATATGCGATGAATCAAGAGTTACATGTGTGAAAGAATTATGAACGGTGGCTTTGCCACAAATACGATGTCCACTACATGATCATGCAAAGCAATATGACAATGATGAAGCGTTTCATAATAAACGGAATGGTGGAAAGTTGCATGGCAATATATCTCGGAATGGCTACGGAAATGCCATAATAGGTAGGCATGGTGGCTGTTTTGAGGAGGATATGTGGTGGGTTTATGGTACCGGCAAAAGTTGCATGGTACTAGAGAGGCTAGCAATGGCGGAAGGGTGAGAGTGCGTATAATCCATGGACTCAACATTAGTCATAAAGAACTCACATACTTATTGCAAAAATCTATTAGTTATCAAAACAAAGTACTACGCACATTCTCCTAAGGGGATTGATTGGTAGGAAAAGACCATCACAAAGTATTTCTCAAATTCACAACTACTCAACTAGCATGACTCTAATATTACCATCTTCATATCTCAAAACAATCATCAAGTATCAAAATTCTCATAGTATTCAATGCACTTTATATGAATGTTTTTATTATACCCATCTTGGATGCCTATCATATTAGGACTAGTTTTATAGCCAAAGCAAATTACCATGCTGTTCTAAAAGACTTTCAAAATTATATAAGTGAAGCATGAGAGATCAATGATTTCTACAAAATAAATCCACCCTCGTGCTAAAAAAATGAGTGAAGCACTAGAGCAAAATTATCTAGCTCAAAAGATATAAGTGAAGAACATAGAGTATTCTAATAAATTCCGATTCATGTGTGCCTCTCCCAAAAGGTGTGTACAGCAAAGATGATTGTGGTAAACTAAAAAGCAAAGACTCAACTCATACAAGACGCTCCAAGCAAAACAACATATCATGTGGTGAATAAAAATATAGCCTCAAGTAAAGTTATCGATAGGCGAAGACTTAAGAGGGGATTCCTTCCGGGGCATCCCCAAGCTTAGGCTCTTGCCTCTACTTGTTCCAAAATCCATCAAATCTTTACCCAAAAACTTGAAAACTTCACAACAGAAAACTCAACAGAAAATCTCATGAGCTCCGTTAGTATAAGAAAACAAATCATCACTTAAGATACTGCAATGAACTCATTATTTGTTTATATTGGTGTTAAACCTACTGTAGTCCAACTTTGCTATGGTTCATACCCCTCGATACTAGCCATAGATTCATCAAAATAAGCAAACAACACACGGAAAACAGACTCTGTCAATAACAGACTCCTTTATACGCGTTGTTACCAAAATTGTTCCTACCAACAAAATTCACATCCATAGATTCATTATTATTCTCAATCAAAGTAGAGAGAGGCATATCATTAGGATCAGAAGAAACACTGTTATTAGCAAACAATTTCATAATTATCATTCCATCAAGACAGAACCTTTATGCAAGATCTTCGATATTACCGTATGCATCATTTCGTTGGGCGAAGCTAACTATTTGAAGCCCAAATAATGTTACCCTAGAGAATATGTAAGCTAGATCTCCCCTATATCGAAGTTTCCTCATATCATAATTATCAATCGCCCGAACTCAGATTTCTTAGGTAACACCTCAAATATAAGTCACCTTCCATGATTGAATTTATGATTTGGGTTAAGCGATACCAAAAAAGAATAAATACCCAAACCCGTTCACGGGCTAATTATATATATTCTCCTTCTCCAAGCTGTAAGAACAGCGGCATTAGTGATCCTGTTTTTGTAGTAGTCCCTATTAACATGCATGTCTAACAAAGGAATGATGCCTATAGTTAAACACAAGAACACAAATACTAGAATAAAACGATCTATTAGCTAATTATTGCTTCCCAGTATATGGACTATAAAATTCGTTAGAAGCAAAATCGATGTCTCACAGAGTACAAATACGGAGAGCACAATGCGACAAGTAGTCTTTAATTTAACAATATCGATTTATCGCTACAATATTGTATATTAGTCATAGTATTCTTATGAAAAAAAGTTTTTATCATCTTAATAACAATTATATTATCAATGCCACCGTTTGAGAAATGCTACTGTCTTGCTTTCTTTCCCATTTAGATAAGGTAGATGCTTCTTTTTGTTGGCTTCTGTGTCATGCACCGTTATTGACCACGAATTGTTTCCTTTGCACCTCTGTGTAAATAGGGTTATCTACTTCACCTCGTTTCCATTGTGACCTTGTTGTTGCACTGCACAAAACACTTATGTTTTAAGAGTGTTTTGTGCAGTTCAACCAAAATGTCACATTCACACCGACAACGTTGCTTGATTGCTTGATCTTAGTGGAACTGCACAAGAGGAGATCTTACTTCCTATCCGTGTTGGCAAATTTGGTTCAGATCTTCTTCTTGTGAGTTGTTTGAATTCTGCGTCATGAGAGGTCAGTACTAGCCTTCTTTCACATGATTCTGCAGTGTGCTTTCATATGTTGTGCTACTTGTACGGTAATGTTGCTTGATTTTAGTGAACTGCACAAATGGAGACAAGACTTCCAATCTGTATGTGCACCGCAATATCCCATTGAGGTAAGATAAGGATATTTCACAACTGTTGGCCTGTATTTTGCCACTTTCATCAGAAAATTAATGTCATTGTTTAGTGTTATACTTGTGCAACCTAATTGACATGCCAAATCTTACATTGAAGGCGGAGCTTGTGTGTTATTGAACCAAGTGATGAAGGGGAAGAACAAGCGGAAGAAAAACAAAAATCCACTCCTGGTGCTGTAATGAAGCACTCGAACTGTGATGACACAAGTAATGATATAGTTTTGCATATTAATTTATTGCTATGGCTGGAACGAGCAATTGTTTTGCCACTGATTTGATGCCACTCTTAATGTAATACGTAATTATCTCTACTTGTGCAAACAGGGATCTTCTTTGAAGATACCATATATTTAGTGGAACTGCACAAGAAGATGTTGGAAACATTAATACTAATCGAGGAGTATATAGTAAGCATGGCCACCACAGTAGATAGCAACAGATGGTTCTGAGAAATGCTTCATCTGTATGCTCTACACAATAAGCCTCCTGACAAAGGTTGGTACTCACCCACTGATTTCATCCATATGATTGAGCTTTGTCATCTCTATTGGTGTTGTGCTACTGTTTAGATATTGTCATCAAAAAGTGGTATTGTCCTTGAGAAGTGCTTCATCTGTGTTGTTTTAAATATTTCCTTTCCTTTTTTTGAGCAAACAGGGATGCTAGCATTTAATTGTCCTCTTGTCTTTGCACAACAGGATCATCCTCCTATGAAGAAGAATATGGAGTACGTGAAGTGACTAGTTCCGATTATGCCAGGATGAAGAAGCCCTGTCTATCTTCTCATCAGAAGGAGCAGTTGAAGGATGGTTACATTACTCCCCACAAGACCAAACTAACTTCAGCTCAGAAGGACTGACAAAATCTCCATTTTTTTGTTGTGATGCGCGAGTACAATGTTGTTCTAGGATGGAATGATGCCCTAGAGGCAATAATAATGTTATTATTTTATTTCCTTATATCATGATAAATGTTTATTATTCATGCTAGAATTGTATTATCCGGAAACATAATACTTGTGTGAATACATAGACAAACTAAACGTCACTAGTATGCCTCTAATTGACTAGCTCGTTAATCAAAGATGGTTGTGTTTCCTAACCATAGACATGTGTTGTCATTTGATTAACGGGATCACATCATTAGAGAATGATGTGATTGACTTGACCCATTCCATTAGCTTAGTACCCGATCATTTAGTATGTTGCATTGCTTCTTCATGACTTATACATGTTCCTATGACTATGAGATTATGCAACTCCCGTTTGCTGGAGGAACACTTTGTGTGCTACCAAACGTCACAACGTAACTGGGTGATTATAAAGGAGCTCTACAGGTGTCTCCAAAGGTACATGTTGGGTTGGCGTATTTCGAGATTAGGATTTGTCACTCCGATTGTCGGAGAGGTATCTCTGGGCCCTCTCGGTAATGCACATCACATAAGCCTTGCAAGCATTGCAACTAATGAGTTAGTTGCGAGATGATGTATTACGAAACGAGTAAAGAGACTTGCCGGTAACGAGATTGAACTAGGTATTGAGATACCGACGATCGAATCTCGGGCAAGTAACATACCGATGACAAAGGGAACAACGTATGTTGTTATGCGGTCTGACCGATAAAGATCTTCGGTAGAATATGTGGGAGCCAATGTGAGCATCCAGGTTCCGCTATTGGTTATTGACCGGAGACGTGTCTCGGTCATGTCTACATGGTTCTCGAACCCGTAGGGTCCGCATGCCTAAAGTTCGATGACGGTTATATTATGAGTTTATGAGTTTTGATGTACCGAAGATAGTTCAGAGTCCTGGATGAGATCGGGGACATGACGAGGAGTCTCGAAATGGTCGAGACGTAAATATTGATATATTGGCCGACTATATTCGGACATCGGAAAGGTTCCGAGTGATTCGTGTATTTATCAGAGTACCGGGGAGTTACGGGAATTCGCCGGGGAGTGTATGGGCCTTATTGTGCGTTAGGGGAAAGAGAGAGAGGCAGGCCGCACGCCCCCCAAGGCCTAGTCCGAATTGGACTAGGGGGAAGGGCTGCGCCCCTCCTTCCTTCTCTTCTCTTTTCCCATTCCTTCTCTCCTACTCCTACTACTTGGAATGGCTCCTAGTTCTACTAGGAAAGGGGGAATCCTACTCCCGGTGGGAGTAGGACTCCCCTAGGGCGTGCCATAGAGAGGGTCGGCCCTGACCCTCCTCCACTCCTTTATATACATGGCCAGGGGGCACCCCATAGACACAACAATTGATCTGTTGATCTTTTAGCCATGTGCGGTGCCCCCCTCCACCATAGTCCACCTCGATAATACTGTAGCGGTGCTTAGTCGAAGCCCTGTGTCGGTAGAACATCATCATCGTCACCACGCCATCGTGCTGACGAAATTCTCCCTCAACACTCGGCTGGATCAGCGTTCGAGTGACGTCATCGGGCTGAACGTGTGTTGAACTCGGAGGTGTCGTGCATTCAGTACTTGATCGATCGGATCGTGAAGACGTACGACTACATCAACCGCGTTTTGCTAACGCTTCCGCTTTCGGTCTACGAGGGTACGTGGACAACACTCTCCCCTCTCATTGCTATGCATCACCATGATCTTGCGTGTGCGTACGATTGTTTTGAAATTACTACGTTCCCCCACAGTGGCATCCGAGCCAAGTTTTATTCATAGATGTCATAGGCACAAGTAGAACACAAGTGAGTTGTGGGCGATATAAGTCATACTGCTTACCAGCATGTCATACTTTGGTTCGGTGCTATTGTTGGATGAAGCGGCCCGTACCGACATTACGTGTACGCTTACGCGAGACTGGTTCTACCAACGTGCTTTGCACACAGGTGGCTGGCGGGTGTCAGTTTCTCCAACTTTAGTTGAGCCGAGTGTGGCTACGTCCGGTCCTTGCGAAGGTTAAAACAACACCAACTTGACAAACTATCGTTGTGGTTTTGATGCGTAGGTAAGAACGGTTCTTGCTCAGCCCGTAGCAGCCACGTAAAAATTGCAACAACAAAGTAGAGGACGTCCAACTTGTTTTTGCAGGGCATGTTGTGATGTGATATGGTCAAGACGTGATGAGATATAAGTTGTTGTATGAGATGATCATGTTTTGTTGAAGTTATCAGCAATTGGCAGAAGCCTTATGGTTGTCTCTTTATTGCATAAGATGCAAGTGCCAAATAATTGCTTTACTTTATCGCTATGCGATAGCAATAGTTGCAAGAGCAATAGTTGGCGAGATGACCATATGACGACACATTGATATAGATCAAGATGATGGAGATCATGGTGTCATGCCGGTGAAGATGGAGATCATGATGATGCTTTGGAGATAGTGATCAAAGGCACAAGATGATGATGGCCATATCATGTCACATATTTTGATTGCATGTGATGTTTATCTTTTATACATCTTAGTTTGCTTAGTTATGACGGTAGCATTATAAGATGATCTCTCACTAAATTTCAAGATAAAAGTGTTCTCCCTGAGTATGCACCGTTGCCAAAGTTCGTTGTGCCCAGACACCATGTGATGATCGGGTGTGATAAGCTCTACGTCCATATACAACGGGTGCAAGCCAGTTTTGCACACGCAGAAATACTCGGGTTAAACTTGACGAGCCTAGCATATGCATATATGGCCTCGGAACACTGGAGACCGAAAGGTCGAGAGTGAATCATATAGTAGATACGATCAACATAATGATGTTCACCATTGAAAACTACTCCATTTCACATGATGATCGGTTATGCTTTAGTTGATATGGATCACATGATCACTTAGATGATTAGAGGGATGTCTATCTAAGTGGGAGTTCTTAAGTAATATGATTAATTGAACTTTAATTTACCATGAACTTAGTCCTGATAGTATTTGCATATCTATGTTGTAGATCAATAGCTCACGTTATTGCTTCCCTATGTTTTATTTTTGATATGTTCCTAGAGAAAACTAAGTTGAAAGATGTTAGTGGCAATGATGCGGATTGGATCCGTGATTTGAGGTTTATCCTCATTGCTGCGGAGAAGAATTATGTCCTTGATGCACCGCTAGGTGACAAACCTATTGCAGGAGAAGATGTAGATGTTATGAACGTTTGGCTAGCTCAATATGATGACTACTTCATAGTTTAGTGCACCATGCTTAAACGGCTTAGAATCGGGACTTCAAAGACGTTTTGAATGTCATGGACCATATGAGATGTTCCAGGAGTTGAAATTAATATTTCAAGCAAATACCCGAGTTGAGAGATATGAAGTCTCCAACAAGTTATATAGCTAAAAGATGGAGGAGAATAGCTCAAGCAGTGAGCATGTGCTCAGATTGTCTGGGTACTACAATTGCTTGAATCAAGTGGGAGTTAATCTTCCAGATAAAATAGTGATTGACAGAATTCTCTAGTCACCATCACCAAGTTATTAGAACTTCGTGATGAACTATAGTATGCAAGGGATGACGTAAATAATTCCCGAGCTTTTCATGATGATGAAATCGATGAAGGTAGAAATCAAGAAAGACCATCAAGTTTTGATGATTAACAAGACCACTAGTTTCAACAAAACGGCAAAGGGAAAGAAAGGGGAACTTCAAGAAGAACAGCAAGCAAGTTGCGGCTCAAGTGAAAAAACCCAAGTCTGGACCTAAGCCTGAAACTGAGTGCTTCTACTACAAAGGGACTAGTCACTGGAAGCGGAACTACCCCAAGTAATTGGCGGATAAGAAGGATGGCAAAGTGAACATAGGTATATTTAATATACATGTTATTCATGTGTACTTTACTAGTGTTTATAGCAACCCCTCAGTATTTGATACTAGTTCAGTTGCTACGAATAGTAACTCGAAACGGGAGTTGCAGAATGAACAGAGACTAGTTAAGGGTGAAGTGACGATGTGTATTGGAAGTGGTTCCAAGATTGATATGATCATCATCGTACACTCCCTCTAATTTCGGGATTAGTGTAAAACCTAAAATAAATGTTATTTAGTGTTTGTGTTGAGCATGAATATGATTGGATCATGTTTATTGCAATACGGTTATTCATGTAAGTTAGAGAATAATTGTTGTTCTGTTTACATGAATAAAACCTTCGATGGTCATACACCCAATGTAAAATGGTTTGTTGGATCTCAATCGTGGTGATACACATTTTCATAATATTGAAGCCAAAAGATGCAAAGTTAATAATGATAGTGCAACTTATTTGTGGCATTGAGGTCATATTGGTGTAAAGCGCATGAAAAAACTCCATCCTGATGGGCTTTTGGAATCACTTGATTATGAATCAGTTGATGCTTGCGAACCATACCTCATGGGCAAGATGACTAAGACTCCGTTCTCCGGAACAATGGAGCGAGCAACAGATTTGTTGGAAATCATACATACTGATCTATGTGGTCCGATGAATATTGAGGCTCACGGCAGGTATCATTATTTTCTGATCTTCACAGATGATTTGAGCAGATATGAGTATATCTACTTGATGAAACACAAATCTGAAACATTTGAAAAGTTCAAAGAATTTCAGAGTGAAGTGGAGAATC
This sequence comes from Triticum urartu, assembly GCF_003073215.2. Taxonomy (NCBI): domain Eukaryota; kingdom Viridiplantae; phylum Streptophyta; class Magnoliopsida; order Poales; family Poaceae; genus Triticum; species Triticum urartu. Next base: position 353,892,390 of record NC_053024.1, on the reverse strand, counting down.
ATCATAACAAAAATAAAAGTTTCTACGATATGATCGCAGAAGTAAATTATTTGAGTTACGAGTTTGGCCTTCAGTTAAAACAATGTGAAATAGTTTCACTAGTCACGCCACCTGGAACACCACAGTGTAATGGTGTTTTCGAACGTCGTAACCGTACTTTATTAGATATGGTGCGATCTATGATGTCTCTTACCAATTTACCACTATCGTTTTGGGGTTATGCATTAGAGACAGCTACATTCACGTTAAATAGGGCACCATCTAAATCCCTTGAGACAACACCGTATGAACTATGGTTTCGGAAGAAACCCTAAGCTGTCGTTTTTAAAGTTTGGGGTTGCAATGCTTATGTGAAAACTTTTCATCTTGATAAGCTCAAACCCAAGTCGGAGAAGTGCATCTTCATAGGATACCCAAAAGTAACTGTTGGGTACACCTTCTATCACAGATCTGAAGGCAAGATATTTGTTGCTGAGAATGGATCCTTTCTATAGAAGGAGTTTCTCTCGAAAGAAGTGAGTGGGAGGAAAGTAGAACTTGATGAGGTAACTATACCTACTCCCTTATTGGAAAGTAGTTCACAAAAATCTATTTCTGTGACTCCAACACCAATTAGTGAGGAAGCTAATGATGATGATCATGTAACTTCAGATCAAGTTACTACCAAACCTCATTGGTCAACCAGAGTGAGATCCGCACCAGAGTGGTATGGTAATCCTGTTCTGGAGGTCATGTTAATTGACCATGACAAACCTACGAGCTCTGAGGAAGCGATGATGAGCCTAGATTCCACGAATTGGCTTGAGGCCATGAAATCTGAGATGGGATCCATGTATGAGAACAAAGTGTGGACTTTGGTTGACTTGCCCGATGATCGGCAAGCCATAGAAAATAAATGGATCTTCAAGAGGAAGTCAAACACTGATAGTAGTGTTACTATCTACAAATCTTGTCGAAAAAGGTTTTTGACAAAGTTCAAGGTGTTGACTATGATGAGATTTTCTCACTCGTAGCGATGCTTAAGTCTGTCTGAATCATGTTAGCAATTGACGCATTTTATGAAATTTGGCAAATGGATAAACAAACCTGCATTCCTTAATGGATTTATTAAAGAAGAGTTGTATATGATGCAACCAAAAGGTTTTGTCAATCCTAAAGGTGCTAACAAAATATGCAAGCTCCAGCGATCCATCTATGGACTGTTGCAAGCATCTCGGAGTTGTAATGTACGCTTTGATAAGTTGATCAAAGCATATAGTTTTATACAAACTTGCGGTGAAGCCTATATTTACAAGAAAGTGAGTGGGAGCACTACACCATTTCAGATAAGTATATGTAAATGACATATTGTTGATCGGAAATAATGTAGAATTATTCTGTAAAGCATAAAAGAGTGTTTGAAAGGAGTTTTTCAAAGAAAGACCTCGGTGAAGCTGCTTACATATTGAGCATCAAGATCTATAGAGATAGATCAAGACGCTTGATAAGGTTTTTCAATGAGTACATACCTTGACAAGAATTTGAAGTAGCTCAAAATGGAACAGTCAATGAAAGAGTTCTTGCCTGTGTTACAAGGTGTGAAATTAAGTAAGACTCAAAGCCCGACCACGACAGAAGATAGAAAGAGAATGAAAGTCATTCCCTATGCCTCATACATAGGTTCTATAAAGTTTGTCATGCTGTGTACCAGTTCTATTGTATACCCTACACTGTTTTTTTGGCAAGGGAGTACAATAGTGATCTAGGAGTAGATCACTCGACAGCGGTCAAAATTATCCTTAGTGGAATAAAGATATGTTTCTCGATTATGGAGGTGACAAAAGGATCATCGTAAAGGGTTACGTCGATGCAAATTTTGACACTGATCCAGATGACTCTAAGTCTCAATCCGTATACATTTTGAAAGTGGGAGCAATTAGCTAGAGTAGCTCCGTGCAGAGCATTGTTGACATAGAAATTTGCAAAATACATACGGATCTGAATGTGGCAGACCCGTAGACAAAACTTCTCTCACAAGCATAACAGGATCACACCTTAGTACTCTTTGGGTGTTAATCACATAGTGATGTGAACTAGATTGTTGACTCTAGTAAACCCTTAAGGTGTTGGTCACATGACGATGTGAACTATGGGTGTTAATCACATGGTGATGTGAACTATTGGTGTTAAATCACATGGCGAAGTGAACTAGATTATTGACTCTAGTGCAAGTGGGAGACTGAAGGAAATATGCCCTAGAGGCAATAATAAAGTTATTATTTATTTCCTTATATCATGATAAATGTTTATTATTCATGCTAGAATTGTATTAACCGGAAACATGATAGATGTGTGAATACATAGAGAAACAAAGTCTCACTAGTATGCCTCTACTTGACTAGCTCGTTGATCAAAGATGGTTATGTTTCCTATCCATAGACAAAGAGTTGTCATTTGATTAACGGGATCACATCATTAGGACAATGATGTGATTGACTTGACCCATTCTGTTAGCTTAGCACTTGATCGTTTAGTTTGTTGCTATTGCTTTCTTCATGACTTATACATGTTCCTGTGACTATGAGATTATGCAACTCCCGTTTACCGAAGGAACACTTTGTGTGGTATGAAATGTGACAACGTAACTGGGTGATTATAAAGGTGCTCTACAGGTGTCTCCAAAGGTACTTGTTCGGTTGGCGTATTTCGAGATTAGGATTTGTCAGTCCAATTGTCGGAGAGGTATCTCTGGGCCCTCTCGGTAATGCACATCACTTAAGCCTTGCAAGCATTGCAACTAATGATTTAGTTGCGGGATGATGTCTTACAGAACGAGCAAAGAGACTTGCCGGTAACGAGATTGAACTAGGTTTTGAGATACCGACGATCGAATCTCGGGCAAGTAACATACCGATGACAAAGGGAACAACGTATGTTGTTATGCGGTCTGACCGATAAAGATCTTCGTAGAATATGTGGGAGCTAATATGAGCATCCAGGTTCCGCTATTGGTTAGTGACCGGAGACGTCTCTCGGTCATGTCTACATAGTTCTCGAACCCGTAGGGTCCACACGCTTAAAGTTCGATGACGGTTATATTATGAGTTTATGAGTTTTGATGTACCAAAGATAGTTCGGAGTCCCGGATGAGACCAGGGACATTACGAGGTGTCTCGAAATGGTCGAGGCGTAAAGATCGGTATATTGGACGACTATATTTGGACATCGGAAAGGTTTCGAGTGATTCGGGTATTTATCGGAGTACCGGGGAGTTATAGGAATTCGCCGGGGAGTGTATGGGCCTTATTGGGCTTTAGGGGAAAGAGAGAGAGGCAGGCCGTGCGCCCCCGCAAGGCCTAGTCCGAATTGGACTAGGGGGAAGTGCTGCATCCCCTCCTTCCTTCTCTTCTTTTTCCCTTTCCTTCTCTCCTACTCCTACTACCTGGAAGGGCTCCTAGTTCTACTAGGAAAGGGGGAATCCTACTCCCGGTGGGAGTAGGACTCCCCTAGGGCGCGCCATAGAGAGGGCCGACCCCTCCCCTCCTCCACTCCTTTATATACGTGGCCAGGGGGCACCCCATAGAAACAACAATTGATCTGTTGATCTTTTAGCCGTGTGCGGTGCCCCCTCCACCATAGTCCACCTCGATAATACTATAGTGGTGCTTAGGCGAAGCCCTGCATCGGTAGAACATCATCATCGTCACCACGCCGCCGTGCTGATGAAACTCTCCCTCAACACTCGGCTGGATCGGAGTTCGAGGGACGTCATCAGGCTGAACGTGTGCTGAACTCGGAGGTGCCATGCGTACGGTACTTGATCGGTCGAATCATGAAGACGTATGACTACATCAACTGCGTTGTGCTAACGCTTCAGCTTTCGGTTTACGAGGGTACGTGGACAACACTCTCCCCTCTCGTTGCTATGCCTCACCATGATGTTGCATGTGCGTAGGAATATTTTTGAAATTACTACGTTCCCCAACACTTTCTTGACCGTTTCAGGTGGAGTCTAATCAAGGATAGCTTGAACTCGCTCAGGATTGACATTAATACCCTTACCAGAGATTACATGGCCTAGGTAGGTCACTTCTAGCAACCAAAATTCACATTTGGAGAATTTGCATAAAGGCGATGCTCTCGAAGTTTCGTCAATACTAGCCTTAGATGTTCGGCATGTTCTTCCTCATTCTTGGAGTAGATGAGTATATCATCAAGGTATACCACAACGAATTTATCCAAATACTCCATGAAGATCGAGTTCATTAACCGAGAGAAGGTGGTTGGGGCATTGGTTAAACCAAAGGACATGACGGTGTACTCGTATGAGCCATAACGAGTAACAAAGGCCATTTTGGGAATGTCCCTGTTTTTTATTTTGATTTGATGGTAGCCCAACCTCAAATCCATTTTGGAGAAGACTGAGGATCCAGCGAGCTGATCATACAGATCGTTGATCCTGGAGTGGATACTTGTTCTTTATGGTAACCAAGTTGACAGGTCGATAATCTACAACCATCTGATTCGTACCATCCTTCTTCTTGACGAAGAGGACGGGGCAAGCCCGTGGAGAAGAACTAGGATGGATGAAACCCTTTTTCAAAGACGCATCGAGTTGTTCCTTAAGTTCAGGTAGTTCTAGGGGTGCCATCTTATAAGGTCTACTAGAGATTGGAACGGTTCCTGGTACAAGGTCTATCATGATTTTGACATCCCTGTCAGGAGGAACACCTGGCAATTCTTCTGGAAAGACTTCCGGGAAGTCACGGACTACCGTAATATCTTCAAGGTCTGGAAGAGGGTTGGCATTTAGGGAGTAGAGCTGACGCTTGGCCACTCGGGTTAAGACATTGACTGTATTGCCCAATGGGTGAGTAAGTTGAACAGTTCTAGTGGCACAATCAATCTTAGCATAATGAGCTGACATCCGGTCCATGCCTAAGATTATATTTATGTTCAAGGACTTGAGAGCTATTAAGGATGCAAGGAATATAAGTCTATCGACAAGAATTTCATTCCCATGGCTTACTCTAGAAGTTTGCCATCTAGAGCCAGGGGTTTGAATTTCCATGGTGGTGGGCATGTCACAAAATGTGGTGTTATGCAACCGAGCATTGCTCTCAGAGCTGAATGAATGAGATGCTCCAGTATCGAAAAGAACAGATGTCGCATGGCAGTTAACAAGAAGTGTACCAAGGACAACGTTGGGATCATCATGAGCCTCCTCCGCTGAGACATAGTTAACATGGCCACGTGCAGTGGTGGCTGGCTTGGCATAATACACCTTTCCCGCTGGCTTACCACGGCCAACGGACTTTCCAGTCTAGTTGGGGTTGTTGTTCTGGGGACACTCTCGAATATAGTGACCCGGCTCTCCGCACTTGAAGCATGTCATCATGTTGGTGCGTGGAGCAGCAATGGCGGCCGGTCCACCATAAGCCTTAGGCGGTGTATACTACTGGGTTGGGCGAGGCGGCCGGTCCACCACAAACAACATTTTAAACATTTTTAATATGCATGAAAGTTGGATATTATGAAACTAGATGAAATTTTAGTCATTTTTCATATATAAATCATTTTAATCCGATGCACCATTTGTGAGTTATTAAATGCATGATCTAGGTGGATATTTCTGCAACTCTGCCAATTCCCTGGAAAATAGGAAACTCAAAGCACAGGGAAAAAACATAGCAGGCCGAAATTAAAGTGTACTAGGTTAGCCCAACAGTAAGAAGAGAAAAAAAGAGGGGCGCCTAGGGTCAGCTCACATTGGGCTGAGGAAATCGGACCTTGGGCTCACGGACGGGGTGTGGAGGAGCTGGGTCGGCTCGAGCCATGGTCAACGAAGGCAGGAGGGCGCGACGATGCAGCATCGAACGAGGCAGGACGACGGTGGCGGTTTGGCGTGACTCCGGCGAGGTCCAAGGCACGGGATGGCCGGAGATGAGGTCAGGGACGAATGGAGGAAGCGGATCCGGGCGGCGACTCGCGGGATCCAGCGCGGGGACGGCCGGGACTAGCGCCGGTGACGGTCGGCCACGGGGGCGGCGTCCGGCAGCTGATGCGATGCGAGTATCAGAGATGTCTAGGGGAAAAGTAGGGTGAGGACGAGGAGAGGCATGGAGCTGTTGACCTTCTAGTCGGAGAGGTGGCCGTGGCCTCCGGCGACCTTGCTCTGCGGCGGTCGTTGGGGTGGAGGCGGCGTGTCGCAGGCGATTAAGCTCGGGGCGGAGCTCAGTGCGGGGAGCGGGGCGCTCTTGGAGCGTACGAGCGGCGGTGCGGGCTCCTCGGGCCCAGATTGGCCCGGGGCGGGCCGCAGATGGGCCAGCAGGGCCGTGGCGGAGTGCGGACTGCGGGAGTGAGGTGGCACGCCCTGAATGGCTGCAGGGGCGGCATGGCTGACATGGCGGCGACGCTGGGTGGCGGCTGACCGCTGGCGTGGCGACAAGTGGCGGCGCATGGCTTGGCGGTGCTGAAAACGACGCTGGCGGCGGTTGGAGGCAGGTGGAGGCACGGAAAAAGAGGAGGGGGTAGGGTTGCCCAAAATAGAGATGGGGGTGTCCAATTATAGGCCGGGTTATGGTTTTAGGGGGTTTGTGGGGTTTCCGGACCATTCGTTGATGATCCGACGGCTCCGGCGAGAGGGGGTGTTCAGGTGGGTGATGATGGGTTGTGCAAGTGGACTAGTGGGCTGAGAAGAGAGGAAGATTGTAACACCCTCGATGCGACTATATCTCCCACGTGTCGAGGCACGACTTAGAGGCATAATCGCATTGAAGGCATATGTCGCAAGTTAGGCAATCTTCACAACATCCCATGTAACATTGATAATAAAAGGGGAGATAACATAGTTGGCTTACACTCGCCACGTCAATCAAGTACATAAATAACATTACATCATCCAAACACTCATGGCCCGACTACGGCGCCAAAATAAAAGATAACCCAACATGCGACACGGTCCCGATCACCCCCAACTGGGCACCACTACTGATCATCAGGAAAAGAGACATAGTATCGTTGAGAGTCCTCGTCGAACTCCCACTTGAGCTCAAGCGCGTCACCTGGAGCGGAATCATCAGGCCCTGCATCTGGAGTAATAGTAATCTGTGAGCCACAGGGACTCAGCAATCTCGCACCCTCGTGATCAAGACTATTTAAGCTTATAGGTAAGGCAAGGTAAATATGTGGAGCTGCAGAAAGCGACTAGCAAATATGGTGGCTATCCTGTTCGCAAAAGAGAGCGAGAAGAGGAGGCAAAGCGCGAGCGAGAAACTAGAGAACAACCTGCGCAAACATTACTCCAACACCGTGTCCACTTCCCGGACTCCGCCGAGAAGAGGCCTTCACGGTAACACACTCAGTTGATTCATTTTAATTAAGTTAAGGTTCAAGTTATCTACAACCGGACATTAACAAATTCCCATCTGCCCATAACCGCGGGCACGGATTTCGAAAGTTCAAATCCCTGCAGGGGAGTCCCAACTTAGCCCATGACAAGCTCTCACGGTCAACAAAGGAATAGACCTCCTCCCGAGACGTTCCGATCAGACTCGGTACCTCGGTTCTTCAAGACACTTCGACAGGTTAAAACAAATCCAGCAACACCGCCCGAATGTGCCGACAAATCCCGATAGGAGCTGCACATATCTCGTTCTCAGAGCACACTCAGATGAACACTACGTACAACTAAAACCAACCCTCGAGTTGCCCCGAGGTGGCACTGCAAGTGGCTCTATTTGGACCAACACTCAGAGGAGCACTGGCCCGGGGGGGTTTAAATAAGATGACCCCCGGGCTCCGGAAACCCAAGGGAAAAGAGGCTAAGTGGCAAATGGTAAAACCAAGGTTGGGCATTGCTGGAAAAGCTTTAATCAAGGCGAACTATCAAGGGGTTCCCATTATAACCCAACCGCGTAAGGAACGCCAAATCCGGGAACATAACACCGATATGACAGAAACTAGGGCGGCAATAGTGGAACAAAACACTAGGCGAGAGGCCGAGCCTTCCACCCTTTACCAAGTGTATAGATGCATTAATATAACAAGATAATATAATGATATCCCAACAAGTAAATAAATGTTCCAACAAGGAACGGTCTCCAATCTTCACCTACAACCAGCAACGTTATAAGAGGGGCTGAGCAAAGCGGTAACATAGCCAATCAACAGTTTGCTAGGACATGGTGGGTTAGAGGTTTGACATGGCAATTTGGGAGGCTTGAAAGCAAGTGGTAGGCATCGTAGCATTGGCATAGCAAAAGAGCGAGCAATCTAGCATAGCAAAGATAGTAGTGATTTCGAGGGTATGATCATCTTGCCTGCACAGTTGTCAGAGTTTACTGGATCCTCGAGAGCAAACTCAACGGGCTCAAACAATACGATGCAAGGATGGTATGCTATGCGGGATGCGATGCGGGATGCATATGCAAGATTTGACAAGGGATGCATGAACCTGGCCTCAACTTGGGAATCCAAGTGTGCCACTGGAAAGATGAGATGAAATCGCTTGAAAACGATATAAAGAACACCGGAATCGGAGTTACGGTTTGGAAATGGCAAGCAATTCAAATATGACCACGTTCTGCGATTTACAGCAAGTAGCCATCTAAATGCAATGAGATGAACAAGCTACAGCACCCAAACATGGCAGCTAAATACATGGCAGGGATGAATTCAAGATGCTTAACAAAAGTCTAGCACTGAGCTACGCCCAATTCATCCATTAACAGGTTCAAACAAGCATGGCAAAAATGCATATGGTAACCAGATTTCAGACTTTGTGAAATTAACACTTGTCTGGAATTTCAGATCAGGTAGCACTCTTCGGAACAACAAAACTACATGCTACTGGACCTGAACATGGCAAAGTAAAGCATGGCATGGAGCTACTCAAATAGCTTAACAAAAGTCCCTTAGTGACCTTGAGCCAAAAGGGGTCAGAAAATACAATTGCAAGCATGTGAACATGGCAAAAACATAATCAGATCACAGACTTAGTGAAAACTGGAGCATGCTGAAAACAGATATCAAGTAGGCATGTTTACGAGCTCGATGCACTCACTAGAGAGCAATTCATGGCAATATAAGCATACACCCATCAAGAATACACAAAATTCAAGCTAGACATGGCAAGAACAATAACATAGCATGCACGAATCAACTACAAAATCATCGGCAAAATCGCTAACAAGTAGACAATCTGGCCAGATTCACGAAGTAGCAAACGTAGAGCTCGATTGACTCAAGCTAGGTGCTCCATAATTGCAAACAAAGACATGGATGGTTAGAGCACTACAATATTAAAAAAACATCCTTACTGATCACCCTCAAAAGAGTCACGGATCACTAGGAAACAACATGAACATATGGCCATATGAGATAAACAGGTCAAGGACTTAGTGGAAATGCTAAGTCCCTGAAATCAGCATTACCAAGTGCCTCACTTTGCAAGCTTGTGCTAGTCACCACAAACATCACAAAAATACATGGGTTGCACCTCTGGGTAGATGGAAAAACCCTTAACAAAACATATGTAGAGCTCATGGGCATATCATGCACACATTAATCATGGCAAAAATGACAAATATCTAAATGGAGTAGCAGATCTGACAATTAACTCAAGTAGCCCTCTTCTAACACCATTTCGGGTATCAAGATGAACTCAAATGACAATGATGCAATGGAATGAAATCATGTACTCTCTGAGGCGAACATTTTGATATGCTATATGCCCAAAACGGAGTTACGGATGCAAAGTTACGATGCGATGAACAGGAGCATATGGATCTGAGATTCGGGGACTTAGTGCAAAAAAACAACCTCGAGGTAGAAGTCAACGGGGCACGGAAACCGAGGCTCGCCGGCGCGAGACTCGCCGGAGATGGCGGGGAAGGAGGCGGAACTCACCAGAGATGGCGGATCCGGGGTGGATCTCGCCGGATCCGGCCGAATTCTGGCGCGGGGCGGCGAAGGAGGTCGCCGGCGGGCGCGGGGCGACGCCGGGGACGACGGGGCGGCGGTCGGCGAGCTGGGTGGTGGCGTCCGGCGAACTGGGCGGCGGAGGAGGCAAGCAAGGTGGCGGGGTCCGGCGGCTGGGCGGCGGGGTCCCTCACGGGCGGCGGCGCCCGATCTGGGCCGGGAGGGCCTCCCGCGGGCCCTGCGGGCTTCGGCGGCGGCAGCGGTGAAGTGGGGCGCGGCCCGGTGAAGTGGCGCATAGTGATTGAGTGAGGGGACGGCGGCGGACGTGTCCGGCGCCGGGCGGACGTGTCCGGCGCGCGGAGGAAGGGGGAGACTAGGGTTTCGCCCGAATTTTTGGAGGAGTGCACATATTTATAGGTAGAGGGAGCTAGGAGAGTCCAAATGAGGTGCGGTTTTCGGCCACGCGATCGTGATCGAACGCTCTAGATGATGGAGAGGGTTTAGGTGGGTTTTGGGCCACTTTGGAAGGGTGTTGGCCTGCAACACACACGAGGCCTTCTCGGTCCCTCGGTTAACCGTTGGAGTATCACACGAAGTCCAAATGGTACGAAGCTTGACAGGCGGTCTACCGGTAGTAAACAAAGGCCGCTTGGCAAGTCTCGGTCCAATCTGGAAATGTTTAATCCCCACACAAGAAAGAAAGGTAGAAATGACCACCGGAGGAGAACGAAGCGCCGGAATGCAAAACGGACAACGGGGAAAATGCTCGGATGCAAGAGATGAACACGTATGCAAATGCAATGCACATGATGACATGATATGAGATGCATGACAACGACAACAACACACGGAGGCAAAAAACCGAACCCAAGAAAATAAAATAACTTAACGCCGAAAAAGGCAAGAGTTGGAGTACAAATTGGGAAAGTCATATCCGGGGTGTTACAAAGATGGGCAGCCCGGGACATGTTTCCGGATACCGGAGACGTCCGATGTTTGACCGGTTATATTGCCGCTATAGTTAACCGTTGGGGGATCAAACGGACTCCGAATGCGGCGAAAATTGACAGGCGGTCTACTAACAACATGACAACACTGTATGCCAACTTTCAACCCATTCCGAGAAAATTTTCCGGCCACTTATAAAATACTATTTCGGGTATGCCGCGGGCGCGTGCAAGTGTGTCTGGGCTCAAAAAGGACAACAAAAAGAACTGGGAGACCCGGACGAATGCAAGTTTTGAAAACATGCAGATGCAATGCACATGACAACATGATGAAATGCAACACGTGAGCAAATGACATGACAACGTCGGCGAATAACTGGAAGACACCTGGCGCATCGGTCTCGGGGCATCACAAGGGGGGAGGGCGCGCCCTGGGGGGTAGGACGCATCCCCTGCCTTGTGGGCCCTCGTGACTCCCCTGACCTAGTTCTACCTCCTATATATTCACATATATTCCCAAACCACCAGAAGCATCCACGAAAACACTTTTCCACCACCGCAACCTTCTGTTCCCGTGAGATCCCATCTTGGGGCCTTTTCGGCATCCTGCCGCGGGGGGATTCGATCACGGAGGGCATCTACATGAACTCTATTTCCCTTCCGATTAAGCATGAGTAGTTTAGCTCAGACCTACGGGTAAATAGCTAGTAGCTAGATGGCTTCTTCTCTCTCTTTGATTCTCAATACCATGTTCTCCTCGATGTTCTTGGAGATCTATCCGATGTAATCTTATTTTCTGGTATGTTTTTCGAGATCCAATGAATTGTGGATTTATGATCTGCTTATCTATGAAAATTATTCCAATCTTCTCTGAATTCTTTTAAGCATGATTTGATATCTTTGTAGTTCTCTTCGAACTATCAGTTTGGTTTGGCCAACTAGATTGGTTTTTCTTGCAATGGGAGAAGTGCTTAGCTTTGGGTCCAATCTTCCTTTTCCTGTCCCAGTGACAGTATGGGGTTTACATCATATTGCCTGAGTTTATTCCTCTACATCATGTCATCTTACTTAATGTGTTACTCTGTTCTTCATGAACTGAATACTCTTGATGCAGGCAGGAGTCGGTCGATGTGTGGAGTAATAGTAGTAGATGCAGGAAAGAGTCAGTCTACTTGACATGGGTGTGATGCATATATTTCATAATCATTGCCTTAGATATCGTCATAACTCTGCGCTTTTCGATCAATTGCTCGACAGCAGTTTGTTCACCCACCATATTATTTGCTATCTTGAGAGAAGCCTCTAGCGAAACCTATTGCTCCTGGGTCTATTTTCCATCATATAAGTTTTCGATCTACTATTTCGCAATCTTTTACATTCCGATCTATAAACCGAAAAACCCAAAAATATTTACTTTATCTTTTGTTTATTTTTATCGATCTCTATCAGATCTCACTTTTGCAAGTGGCCGTGAAGGGATTGACAACCTCTTTATCGCATTGGGTGCAAGTTGTTTGATTGTTTGTGCAGGTATTGGTGATTTGTGCGTTGTCTCCTACTAGATTGATACCTTGGTTCTCTAACAGAGGGAAATACTTATCTCTACTTTGCTGCATCACCCTTTCCTCTTGAAGGGAAAAACCAACGCAAGCTCAAGCAGTAGCAGGAAGAATTTTTGGCGCTGTTGCTGAGGAGATCTATGCCAAGTCAAGACATACCAAGTACCCATCATAAACTGTCATCTCTTGCATTACATTATTCGCCATTTTCCTCTCATTTTCCTCTCCCCCACTTCAAAAATGATTTTCGAAAAGATTTGCCTTTTTCTTCGCCCCTCTTCTGTTTGTCTTCTTCGTTTGTTTTTTTCCCATGTGTTGGTGTGCTTGCCTGTCTTTATGCTCAACCAAAGAATGTCGATCCTCACTTTGGGAGGTTGTATGAAATTGAAAATAATGTTATGAGCTTCATGTCTTTACAATTTGAGCATAATGGTTTCGTTAGAAACGAGCTTAAGGAGCATAAAAGTTTTATGGAGTACATAAATAAAGAGCTCGATGATATTTCTAAGGAATTTCAAATCTCATTTTGCTCAACTTGAAAATTTAGTAGGCCAAATTTCTAATAAATAAGCTACCTTAGTAAATAAGATGGCCGCTAAACCGGAGTGTGAAAATAATGATGAAGATCATAAAGTGATTGATGTGACTCCTATTGAATCTTTGTTTTCCAATTTAAATCTTGATAAAGATGGGATAGGAGATGAGTCAACTTTAGTTAAAAGGCATCCCAATGATTCAGAGTTTTTAGATCTTGATGGAAATATTGATAATAGTGGGATTGGAGAGGTCAAAACTTTAAGTAGTGATGAACCCACTCTTTTGGATTTCAAGGAATTTAATTATGATAATTGTTCTTTAATAGATTGTATTCCTTGTTGCAATCCATGTTGAATTTTCCTCATGGCTATAATCAAAACAAAACTTTTACTAAACATATTGTTGATGCTATGGTGCAATCTTTTGAAGAAAATCTTGAATTGGAAGTTTCTATCCCTAGAAAACTTTATGATGAGTGGGAACCTACTATTAAGATTAACATTAAAGATTCTAAGTGCCATGCTTTGTGTGATTTGGGTGCTAGCGTTTCCACGATTCCAAAAACATTATGTGATGTGTTAGGTTTCCGTGAATTTGATGATTGTACATTAAATTTCATCTTGCGGATTCCACTATTAAGAAACCTATGGGAAGGATTAATGATGTTCTTATTGTTGCAAATAGGAATTATGTGCCCGTAATTCATTGTTCTTGATATGGATTGCAACCCTACTGTCAGGACCACGATTCTAAGTCACGCTGATCTAGCCTGCAACACCTTGCGGCCTCATGCACGATATTCCCATGGGTGTCGCCTTACCATGGCCTCGGACCATTTGCGTCTTTTGGCTCACGTATATGATAGTGTCGCTAGCATCCATATGACAGAGAACCCGGGGCGACATGACTAGTCATGAACCCAAAGTGGCACTAATTTACAGGGACAGGCATACATGAATCAACTCAAGCATGTCGGTCAACAGCGTATGAATCCGGCTATAGCAACTGGGCTAACAGGACTCCAGGAACCCGGGCTGTAGCAGGCTAACAAGACATCGGATGTCTCCGCGTGACATTTCCCCGAAGGGACAGACACATGAACAAAGTAAATCACATGCCGGCCAGTCAAGTGTTTCGGAGCAGTAGTGCTGGGCTAGCAGGACTCCAGTGAACCGGGCTATAGCAGACTACTATGGCTCATGGAAGCACAAGACTACAATTCCCCATAAGAGAGGCTACCAAGGATAAACGACTAGGTTGTCAGATCCCACACATACCCATCATTTCAAACATACACACAATATGCTCGATATGTGTAAATACAACATGGCATCACAACAAAACTCTACAACTCAAAGTACTTTATTTAGAAGGCTCCAAAGAGCCTTACATAATATGTTCATACAGGTAGGGGTCACACGACCCGACACTCAAGTCATACAAACATACAAGCACATGCGGAAGCAAACTTGTCTAAGTACAGACAACTAGAAAGCAAGAAGGTTTGGCGAAGCCTATCTATCTACAAGGCCCTTCATGGCTCAGGATCACCACCTGGGTGGCAAGTCACTCATCAACGTCGAGATCTACATAGAAGCCATCGGAGGGGGCGGTGTTCTCTTCTGCAACAGTAATTAAGCAAACATGAGTACAAAGGTACTCAGCAAGTCTTACAACAGATCCTACTATACATGCAACATTCTCAAGAAGGATAGTGGGGTTATTGCAGCAAGCTAGCTTTGACTCTTGGCTAAGGTATCCTACGAGATAGCAACTTCTAAATTTTTTGCGCACACGAGTCCACTACTCACCACAACAATACAACACCGAGAATCCTCCTCCGTCATCCTAGGGAATGGCCATCCACAACACTCACACTTGTCTTTAGGCTTTTAGGAATATCCATTTACTTGTCTATGAACTGTATAGGCAACCAAGTAGTCCTTTACCGCGGACGCGGCTATTCGAATAGATGATGTTAACCCTACAGGGGTGTACTTATTCATACACGCTCTCACCACTTATCGTCGTTTACACGACATGTACTCGGCAACCGTCAAGCGGAAGCCCAACGAGGGTGTCGGCCATGGCCTACCTAAACACTCGAGTCTCTAGTCCGGGTTTATCGCCTATCGAGGTTCCATCCACAGGGAGTCCGGCCGAGGTTTCCAAATACGGCCCCGAACGATGTGTACAGGGTTCCGAGACACCAAACGGGAGCCCGAAATACCCAACCACAGTGTATCTACCGCATCATAGCCCACCCATAGGGTCAGCGCTACGCACGGACGCCAACACATAGCCCACCCATAGGATTCCAATGCATGGTAGTAACTGGTTCTTAAATCACACATATAGATCTCGGTGCTTAAGGACGGTTCCAATGAAACAACCCACCATGTACTCCTACATGGCCTCTCATCGATATCTTTACCAAATCGTGTTCAACACATCACTCACATTACCAACATATTCATTTCACTCTAGCCCATCACCCAGATGAACCAGATCTGACACAACTCTAAGCATAGCAGGCATAGCAAGGTAGGAAACACAGACATGGCTCAATCAACTCCTACACATGCTAGTGGGTTTCATCTAGTTACTGTGGCAATGACAGGTCATGCAGAAGAAAAGGTTCAACTACCGCACCACACAACAGTTTGAAACGTTGTTGTCTTAATGAAGTAAATGGGAGTAGGAGCGAGAACATGGGATTGTATCGATATCATCAATGGGCCTGCTTGCCTGATGGTGGTAGTAGGGTACTTCCCTTCAGTTGGATATTCGTAGGTATCCTCGGAGGCAGAACCTACCACGAAAGACACAACGGAACACAATCATCACATGATAATATGCAACAATATGATGCATGCTATGACATGGCAATATGGGTGTGTTTTGGCTAATGCATTGTAAAACAGGTTGGTTTGAGTCCATTTGAATCAAAGATTCAAATAAAAGCTCATGATATGAAGTCATATTAGTGCATTAGCTTGTTTCACTTAAACAGCGAGGTTAAAGTGTTCTGACATGCATGAAACCATTACAGATGGAAAGATTGGATTTTTCTGATCATTTTTTATATAAATCTTTGCATTTGGAGTTACAGATTAATTTCTATGAATTTTTTAAGTTTAGAACATTTTTTGGAATTTCTTGTATAAGAATAAATCCAGTAAATGATTTACTGCGTCAGCATTGCGTCGGGGTGATGTCAGCAGTCAACGGGGACGGTCCAGGTCAAACCTGACCAGTGGGTCCCGCGTGTCAGTCTCATTAGTTTAACTAATTTTTAATTAGTTCTAATCCTAACTTAATTAGTAGGCGGGTCCCACTTGTCATAGACCCAGGGGGGTCAAACGGGGCATACCTGGGGTCAAACTTGGTCAGCGGGGTCAAAATTGCCGGAGTTTAGCCCCCGGCGAGGCCAAACGCGGCAGGGCAGTGCGGGATTCATGCGCCAGCGACCAAAACGACGGCGGAGAACATCTACGTGATGCGGGGAGTGAGCCGCGTCGAGTGGTGGCAGTGGGTGGAGCTGGGGTGGCCGGAAACATCACCAACGACAAGTGTGGCGGCGGCCGGACCTCAGACGAGCTCGAACTCGTCACTAGGAGGCACGACGAGGTGCGTGGAGTGGTGCTACGGGCTCCTGCGAGTGCGGTGAAGATGATGGCGTGCTCCGAATCAAGCCACCATGGTTGTGGCCACGACGGCGACGTGCGATGGCGGCGGTGGTTGCTGCCGAGCTTGGTGCGGTCGCTGCAGTGCTCGAGAAGGCAAATGGAGAGGAGGAGGAGGTAGCAGGGCTCACGGCGATCACAACAAGGCAGACAGCGAGGTCGTGGTCGAACTGGTGCGGCGGTGACGGTGCAGGGGATCTCCGACGGCGTTCGGTCAAGACAAGGTCGAAGAAGACGGAGTAGAGCGTGCGAGCGCTCGGGGCTCGGCTAGCTCGACGAAGCAGACGAAGGTGGAGCTCATGGACACGACAGTGTGGCGCGGAGATGACGGTGGACGCGAGTTTCACGGTGGCGCAGGCACGACAGCGTCGGCCGTGGTGAGGAGAGGTGAGGGAGAGAGACAGAGGAGTGACCGAGGTGTCTGCGAGGTCGGGGCGGCGACGTGGAGCTCGCCCAGGTGTCCAGGGGCGAAGCGGCATGCAGGTGGCGCGGTGGAGAGCTCTCGCGCGCCGATGTCACCTCCTGCCTGCCCGCCTGGCTGGAGGAAGTAGCTGGCTGGCACGGGCCAGCACAGTGCTGGGCCACCAGGTGGGCCGGGAGGTGGGCTGCGGCCAGGTAAGTTCTCTCTCTTTTATTTTATTTTCTGCAAGTTTGTGGCATTTCTAAAAATAGCTAGGTACTTCCAAAAATCACCAAACTTCTCATGGCCCTTGTTTGGAATAGATCCAACATGGAACATTTTAGTTTAGGATTATTTGAGCATTCAAAATATTTATTAGCATTTAAATGCCCAGATTGAAATATCTAATGATTTAATCCAGTGACCTTACGATGACCTAGAAAATTGTGCACCATAGGTTTAGGACCAAGGCAAAGATGATGAACATTTTAGAAGGGCATTTCAGGTTTATTGAAAATATTTTCAGTAAACCCTAGTTTGTTTTAGGGGGGTGCTGGGGGTTCTGTCATTCCCATTTCCAAGTTTCTGATAATTTAAACATGATGCAAGCACTCTAATGCATGAACTAGCTAGGGTGTGACAACTTACCCCCACTCAAAAGAATCTCGCCCCAAGATTTAGTGTCCGTCGGGAAGAAGGTGGGGTACTCAAGTCGAAGACGATCCTCCCTTTCCGAAGTGGCTTCTTTCTCGGAATGGTGTGACGATTGAACCTTGAGAAACTTGATGTTGTAGCGTTGAGTGGTACGCTTGGCTTGATCAAGGATACGAACAGGATATTCCCGGTATGTGAGATTATCTTGGAGATCAAGCGTTTCGTTGTCCACTCCACGGATAGGATCCGAGAAGCAATGCCTTAGTTGAGAGACGTGGAAGACAGCATGAACTCTGGAAAGATGCGAAGGTAGTTCCAATTGGTAGGCAACTTCTCCTTGTTTGGCAAGAATGCGAAAGGGACCAATGTAACGAGGGGCCAATTTGCCTTTGATACCGAATCGATGGGTTCCCTTCAGAGGAGTAACCCAAAGGCAAGCCTTCTCGTCGACTTCAAAAGTCATGGCCTTATGTTTACGATCATATTGGCTCTTTTGACAGGATTGGGCTGTTTTCAACTTTTCATGAACAATGCGAACTTCTCTTCTGCTTCCTGGATCATATCCGGGCCAAAGAATTGTCTTTCCCCGGTTTCTGACCAGTTAAGAGGAGTTCGACACCTCCGTCCATAGAGAACTTCAAAAGGAGCTTTGCCCAAGCTAGATTGATAGCTATTGTTGTAAGCAAATTCAGCAAATGGAAGGCATTTCTCCCAATCCATTCCGAATGATATAACAGAAGCTCGGAGCATATCTTCCAGAATTTGATAGATGCGCTCTACTTGACCACTTGATTGAGGGTGGAAAGCGGTGCTAAAGGAGAGACGAGTCCCCATAGCATTTTGGAAACTTTCCCAAAATCAAGAGGTGAAGAGACTTCCACGGTCTGAGTTAATCTCCAATGGAACACCATGAAGAGACACTATTCAAGAGATATACAGGTCTGCTAGCTGGCTAGCGGTTATACTCTCCCGAACAGGTGGGAAATGGGCTACTTTGGAAAGACGATCGATGACAACCAAAATAACAATTTTATCCCATTTCCATTCAGGAATAGCTAAAGGTTGAAGGGTGCCAGCAGGCCGTTGATGCTCTGCTTTAACACGACAACAGACGTCGCAATTTGCAATATATTGAGCGATTTCTCTCTTCATCCTAGTCCACCAAAACCTCTGGCGTAGGTCTTGATACATTTTAGTACTCCCGGGATGAATGGTGAGAGGAGAATCTTGAGCTTCCTTAAGGATCAGTTGTCGTAGTTGCTGTTTCTTGGGAACCACTAGGCGGTTCTCAAAGAAGACAACACCTTGATCATTCACAGAGAAACATTTAGCAGCTTCGCTAGCAATGTTCTCCTTGATCCGAGATATCCCCTTCTCATACCGCTAGGCGGTTATGATCTGATCCATAAAGGTCGGTTTCGCCACCAAGGTAGACAGGAATCCTTGAGGAACAATGTGAAGATTAAGCTTTCGAAATTCCTCATGCAGAAGTGGTTGACCTTGTTGTAACATCAGGTTGTTACAATAGGACTTACGACTTAGTGCATCAGCCAAAACATTGGCTTTTCCCGGGGTGTAAGTTATCGCTAAGTCGTAATCTAAGATCATCTCGACCCAACGTCTTTGCCTGAGATTCAAATATGGTTGGGTGAAAATATATTTCTGTCGGTGTACAAAAAAGAGGGGTACGTTTTTTTGTACCCCTATAACTGTGCACGGGCAGTCTGAGCCACGGGCACCACCACACTGAGCAAGGCAAGGAAGGTGAGCCAAGGTAAGGCCGAAGCTCAGGAGAAGCAGAACGATGCCAAGATCAAGACCACAAAGAGCAAAGGGGACGAAGCGAACCTCCCACCCGGCAAGATCCTTGCCGGGAGGCGGTTTTAGCAAACCCGGCAAGACCCTTGCCATGGCAGCTCGCCCCATACCTACGGAGTGAGTCACCCTTGAGTCCACTGCCCCCTTGGGGCAAGGATTCGGCAAACATCCCCGTGGTGGCTTGCAGATCTTTGTGAAGACATTCAAGATCAGATACACCCTTTAGAAGATGATGATCCCTGGCGGGATCCCAGCCAAGGAGGACCACAAGGCCCTCGGCAAGAGCCTTGCCGGGGATGAGAGCAGGCGCCATGGCAAGACCCTTGCCGGGGCCCCGGCAAGGCCCTTACCAAGAACACCCGTAGGGCCACCATCAGGCCCACGCCAGTCAAACCTCCACCGCCGTTCGCATGCAGCTGCCGACCCAACCAGCTGGGCAAGCACCTGCGTGGCGGCATGCAGATCTTCTTGGAGACCCAGCACTGCGCCACCTCAGCTACCTGCCTGCCTACATGGCACCGCGGGGGCCGTTTGCCAGGGCGCGTGTCGACGCGAGAGGGAGCAGCGACGGACGAGACAGGGCTCTCCCCCGTCCCCGATAAAGCAAGGACACATGGGCAAGACGCATTAAATACGCCTTGTCACGTAATGCGAGGGATAACCTCGCATCACTGTTCCCTTTCCACCTCCTGGTGCTACTGTGGCAACCCCTTTCCTATAAAAGGAGGCCCAAGGCAACCAGGAGGAGGATTCGGCTTTTTGGAGCTCCTCACGCCCCATATCTAGCTCAAGAACACAGATATACAATCCACCAAAGCAGGAGTAGGGTTTTACGCATCCTCGTGGCCCGAACCTGGATAAACGAACCGTGTGCTATCTGTTTGATCCGCTCTTCTCACGACCCCGCGCCCCGCAACCGTAGTAGGGATTCTTGTGATCCCATAGGTGTCATTCCCACCGACATCTTTGGCGTGCCAGGTAGGGGGCGCAGTTGTGAGAATCGGCTCTAGTAGTTAGCCCGGCACTCCTTCATCTTCGTGACCCTTGAAGAAGAAAGGAGGCCAGAAGATCGACGCTCGAGCGATCGCAAACAGAAGCTAAGTTGCACTGAACCCTTATTTGTGCTCCCCTTCTTATTTGAGGTTATTCCCCCCAGAGATGTTTGCTTTATATGAGAAACCTGCCCGCCAGGGGGCTCTACCACGATCGGGAACGCCCTTGCCCTGTTTCGAGTCCGCTCAATAGCTCAAGCGGCTGCGTCGAGAATGGAAGAGTAGCCTTCCGCGATCTGCAACGCCCCCGATTCTGACTCGAGTCAAGCTCGACAGTTCGAGCGGCCGCGTTCAGAACAGAAAGGTGGCTCATCCGGCAGCACGCGTACCCGGCTGGCCATGGGGATCCGTCCCCAAAACGCCGCTAGGGGCTTCCGCGCCGGCAAGCCTTCCCGATCGGTGTAGGGCGCGCATACAAAGAGGAATTGAACATGGAAATAACATGCATGAAAATTAAGAGTACTTCAAAGTTATATTACATCACATCATAGCTGCGGTTCTAACTAAAGATAAAATTTGTCTTGGTCGGGAACCCGCAGCGGCGAAGAAGAACGGGATGCCTAATCCCGGCGCTGGCCTTCCACCCTCTTGATTTCGTCGATGCAGTCGGTGATGGGCTTGATGCGCTCCTTGAGCACCGTGAGGTCAGCACCATCCGGCAAGCTCTTCATCGTGGCCGCGAAGTCAAGATCAGGATTCCAGTACGCCATCTTGGTGAGGACCTTGGTCACGACCCTCCGGCAGAGTCGCCAGGCCTCCTCGTCCAGCGTGGCCGCCCTGTTGGAGTGAAGATACGCCAAGGCTCCGAGGACGCCCTCAGAGAACAGGGTCAACTTGGTGTTGACGGTCCCGCTGCGCTCAAGGGCGTACCTCACGTGTGGCATCCCCATGGTGGCCAACTGCGAGGTGACCCTGCCGGCAACCTCCTCCAGGCGGCTGATCCATCTGTTCTCGCCCGCCACATAATCCTGGTGGGAGGCGGCCTTGTTTGCCCACAGCTGCTTCTCCTCCTCCAGGCTCCTGGTCAAGGTCTCCTCCCAAGCCCTGCTCTCCGACAGCATCTTCTCGAGATCCTCCAGCTTCAGCTTGAGGTCTCTGACGGAGTTTTGCGCTTCAAAGAGCTCCCCAGCCCTGCTGATGACCACTCCTTGCGCCTCCACCAAGGCGCTGTTGAGCGTGCTCTTCTCGTTGGACAGCTTGAGGGCCTGCTCCTTCAGCTCGTCCTGCGCCACCTCCAACTCCCTTACCTTGCCGACATGGGCCAGAGCCTGGGCATCAAGTGCCTCCTTGTGCCTCTGCTCCAGCTCGCGAGTCCGCCGCGCGACAAGGGCCTCGAGCTCCTCATCCTTGCCAGGGAGTGCTGCGGCAAGCTTCGCCTCAGGCGCGGCGAGGTCCTCTTCCTGGGAATTCAATGTGGCTTGATGCTGGTTCCGGGCGGCCTCGGCCGCGGCAGCCAAATCGCCGCCTTTTCCTGGGCCTTCTCGATGTCGGCCATCTTCATGGTGAGCTCCACATTGCGCTCAGCCAATTTCTCCTGAAAGGCCCTCTGCTCCTCGCGAGCCTGGTGGAACCAGGTCTGCGTCTCGGCAACACGTGCCTTAAAGTCCACCTCCGCGTTGTCCACCGTTGCCATCCTGGACTTGACCTTGTCCAGGCGAGCACGGTAGAGCACTTGGAGCTTCCGGAAATTGGCCCCCATGGCACGGAAAAGCTGCTCTTCTGGAGAACCGTCGCCACCAACGCCCGGCTCATCAACCACCTCGAGCCCGGTGGCGGCAAGCACCTCGCCGTCGAAAACTTCCCCTTCGGTGGGCGCCCGGCTTGACGCCCCTGGGAGGTGGACGAAGAGATCGTCGCCCACCTTCAGATACCTGCCGGGGCCCGAGGTTGAGGAGGAGGGAAGCTGGTCACCCACCACCTCTTCCTCGGCGGAGGCCTTGCCGGCCCCACCGGCAGGTCCACCGCTGGTGCCCTCGGCAGAAGCCTCGCCAGTCGCCTTGGCGGCCCCCACCACGGTATCCTCGGTAGCATCCTTGGCGGCCTCCTCAGCAATGTTTCCAGTAACGGTATCCACGTCCTCCATACCTGTTGAAGGAGGGCCTGGGGCGGCAACGGGAGCAATGAAGCCAAGAAAAGAATAAGGAAAAAATAGAGACGAAGGACAGGCGACTCGCCAGTGCGAGGCTGAGAAGCAGAAGTCCCCTCTCCGCCAGCATTTGGCGCCGTGGCAGAGCCACCAGCGCCCAAGTTCCCCTCTTCCTCCATGGGTGTGGGCTTCATGCCTGATGCCCTTGCCAGGTACGCCCCCCACGGCGGCGTAGTCGATGGGGGTGGTGTGTTAGGAGTAGCCCTCTGTGGCTCCTCCTGCTGCCGCTCCCCTCCTGCAAACCCGACAAGGTCAGCATCATAGCATTGAGCACTTACCACATGTCGAGTAAGAAGAGGGTGACGAACTTACGCTGGGGGTTGCGCTGGTGGCTGCTGTCCGGGCTGCTCAGCACCACCAGTGGTGTCTTTGAAGCCCCAGCCGGGGGCTGGCTGCTCGCCGAGGTCCTCGCCCTCTTTGCCCTCTGGGCCAACGTCTTTTGTCCCTATGGAAGCAAAAATGGATCAAGACAAGCAACCCAATTCAAGGAAATGGAAATGACAGTAAGGAACGGAGAACTTACTCGTCATCCGTCTCCTCCTCTTCCACTAGTTTCCTTTTCCTCTCCGGGCTGAGAGGCCCGAGATCAAAAGGGAGCTCCACATCATCGTCCGAGTCGACGCCTGCCGAAGGAGGCGAAGGAGGCGGCGGGGTTTGTGCGCGCCCGGATGAGGAATGAGCTGTTGTCTTCTTCTTCTTAGCGGCCTTCGTCAGCCTCTTGGCTGCCATGGCCCTCATGTGGCGCCCATACCCCTCCAGGGTCAATTGAGGCCGCGCAGCCCTGCCGGGCCGGACCGGCTCACCGGAGCCAGCCCGCGCGGGACTCGCCCTCTTCCCCTGGTTGGCGTCGAGCCCGCCGCCGCGTCCTCCTCCTCCCCCGATGACTCGTCGGCCGCGTCTTCGACGAGCGGAGATCCAGTGTTGGCGCTGCTGACCTCCCCGAAGGCCGCCGCCCACCGGGAGAGCTCCTCTTCCTCCACCGCCGTTGCGGCCACGTCCTCCACGCCCCCGGCGCTGCCGGCCTCCATGGCAAGCTGTGCCTCCCTCACCCTAGTGGCGATGTAGTCCAGCTCTGCCTGGGTGGTGTCCATGATAAGCCACCGCTCGACGTCGGCATTGACGTGCACCTCGATCAGGGTGTTGAAGAATTGCTGCACATCCTCGACCTTCGGCTCCTTCTAGCTCGGGACAGGGCCATGCGCATTACAGTCCAGCATCATGGCGATGATCTCGGACCGACGCAAATTGTTTCACAACGGGACCACCCCCGCTGACAGCTTGAAAAATGACCCCTTGAGGGCCTTGCCGACCTTTGCGGCAGCCCTCGCGGCCTTGCTGGTTCGCTTGACCTTGCCATCGCGACACACATCAAGCTGGAAAAGCCGCTGGCAAAAGTGGGCATGCGCCAGCACCGTGAAGTTGTGATCGAGGCCGGGGCGGAGTCGCATAATGTCAGCCGGGTTCGTGAAGAGCCAATCTGGCCTCCCCTTGCTGTGCAATGGGGCGATCCGGCGGCGAATGAAGTCCGCCCCGATCATCTCAAGGGTGAGTCCGGCCTGGGTGAGCCGGAGAATCCTGTTGGTGGCGATGGTGAGCCTCCCATCGGTGGCGTCGACATTGCTCCAATCACTGCCGCGGACCGGCGGCACTCGGCGGACCTTGCAGAATTCCGGCAGGTTTTCATCTTCAATCCAGCACCACCGGCCACGCCATTCCTCCCACCGCTCCTTCACGGCACCATCCAGGTACGCCCCCTTGGATCTTGGGATCTAGGTGACGCAACCGGAGACGGCTCCTCCTGGCTAGATTCGAGGGAAGAAGTAATGGCGGAAGAGCGCCGTGTTGGGCTGCACCCCGGCAAAGCCTTCGCAAAGATGCGCGAAGAAAGCCATGCACGCCACCGCATTCGGAGTAAAATCCAAGAGGCGAAAGCCGAAGGTGCGCATAACGTCGAAGAAGAAATCGGAGAAAGGAGGGCATAACCCGCAAGAAAAGTAATCGACGATGAAGGGGTACCGATTTGAGGCGGGATCAGCGCAAGCAGCAGGAATGATGCGCGTCGCCGGGTGTCCCGAATCCTCCTTCCCCATCTTCACTCCCCATAGGGACTTGAAGGAGGCCCGGAGCTCTTGAACATCAACCACCGAGGGGAAGAAGAAGGCGGACTTCGTCCGGTCCCCTGACAGCGCGCTCTCCGGCGGCTCCACCGTCCCGGCACCCTTAGCCACCCCTTGCCCTTGGCGAATTTGGGAGCCATGGCGACCAAGAAGTTAAGAGGGCTGAGGAAGGGGGATGGCAAAGCGACGGCGGCGGGTGACAGCGAAAGCTTAGGAAGGAAGGAAGAAAGGGAGCGGCGGCTCTAAGATCGGAAAAGGCACGAGGGAAGAGGAGAAAGTGAGCAGCGCGCCTGCGGTTATTCCTTATTATGGGGGAAAAACGCGGGCCGCCTCCTTTCACATTAACTGTGATGTGACGCATGCCCGCGGGAAGCAACCCCATGCATGCCGCCCACGTCACACACGCCTACCCATGCCGCGCCACGCGCGGGAAGCATGGGAAGCGCAGCGCGCGAAGAGACTTACCGCGGTAAAAACAGCCCCGCCTGCCCGCGCACTGTTTTTGGGCCTAGCCCAACGACGCGATTGCGCTTACGTGTGGCCCAGGCCCGGGGGCTCCTGTCGATGTACAGAAAAGAGGGGTACGTTTTTTTGTACCCCTATAACTGTGCACGCGCAGTCTGAGCCACGGGCACCACCACACTGAGAAAGGCAAGGGAGGTGAGCCAAGGTAAGGCCGAAGCTCAGGAGAAGCAGGACGACGCCAAGATCAAGACCACAAAGAGCAAAGGGGACGAAGCGAACCTCCCGCCCGGCAAGATCCTTGACGGGAGGCGGTTTTAGCAAACCCGGCAACACCCTTGCCATGGCAGCTCGCCCCATACCTACGGAGTGAGTCACCCCTGAGTCCACTGCCCCCATGGGGCAAGGATTCGGCAGACATCCCCGTGGTGGCTTGCAGATCTTTGTGAAGACATTCAAGATCAGATACACCCTTTAGAAGATGATGATCCCTGGTGGGATCCCAGCCAAGGAGGACCACAAGGCCCTCGGCAAGAGCCTTGCCGGGGATGACAGCAGGCGCCACGGCAAGACCCTTGCCGGGGCCCCGGCAAGGCCCTTACCCACGCCAGTCAAACCTCCACCGCCGTTCGCATGCAGCTGCCGACCCAACCAGCTGGGCAGGCACCTGCGTGGCGGCATGAAGATCTTCGTGGAGACCCAGCACTGCGCCACCTCAGCTGCCTGCCTGCCTACATGGCACTGCGGGCGCCGCTGGCCAGGGCGTGTGTCGACGCGAGAGGGAGCGGCGACGGACGAGACAGGGCTCTCCCCCGTCCCCGATAAAGCAAGGACACCTGGGCAAGACGCATTAAATATGCCTTGTCATGTAATGCGAGGGATAACCTCGCATCACTGTTCCCTTTCCACCTCCTGGTGCTACTGTGGCAACCCCTTTCCTATAAAAGGAGGCCCGAGGTGACTAGGAGGAGGATTAGGCTTTTTGGAGCTCCTCACGTCCCATAGCTAGCTCAAGAACACAGATATACAATCCACCAAAGCAGGAGTAGGGTTTTACGCATCCTCGCGGCCCGAACCTGGATAAACGAACCGTGTGCTATCTGTTTGATCCGCTCTTCTCACGACCCCGCGCCCCGTAACCGTAGTAGGGATTCTTGTGATCCCATAGGTGTCGTTCCGACCGACAATTTTAGACTTTGCTGATCAGTGAAGATCTCGCAACGATTACCGAGAAGGTAATGTCGCCAGGTTTTAAGTGTATGGACTACACCTGCAAGCTCTAGATCATGTGTGTGATAGTTTTCCTCATGTGGATGTAACTGCCGTGAAGCATAGGCAATTACATGACGATCTTGCATAAGTATGCAACCTAGTCCTTGTCGCGAGGCGTCGCAATAGATAATAAAGTCCTTGGAGAAATCTAGTGGTACTAGTACGAGAGCAGATGTCAGGCATCTTTTCAGTTCCTGAAAGCTGAACTCGCACTATGGAGTCCACTCGAACTTTTTATCCTTCTTGAGGAGTTCAGTTAGAGGTTTAGCAACCTTGGAGAAATTCTCGATGAAGCGGCGGCAGTAGCTTGCTAAGCCAAGGAAACTCCGAACTTGCTGAAGGAAATATGCCCTAGAGGCAATAATAAAGTTATTATTTATTTCCTTATATCATTATAAATATTTATTATTCATGCTAGAATTGTATTAACCGGAAACATGATACATGTGTTAATACATAGCCAAACAGAGTGTCACTAGTATGCCTCTACTTGACTAGCTCGTTGATCAAAGATGGTTATGTTTCCTATCCATAGACAAAGAGTTTTCATTTGATTAACGGGATCACATCATTCGGAGAATGATGTGATTGACTTGACCCATTCCATTAGCTTAGCACTTGATCGTTTAGTTTGTTGCTATTGCTTTCTTCATGACTTATACATTTTCCTATGACTATGAGATTATGCAACTCCCGTTTATCGGAGGAACACTTTGTGTGCTACCAAACATCACAACGTAACTGGGTGATTATAACGGTGCTCTACAGGTGTCTCCGAAGGTACTTGTTGGGTTGGCGTATTTCGAGATTAGGATTTGTCAGTCCGATTGTCGGAGAGGTATCTCTGGGCCCTCTCGGTAATGCACATCACTTAAGCCTTGCAAGCATTGCAACTAATGAGTTAGTTGCGGGATGATGTATTACAGAACGAGTAAAGAGACTTGCCGGTAACGAGATTGAACTAGGTATTGAGATACCGACGATCGAATCTCGGGCAAGTAACATACCGAAGACAAAGGGAACAATGTATGTTGTTATGCGGTCTGACCGATAAAGATATGTAGAATATGTGGGAGCCAATGTGAGCATCCAAGTTCCGCTATTGGTTATTGACCAGAGACGTGTCTCGGTCATGTCTACATGGTTCTCGAACCCGTAGGGTCCGCATGCTTAAAGTTCGATGACGTTATATTATGAGTTTATGAGTTTTGATGTACTGAAGATAGTTCAGAGTCCTGGATGAGATTGGGGACATGACGAGGAAGTCTTGAAATGTGTGAGACGTAAAGAATTGATATATTGGATGACTATATTCGGACATCAGGAAAGGTTCCGAGTGATTCGTGTATTTATCAGAGTACCGGGGAGTTACGAGAATTCGCCGGGGAGTGTATGGGCCTTATTGTGCGTTAGGGGAAAGAGAGAGAGGCAGGCCGCGCGCCCCCCAAGGCCTAGTCCGAATTGTACTAGGGGGAAGGCTGTGCCCCTCCTTCCTTCTCTTCTCTTTTCCCTTTCCTTCTCTCCTACTCCTACTACTTGGAATGGCTCCTAGTTCTACTAGGAAAGGGGGAATCCTACTCCCGGTGGGAGTAGGACTCCCTAGGGCGTGCCATAGAGAGGGTCGGCCCTGACCCTCCTCCACTCCTTTATATACATGGCCAGGGGGCACCCCATAGACACAACAATTGATCTGTTGATCTTTTAGCCATGTGCGGTGCCCCCCTCCACCATAGTCCACCTCGATAATACTGTAGCGGTGCTTAGTCGAAGCCCTGTGTCGGTAGAACATCATCATCGTCACCACGCCATCGTGCTGACGAAATTCTCCCTCAACACTCGGCTGGATCAGCGTTCGAGTGACGTCATCGGGCTGAACGTGTGTTGAACTCGGAGGTGTCGTGCATTCAGTACTTGATCGATCGGATCGTGAAGACGTACGACTACATCAACCGCGTTTTGCTAACGCTTCCGCTTTCGGTCTACGAGGGTACGTGGACAACACTCTCCCCTCTCATTGCTATGCATCACCATGATCTTGCGTGTGCGTACGATTGTTTTGAAATTACTACGTTCCCCCACAGTGGCATCCGAGCCAAGTTTTATTCATAGATGTCATAGGCACAAGTAGAACACAAGTGAGTTGTGGGCGATATAAGTCATACTGCTTACCAGCATGTCATACTTTGGTTCGGTGCTATTGTTGGATGAAGCGGCCCGTACCGACATTACGTGTACGCTTACGCGAGACTGGTTCTACCAACGTGCTTTGCACACAGGTGGCTGGCGGGTGTCAGTTTCTCCAACTTTAGTTGAGCCGAGTGTGGCTACGTCCGGTCCTTGCGAAGGTTAAAACAACACCAACTTGACAAACTATCGTTGTGGTTTTGATGCGTAGGTAAGAACGGTTCTTGCTCAGCCCGTAGCAGCCACGTAAAAATTGCAACAACAAAGTAGAGGACGTCCAACTTGTTTTTGCAGGGCATGTTGTGATGTGATATGGTCAAGACGTGATGAGATATAAGTTGTTGTATGAGATGATCATGTTTTGTTGAAGTTATCAGCAATTGGCAGAAGCCTTATGGTTGTCTCTTTATTGCATAAGATGCAAGTGCCAAATAATTGCTTTACTTTATCGCTATGCGATAGCAATAGTTGCAAGAGCAATAGTTGGCGAGATGACCATATGACGACACATTGATATAGATCAAGATGATGGAGATCATGGTGTCATGCCGGTGAAGATGGAGATCATGATGATGCTTTGGAGATAGTGATCAAAGGCACAAGATGATGATGGCCATATCATGTCACATATTTTGATTGCATGTGATGTTTATCTTTTATACATCTTAGTTTGCTTAGTTATGACGGTAGCATTATAAGATGATCTCTCACTAAATTTCAAGATAAAAGTGTTCTCCCTGAGTATGCACCGTTGCCAAAGTTCGTTGTGCCCAGACACCATGTGATGATCGGGTGTGATAAGCTCTACGTCCATATACAACGGGTGCAAGCCAGTTTTGCACACGCAGAAATACTCGGGTTAAACTTGACGAGCCTAGCATATGCATATATGGCCTCGGAACACTGGAGACCGAAAGGTCGAGAGTGAATCATATAGTAGATACGATCAACATAATGATGTTCACCATTGAAAACTACTCCATTTCACATGATGATCGGTTATGCTTTAGTTGATATGGATCACATGATCACTTAGATGATTAGAGGGATGTCTATCTAAGTGGGAGTTCTTAAGTAATATGATTAATTGAACTTTAATTTACCATGAACTTAGTCCTGATAGTATTTGCATATCTATGTTGTAGATCAATAGCTCACGTTATTGCTTCCCTATGTTTTATTTTTGATATGTTCCTAGAGAAAACTAAGTTGAAAGATGTTAGTGGCAATGATGCGGATTGGATCCGTGATTTGAGGTTTATCCTCATTGCTGCGGAGAAGAATTATGTCCTTGATGCACCGCTAGGTGACAAACCTATTGCAGGAGAAGATGTAGATGTTATGAACGTTTGGCTAGCTCAATATGATGACTACTTCATAGTTTAGTGCACCATGCTTAAACGGCTTAGAATCGGGACTTCAAAGACGTTTTGAATGTCATGGACCATATGAGATGTTCCAGGAGTTGAAATTAATATTTCAAGCAAATACCCGAGTTGAGAGATATGAAGTCTCCAACAAGTTATATAGCTAAAAGATGGAGGAGAATAGCTCAAGCAGTGAGCATGTGCTCAGATTGTCTGGGTACTACAATTGCTTGAATCAAGTGGGAGTTAATCTTCCAGATAAAATAGTGATTGACAGAATTCTCTAGTCACCATCACCAAGTTATTAGAACTTCGTGATGAACTATAGTATGCAAGGGATGACGTAAATAATTCCCGAGCTTTTCATGATGATGAAATCGATGAAGGTAGAAATCAAGAAAGACCATCAAGTTTTGATGATTAACAAGACCACTAGTTTCAACAAAACGGCAAAGGGAAAGAAAGGGGAACTTCAAGAAGAACAGCAAGCAAGTTGCGGCTCAAGTGAAAAAACCCAAGTCTGGACCTAAGCCTGAAACTGAGTGCTTCTACTACAAAGGGACTAGTCACTGGAAGCGGAACTACCCCAAGTAATTGGCGGATAAGAAGGATGGCAAAGTGAACATAGGTATATTTAATATACATGTTATTCATGTGTACTTTACTAGTGTTTATAGCAACCCCTCAGTATTTGATACTAGTTCAGTTGCTACGAATAGTAACTCGAAACGGGAGTTGCAGAATGAACAGAGACTAGTTAAGGGTGAAGTGACGATGTGTATTGGAAGTGGTTCCAAGATTGATATGATCATCATCGTACACTCCCTCTAATTTCGGGATTAGTGTAAAACCTAAAATAAATGTTATTTAGTGTTTGTGTTGAGCATGAATATGATTGGATCATGTTTATTGCAATACGGTTATTCATGTAAGTTAGAGAATAATTGTTGTTCTGTTTACATGAATAAAACCTTCGATGGTCATACACCCAATGTAAAATGGTTTGTTGGATCTCAATCGTGGTGATACACATTTTCATAATATTGAAGCCAAAAGATGCAAAGTTAATAATGATAGTGCAACTTATTTGTGGCATTGAGGTCATATTGGTGTAAAGCGCATGAAAAAACTCCATCCTGATGGGCTTTTGGAATCACTTGATTATGAATCAGTTGATGCTTGCGAACCATACCTCATGGGCAAGATGACTAAGACTCCGTTCTCCGGAACAATGGAGCGAGCAACAGATTTGTTGGAAATCATACATACTGATCTATGTGGTCCGATGAATATTGAGGCTCACGGCAGGTATCATTATTTTCTGATCTTCACAGATGATTTGAGCAGATATGAGTATATCTACTTGATGAAACACAAATCTGAAACATTTGAAAAGTTCAAAGAATTTCAGAGTGAAGTGGAGAATCATCATAACAAAAATAAAAGTTTCTACGATATGATCGCAGAAGTAAATTATTTGAGTTACGAGTTTGGCCTTCAGTTAAAACAATGTGAAATAGTTTCACTAGTCACGCCACCTGGAACACCACAGTGTAATGGTGTTTTCGAACGTCGTAACCGTACTTTATTAGATATGGTGCGATCTATGATGTCTCTTACCAATTTACCACTATCGTTTTGGGGTTATGCATTAGAGACAGCTACATTCACGTTAAATAGGGCACCATCTAAATCCCTTGAGACAACACCGTATGAACTATGGTTTCGGAAGAAACCCTAAGCTGTCGTTTTTAAAGTTTGGGGTTGCAATGCTTATGTGAAAACTTTTCATCTTGATAAGCTCAAACCCAAGTCGGAGAAGTGCATCTTCATAGGATACCCAAAAGTAACTGTTGGGTACACCTTCTATCACAGATCTGAAGGCAAGATATTTGTTGCTGAGAATGGATCCTTTCTATAGAAGGAGTTTCTCTCGAAAGAAGTGAGTGGGAGGAAAGTAGAACTTGATGAGGTAACTATACCTACTCCCTTATTGGAAAGTAGTTCACAAAAATCTATTTCTGTGACTCCAACACCAATTAGTGAGGAAGCTAATGATGATGATCATGTAACTTCAGATCAAGTTACTACCAAACCTCATTGGTCAACCAGAGTGAGATCCGCACCAGAGTGGTATGGTAATCCTGTTCTGGAGGTCATGTTAATTGACCATGACAAACCTACGAGCTCTGAGGAAGCGATGATGAGCCTAGATTCCACGAATTGGCTTGAGGCCATGAAATCTGAGATGGGATCCATGTATGAGAACAAAGTGTGGACTTTGGTTGACTTGCCCGATGATCGGCAAGCCATAGAAAATAAATGGATCTTCAAGAGGAAGTCAAACACTGATAGTAGTGTTACTATCTACAAATCTTGTCGAAAAAGGTTTTTGACAAAGTTCAAGGTGTTGACTATGATGAGATTTTCTCACTCGTAGCGATGCTTAAGTCTGTCTGAATCATGTTAGCAATTGACGCATTTTATGAAATTTGGCAAATGGATAAACAAACCTGCATTCCTTAATGGATTTATTAAAGAAGAGTTGTATATGATGCAACCAAAAGGTTTTGTCAATCCTAAAGGTGCTAACAAAATATGCAAGCTCCAGCGATCCATCTATGGACTGTTGCAAGCATCTCGGAGTTGTAATGTACGCTTTGATAAGTTGATCAAAGCATATAGTTTTATACAAACTTGCGGTGAAGCCTATATTTACAAGAAAGTGAGTGGGAGCACTACACCATTTCAGATAAGTATATGTAAATGACATATTGTTGATCGGAAATAATGTAGAATTATTCTGTAAAGCATAAAAGAGTGTTTGAAAGGAGTTTTTCAAAGAAAGACCTCGGTGAAGCTGCTTACATATTGAGCATCAAGATCTATAGAGATAGATCAAGACGCTTGATAAGGTTTTTCAATGAGTACATACCTTGACAAGAATTTGAAGTAGCTCAAAATGGAACAGTCAATGAAAGAGTTCTTGCCTGTGTTACAAGGTGTGAAATTAAGTAAGACTCAAAGCCCGACCACGACAGAAGATAGAAAGAGAATGAAAGTCATTCCCTATGCCTCATACATAGGTTCTATAAAGTTTGTCATGCTGTGTACCAGTTCTATTGTATACCCTACACTGTTTTTTTGGCAAGGGAGTACAATAGTGATCTAGGAGTAGATCACTCGACAGCGGTCAAAATTATCCTTAGTGGAATAAAGATATGTTTCTCGATTATGGAGGTGACAAAAGGATCATCGTAAAGGGTTACGTCGATGCAAATTTTGACACTGATCCAGATGACTCTAAGTCTCAATCCGTATACATTTTGAAAGTGGGAGCAATTAGCTAGAGTAGCTCCGTGCAGAGCATTGTTGACATAGAAATTTGCAAAATACATACGGATCTGAATGTGGCAGACCCGTAGACAAAACTTCTCTCACAAGCATAACAGGATCACACCTTAGTACTCTTTGGGTGTTAATCACATAGTGATGTGAACTAGATTGTTGACTCTAGTAAACCCTTAAGGTGTTGGTCACATGACGATGTGAACTATGGGTGTTAATCACATGGTGATGTGAACTATTGGTGTTAAATCACATGGCGAAGTGAACTAGATTATTGACTCTAGTGCAAGTGGGAGACTGAAGGAAATATGCCCTAGAGGCAATAATAAAGTTATTATTTATTTCCTTATATCATGATAAATGTTTATTATTCATGCTAGAATTGTATTAACCGGAAACATGATAGATGTGTGAATACATAGAGAAACAAAGTCTCACTAGTATGCCTCTACTTGACTAGCTCGTTGATCAAAGATGGTTATGTTTCCTATCCATAGACAAAGAGTTGTCATTTGATTAACGGGATCACATCATTAGGACAATGATGTGATTGACTTGACCCATTCTGTTAGCTTAGCACTTGATCGTTTAGTTTGTTGCTATTGCTTTCTTCATGACTTATACATGTTCCTGTGACTATGAGATTATGCAACTCCCGTTTACCGAAGGAACACTTTGTGTGGTATGAAATGTGACAACGTAACTGGGTGATTATAAAGGTGCTCTACAGGTGTCTCCAAAGGTACTTGTTCGGTTGGCGTATTTCGAGATTAGGATTTGTCAGTCCAATTGTCGGAGAGGTATCTCTGGGCCCTCTCGGTAATGCACATCACTTAAGCCTTGCAAGCATTGCAACTAATGATTTAGTTGCGGGATGATGTCTTACAGAACGAGCAAAGAGACTTGCCGGTAACGAGATTGAACTAGGTTTTGAGATACCGACGATCGAATCTCGGGCAAGTAACATACCGATGACAAAGGGAACAACGTATGTTGTTATGCGGTCTGACCGATAAAGATCTTCGTAGAATATGTGGGAGCTAATATGAGCATCCAGGTTCCGCTATTGGTTAGTGACCGGAGACGTCTCTCGGTCATGTCTACATAGTTCTCGAACCCGTAGGGTCCACACGCTTAAAGTTCGATGACGGTTATATTATGAGTTTATGAGTTTTGATGTACCAAAGATAGTTCGGAGTCCCGGATGAGACCAGGGACATTACGAGGTGTCTCGAAATGGTCGAGGCGTAAAGATCGGTATATTGGACGACTATATTTGGACATCGGAAAGGTTTCGAGTGATTCGGGTATTTATCGGAGTACCGGGGAGTTATAGGAATTCGCCGGGGAGTGTATGGGCCTTATTGGGCTTTAGGGGAAAGAGAGAGAGGCAGGCCGTGCGCCCCCGCAAGGCCTAGTCCGAATTGGACTAGGGGGAAGTGCTGCATCCCCTCCTTCCTTCTCTTCTTTTTCCCTTTCCTTCTCTCCTACTCCTACTACCTGGAAGGGCTCCTAGTTCTACTAGGAAAGGGGGAATCCTACTCCCGGTGGGAGTAGGACTCCCCTAGGGCGCGCCATAGAGAGGGCCGACCCCTCCCCTCCTCCACTCCTTTATATACGTGGCCAGGGGGCACCCCATAGAAACAACAATTGATCTGTTGATCTTTTAGCCGTGTGCGGTGCCCCCTCCACCATAGTCCACCTCGATAATACTATAGTGGTGCTTAGGCGAAGCCCTGCATCGGTAGAACATCATCATCGTCACCACGCCGCCGTGCTGATGAAACTCTCCCTCAACACTCGGCTGGATCGGAGTTCGAGGGACGTCATCAGGCTGAACGTGTGCTGAACTCGGAGGTGCCATGCGTACGGTACTTGATCGGTCGAATCATGAAGACGTATGACTACATCAACTGCGTTGTGCTAACGCTTCAGCTTTCGGTTTACGAGGGTACGTGGACAACACTCTCCCCTCTCGTTGCTATGCCTCACCATGATGTTGCATGTGCGTAGGAATATTTTTGAAATTACTACGTTCCCCAACACTTTCTTGACCGTTTCAGGTGGAGTCTAATCAAGGATAGCTTGAACTCGCTCAGGATTGACATTAATACCCTTACCAGAGATTACATGGCCTAGGTAGGTCACTTCTAGCAACCAAAATTCACATTTGGAGAATTTGCATAAAGGCGATGCTCTCGAAGTTTCGTCAATACTAGCCTTAGATGTTCGGCATGTTCTTCCTCATTCTTGGAGTAGATGAGTATATCATCAAGGTATACCACAACGAATTTA
Organism: Triticum urartu; assembly: GCF_003073215.2. Taxonomy (NCBI): domain Eukaryota; kingdom Viridiplantae; phylum Streptophyta; class Magnoliopsida; order Poales; family Poaceae; genus Triticum; species Triticum urartu. The sequence goes on along the minus strand of NC_053024.1, from coordinate 353,856,646 downwards.
TCCAAATACTCCATGAAGATCGAGTTCATTAACCGAGAGAAGGTGGTTGGGGCATTGGTTAAACCAAAGGACATGACGGTGTACTCGTATGAGCCATAACGAGTAACAAAGGCCATTTTGGGAATGTCCCTGTTTTTTATTTTGATTTGATGGTAGCCCAACCTCAAATCCATTTTGGAGAAGACTGAGGATCCAGCGAGCTGATCATACAGATCGTTGATCCTGGAGTGGATACTTGTTCTTTATGGTAACCAAGTTGACAGGTCGATAATCTACAACCATCTGATTCGTACCATCCTTCTTCTTGACGAAGAGGACGGGGCAAGCCCGTGGAGAAGAACTAGGATGGATGAAACCCTTTTTCAAAGACGCATCGAGTTGTTCCTTAAGTTCAGGTAGTTCTAGGGGTGCCATCTTATAAGGTCTACTAGAGATTGGAACGGTTCCTGGTACAAGGTCTATCATGATTTTGACATCCCTGTCAGGAGGAACACCTGGCAATTCTTCTGGAAAGACTTCCGGGAAGTCACGGACTACCGTAATATCTTCAAGGTCTGGAAGAGGGTTGGCATTTAGGGAGTAGAGCTGACGCTTGGCCACTCGGGTTAAGACATTGACTGTATTGCCCAATGGGTGAGTAAGTTGAACAGTTCTAGTGGCACAATCAATCTTAGCATAATGAGCTGACATCCGGTCCATGCCTAAGATTATATTTATGTTCAAGGACTTGAGAGCTATTAAGGATGCAAGGAATATAAGTCTATCGACAAGAATTTCATTCCCATGGCTTACTCTAGAAGTTTGCCATCTAGAGCCAGGGGTTTGAATTTCCATGGTGGTGGGCATGTCACAAAATGTGGTGTTATGCAACCGAGCATTGCTCTCAGAGCTGAATGAATGAGATGCTCCAGTATCGAAAAGAACAGATGTCGCATGGCAGTTAACAAGAAGTGTACCAAGGACAACGTTGGGATCATCATGAGCCTCCTCCGCTGAGACATAGTTAACATGGCCACGTGCAGTGGTGGCTGGCTTGGCATAATACACCTTTCCCGCTGGCTTACCACGGCCAACGGACTTTCCAGTCTAGTTGGGGTTGTTGTTCTGGGGACACTCTCGAATATAGTGACCCGGCTCTCCGCACTTGAAGCATGTCATCATGTTGGTGCGTGGAGCAGCAATGGCGGCCGGTCCACCATAAGCCTTAGGCGGTGTATACTACTGGGTTGGGCGAGGCGGCCGGTCCACCACAAACAACATTTTAAACATTTTTAATATGCATGAAAGTTGGATATTATGAAACTAGATGAAATTTTAGTCATTTTTCATATATAAATCATTTTAATCCGATGCACCATTTGTGAGTTATTAAATGCATGATCTAGGTGGATATTTCTGCAACTCTGCCAATTCCCTGGAAAATAGGAAACTCAAAGCACAGGGAAAAAACATAGCAGGCCGAAATTAAAGTGTACTAGGTTAGCCCAACAGTAAGAAGAGAAAAAAAGAGGGGCGCCTAGGGTCAGCTCACATTGGGCTGAGGAAATCGGACCTTGGGCTCACGGACGGGGTGTGGAGGAGCTGGGTCGGCTCGAGCCATGGTCAACGAAGGCAGGAGGGCGCGACGATGCAGCATCGAACGAGGCAGGACGACGGTGGCGGTTTGGCGTGACTCCGGCGAGGTCCAAGGCACGGGATGGCCGGAGATGAGGTCAGGGACGAATGGAGGAAGCGGATCCGGGCGGCGACTCGCGGGATCCAGCGCGGGGACGGCCGGGACTAGCGCCGGTGACGGTCGGCCACGGGGGCGGCGTCCGGCAGCTGATGCGATGCGAGTATCAGAGATGTCTAGGGGAAAAGTAGGGTGAGGACGAGGAGAGGCATGGAGCTGTTGACCTTCTAGTCGGAGAGGTGGCCGTGGCCTCCGGCGACCTTGCTCTGCGGCGGTCGTTGGGGTGGAGGCGGCGTGTCGCAGGCGATTAAGCTCGGGGCGGAGCTCAGTGCGGGGAGCGGGGCGCTCTTGGAGCGTACGAGCGGCGGTGCGGGCTCCTCGGGCCCAGATTGGCCCGGGGCGGGCCGCAGATGGGCCAGCAGGGCCGTGGCGGAGTGCGGACTGCGGGAGTGAGGTGGCACGCCCTGAATGGCTGCAGGGGCGGCATGGCTGACATGGCGGCGACGCTGGGTGGCGGCTGACCGCTGGCGTGGCGACAAGTGGCGGCGCATGGCTTGGCGGTGCTGAAAACGACGCTGGCGGCGGTTGGAGGCAGGTGGAGGCACGGAAAAAGAGGAGGGGGTAGGGTTGCCCAAAATAGAGATGGGGGTGTCCAATTATAGGCCGGGTTATGGTTTTAGGGGGTTTGTGGGGTTTCCGGACCATTCGTTGATGATCCGACGGCTCCGGCGAGAGGGGGTGTTCAGGTGGGTGATGATGGGTTGTGCAAGTGGACTAGTGGGCTGAGAAGAGAGGAAGATTGTAACACCCTCGATGCGACTATATCTCCCACGTGTCGAGGCACGACTTAGAGGCATAATCGCATTGAAGGCATATGTCGCAAGTTAGGCAATCTTCACAACATCCCATGTAACATTGATAATAAAAGGGGAGATAACATAGTTGGCTTACACTCGCCACGTCAATCAAGTACATAAATAACATTACATCATCCAAACACTCATGGCCCGACTACGGCGCCAAAATAAAAGATAACCCAACATGCGACACGGTCCCGATCACCCCCAACTGGGCACCACTACTGATCATCAGGAAAAGAGACATAGTATCGTTGAGAGTCCTCGTCGAACTCCCACTTGAGCTCAAGCGCGTCACCTGGAGCGGAATCATCAGGCCCTGCATCTGGAGTAATAGTAATCTGTGAGCCACAGGGACTCAGCAATCTCGCACCCTCGTGATCAAGACTATTTAAGCTTATAGGTAAGGCAAGGTAAATATGTGGAGCTGCAGAAAGCGACTAGCAAATATGGTGGCTATCCTGTTCGCAAAAGAGAGCGAGAAGAGGAGGCAAAGCGCGAGCGAGAAACTAGAGAACAACCTGCGCAAACATTACTCCAACACCGTGTCCACTTCCCGGACTCCGCCGAGAAGAGGCCTTCACGGTAACACACTCAGTTGATTCATTTTAATTAAGTTAAGGTTCAAGTTATCTACAACCGGACATTAACAAATTCCCATCTGCCCATAACCGCGGGCACGGATTTCGAAAGTTCAAATCCCTGCAGGGGAGTCCCAACTTAGCCCATGACAAGCTCTCACGGTCAACAAAGGAATAGACCTCCTCCCGAGACGTTCCGATCAGACTCGGTACCTCGGTTCTTCAAGACACTTCGACAGGTTAAAACAAATCCAGCAACACCGCCCGAATGTGCCGACAAATCCCGATAGGAGCTGCACATATCTCGTTCTCAGAGCACACTCAGATGAACACTACGTACAACTAAAACCAACCCTCGAGTTGCCCCGAGGTGGCACTGCAAGTGGCTCTATTTGGACCAACACTCAGAGGAGCACTGGCCCGGGGGGGTTTAAATAAGATGACCCCCGGGCTCCGGAAACCCAAGGGAAAAGAGGCTAAGTGGCAAATGGTAAAACCAAGGTTGGGCATTGCTGGAAAAGCTTTAATCAAGGCGAACTATCAAGGGGTTCCCATTATAACCCAACCGCGTAAGGAACGCCAAATCCGGGAACATAACACCGATATGACAGAAACTAGGGCGGCAATAGTGGAACAAAACACTAGGCGAGAGGCCGAGCCTTCCACCCTTTACCAAGTGTATAGATGCATTAATATAACAAGATAATATAATGATATCCCAACAAGTAAATAAATGTTCCAACAAGGAACGGTCTCCAATCTTCACCTACAACCAGCAACGTTATAAGAGGGGCTGAGCAAAGCGGTAACATAGCCAATCAACAGTTTGCTAGGACATGGTGGGTTAGAGGTTTGACATGGCAATTTGGGAGGCTTGAAAGCAAGTGGTAGGCATCGTAGCATTGGCATAGCAAAAGAGCGAGCAATCTAGCATAGCAAAGATAGTAGTGATTTCGAGGGTATGATCATCTTGCCTGCACAGTTGTCAGAGTTTACTGGATCCTCGAGAGCAAACTCAACGGGCTCAAACAATACGATGCAAGGATGGTATGCTATGCGGGATGCGATGCGGGATGCATATGCAAGATTTGACAAGGGATGCATGAACCTGGCCTCAACTTGGGAATCCAAGTGTGCCACTGGAAAGATGAGATGAAATCGCTTGAAAACGATATAAAGAACACCGGAATCGGAGTTACGGTTTGGAAATGGCAAGCAATTCAAATATGACCACGTTCTGCGATTTACAGCAAGTAGCCATCTAAATGCAATGAGATGAACAAGCTACAGCACCCAAACATGGCAGCTAAATACATGGCAGGGATGAATTCAAGATGCTTAACAAAAGTCTAGCACTGAGCTACGCCCAATTCATCCATTAACAGGTTCAAACAAGCATGGCAAAAATGCATATGGTAACCAGATTTCAGACTTTGTGAAATTAACACTTGTCTGGAATTTCAGATCAGGTAGCACTCTTCGGAACAACAAAACTACATGCTACTGGACCTGAACATGGCAAAGTAAAGCATGGCATGGAGCTACTCAAATAGCTTAACAAAAGTCCCTTAGTGACCTTGAGCCAAAAGGGGTCAGAAAATACAATTGCAAGCATGTGAACATGGCAAAAACATAATCAGATCACAGACTTAGTGAAAACTGGAGCATGCTGAAAACAGATATCAAGTAGGCATGTTTACGAGCTCGATGCACTCACTAGAGAGCAATTCATGGCAATATAAGCATACACCCATCAAGAATACACAAAATTCAAGCTAGACATGGCAAGAACAATAACATAGCATGCACGAATCAACTACAAAATCATCGGCAAAATCGCTAACAAGTAGACAATCTGGCCAGATTCACGAAGTAGCAAACGTAGAGCTCGATTGACTCAAGCTAGGTGCTCCATAATTGCAAACAAAGACATGGATGGTTAGAGCACTACAATATTAAAAAAACATCCTTACTGATCACCCTCAAAAGAGTCACGGATCACTAGGAAACAACATGAACATATGGCCATATGAGATAAACAGGTCAAGGACTTAGTGGAAATGCTAAGTCCCTGAAATCAGCATTACCAAGTGCCTCACTTTGCAAGCTTGTGCTAGTCACCACAAACATCACAAAAATACATGGGTTGCACCTCTGGGTAGATGGAAAAACCCTTAACAAAACATATGTAGAGCTCATGGGCATATCATGCACACATTAATCATGGCAAAAATGACAAATATCTAAATGGAGTAGCAGATCTGACAATTAACTCAAGTAGCCCTCTTCTAACACCATTTCGGGTATCAAGATGAACTCAAATGACAATGATGCAATGGAATGAAATCATGTACTCTCTGAGGCGAACATTTTGATATGCTATATGCCCAAAACGGAGTTACGGATGCAAAGTTACGATGCGATGAACAGGAGCATATGGATCTGAGATTCGGGGACTTAGTGCAAAAAAACAACCTCGAGGTAGAAGTCAACGGGGCACGGAAACCGAGGCTCGCCGGCGCGAGACTCGCCGGAGATGGCGGGGAAGGAGGCGGAACTCACCAGAGATGGCGGATCCGGGGTGGATCTCGCCGGATCCGGCCGAATTCTGGCGCGGGGCGGCGAAGGAGGTCGCCGGCGGGCGCGGGGCGACGCCGGGGACGACGGGGCGGCGGTCGGCGAGCTGGGTGGTGGCGTCCGGCGAACTGGGCGGCGGAGGAGGCAAGCAAGGTGGCGGGGTCCGGCGGCTGGGCGGCGGGGTCCCTCACGGGCGGCGGCGCCCGATCTGGGCCGGGAGGGCCTCCCGCGGGCCCTGCGGGCTTCGGCGGCGGCAGCGGTGAAGTGGGGCGCGGCCCGGTGAAGTGGCGCATAGTGATTGAGTGAGGGGACGGCGGCGGACGTGTCCGGCGCCGGGCGGACGTGTCCGGCGCGCGGAGGAAGGGGGAGACTAGGGTTTCGCCCGAATTTTTGGAGGAGTGCACATATTTATAGGTAGAGGGAGCTAGGAGAGTCCAAATGAGGTGCGGTTTTCGGCCACGCGATCGTGATCGAACGCTCTAGATGATGGAGAGGGTTTAGGTGGGTTTTGGGCCACTTTGGAAGGGTGTTGGCCTGCAACACACACGAGGCCTTCTCGGTCCCTCGGTTAACCGTTGGAGTATCACACGAAGTCCAAATGGTACGAAGCTTGACAGGCGGTCTACCGGTAGTAAACAAAGGCCGCTTGGCAAGTCTCGGTCCAATCTGGAAATGTTTAATCCCCACACAAGAAAGAAAGGTAGAAATGACCACCGGAGGAGAACGAAGCGCCGGAATGCAAAACGGACAACGGGGAAAATGCTCGGATGCAAGAGATGAACACGTATGCAAATGCAATGCACATGATGACATGATATGAGATGCATGACAACGACAACAACACACGGAGGCAAAAAACCGAACCCAAGAAAATAAAATAACTTAACGCCGAAAAAGGCAAGAGTTGGAGTACAAATTGGGAAAGTCATATCCGGGGTGTTACAAAGATGGGCAGCCCGGGACATGTTTCCGGATACCGGAGACGTCCGATGTTTGACCGGTTATATTGCCGCTATAGTTAACCGTTGGGGGATCAAACGGACTCCGAATGCGGCGAAAATTGACAGGCGGTCTACTAACAACATGACAACACTGTATGCCAACTTTCAACCCATTCCGAGAAAATTTTCCGGCCACTTATAAAATACTATTTCGGGTATGCCGCGGGCGCGTGCAAGTGTGTCTGGGCTCAAAAAGGACAACAAAAAGAACTGGGAGACCCGGACGAATGCAAGTTTTGAAAACATGCAGATGCAATGCACATGACAACATGATGAAATGCAACACGTGAGCAAATGACATGACAACGTCGGCGAATAACTGGAAGACACCTGGCGCATCGGTCTCGGGGCATCACAAGGGGGGAGGGCGCGCCCTGGGGGGTAGGACGCATCCCCTGCCTTGTGGGCCCTCGTGACTCCCCTGACCTAGTTCTACCTCCTATATATTCACATATATTCCCAAACCACCAGAAGCATCCACGAAAACACTTTTCCACCACCGCAACCTTCTGTTCCCGTGAGATCCCATCTTGGGGCCTTTTCGGCATCCTGCCGCGGGGGGATTCGATCACGGAGGGCATCTACATGAACTCTATTTCCCTTCCGATTAAGCATGAGTAGTTTAGCTCAGACCTACGGGTAAATAGCTAGTAGCTAGATGGCTTCTTCTCTCTCTTTGATTCTCAATACCATGTTCTCCTCGATGTTCTTGGAGATCTATCCGATGTAATCTTATTTTCTGGTATGTTTTTCGAGATCCAATGAATTGTGGATTTATGATCTGCTTATCTATGAAAATTATTCCAATCTTCTCTGAATTCTTTTAAGCATGATTTGATATCTTTGTAGTTCTCTTCGAACTATCAGTTTGGTTTGGCCAACTAGATTGGTTTTTCTTGCAATGGGAGAAGTGCTTAGCTTTGGGTCCAATCTTCCTTTTCCTGTCCCAGTGACAGTATGGGGTTTACATCATATTGCCTGAGTTTATTCCTCTACATCATGTCATCTTACTTAATGTGTTACTCTGTTCTTCATGAACTGAATACTCTTGATGCAGGCAGGAGTCGGTCGATGTGTGGAGTAATAGTAGTAGATGCAGGAAAGAGTCAGTCTACTTGACATGGGTGTGATGCATATATTTCATAATCATTGCCTTAGATATCGTCATAACTCTGCGCTTTTCGATCAATTGCTCGACAGCAGTTTGTTCACCCACCATATTATTTGCTATCTTGAGAGAAGCCTCTAGCGAAACCTATTGCTCCTGGGTCTATTTTCCATCATATAAGTTTTCGATCTACTATTTCGCAATCTTTTACATTCCGATCTATAAACCGAAAAACCCAAAAATATTTACTTTATCTTTTGTTTATTTTTATCGATCTCTATCAGATCTCACTTTTGCAAGTGGCCGTGAAGGGATTGACAACCTCTTTATCGCATTGGGTGCAAGTTGTTTGATTGTTTGTGCAGGTATTGGTGATTTGTGCGTTGTCTCCTACTAGATTGATACCTTGGTTCTCTAACAGAGGGAAATACTTATCTCTACTTTGCTGCATCACCCTTTCCTCTTGAAGGGAAAAACCAACGCAAGCTCAAGCAGTAGCAGGAAGAATTTTTGGCGCTGTTGCTGAGGAGATCTATGCCAAGTCAAGACATACCAAGTACCCATCATAAACTGTCATCTCTTGCATTACATTATTCGCCATTTTCCTCTCATTTTCCTCTCCCCCACTTCAAAAATGATTTTCGAAAAGATTTGCCTTTTTCTTCGCCCCTCTTCTGTTTGTCTTCTTCGTTTGTTTTTTTCCCATGTGTTGGTGTGCTTGCCTGTCTTTATGCTCAACCAAAGAATGTCGATCCTCACTTTGGGAGGTTGTATGAAATTGAAAATAATGTTATGAGCTTCATGTCTTTACAATTTGAGCATAATGGTTTCGTTAGAAACGAGCTTAAGGAGCATAAAAGTTTTATGGAGTACATAAATAAAGAGCTCGATGATATTTCTAAGGAATTTCAAATCTCATTTTGCTCAACTTGAAAATTTAGTAGGCCAAATTTCTAATAAATAAGCTACCTTAGTAAATAAGATGGCCGCTAAACCGGAGTGTGAAAATAATGATGAAGATCATAAAGTGATTGATGTGACTCCTATTGAATCTTTGTTTTCCAATTTAAATCTTGATAAAGATGGGATAGGAGATGAGTCAACTTTAGTTAAAAGGCATCCCAATGATTCAGAGTTTTTAGATCTTGATGGAAATATTGATAATAGTGGGATTGGAGAGGTCAAAACTTTTAGTAGTGATGAACCCACTCTTTTGGATTTCAAGGAATTTAATTATGATAATTGTTCTTTAATAGATTGTATTCCTTGTTGCAATCCATGTTGAATTTTCCTCATGGCTATAATCAAAACAAAACTTTTACTAAACATATTGTTGATGCTATGGTGCAATCTTTTGAAGAAAATCTTGAATTGGAAGTTTCTATCCCTAGAAAACTTTATGATGAGTGGGAACCTACTATTAAGATTAACATTAAAGATTCTAAGTGCCATGCTTTGTGTGATTTGGGTGCTAGTGTTTCCACGATTCCAAAAACATTATGTGATGTGTTAGGTTTCCGTGAATTTGATGATTGTACATTAAATTTCATCTTGCGGATTCCACTATTAAGAAACCTATGGGAAGGATTAATGATGTTCTTATTGTTGCAAATAGGAATTATGTGCCCGTATTTCATTGTTCTTGATATGGATTGCAACCCTACTGTTAGGACCCCGATTCTAAGTCACGCTGATCTAGCCTGCAACACCTTGCGGCCTCATGCACGATATTCCCATGGGTGTCGCCTTACCATGGTCTGGGACCATTTGCGTCTTTTGGCTCACGTATATGATAGTGTCGCTAGCATCCATATGACAGAGAACCCGGGGCGACATGACTAGTCATGAACCCAAAGTGGCACTAATTTACAGGGACAGGCATACATGAATCAACTCAAGCATGTCGGTCAACAGCGTATGAATCCGGGCTATAGCAACTGGGCTAACAGGACTCCAGGAACCCGGGCTGTAGCAGGCTAACAGGACTTCGGATGTCTCCGCGTGACATTTCCCCGAAGGGACAGACACATGAACAAAGTAAATCACATGCCGGCCAGTCAAGTGTTTCGGAGCAGTAGTGCTGGGCTAGCAGGACTCCAGTGAACCGGGCTGTAGCAGACTACTATGGCTCATGGAAGCACAAGACTACAATTCCCCATAAGAGAGGCTACCAAGGATAAACGACTAGGTTGTCGGATCCCACACATACCCATCATTTCAAACATACACACAATATGCTCGATATGTGTAAATACAACATGGCATCACAACAAAACTCTACAACTCAAAGTACTTTATTTAGAAGGCTCCAAAGAGCCTTACATAATATGTTCATACAGGTAGGGGTCACACGACCCGACACTCAAGTCATACAAACATACAAGCACATGCGGAAGCAAACTTGTCTGAGTACAGACAACTAGAAAGCAAGAAGGTTTGGGGAAGCCTATCTATCTACAAGGCCCTTCATGGCTCAGGATCACCACCTGGGTGGCAAGTCACTCGTCAACGTCGAGATCTACATAGAAGCCATCGGAGGGGGTGGTGTTCTCTTCTGCAACAGTAATTAAGCAAACATGAGTACAAAGGTACTCAGCAGGTCTTACAACAGATCCTACTATACCTGCAACATTCTCAAGAAGGATAGTGGGGTTATTGCAGCAAGCTAGCTTTGACTCTTGGCTAAGGTATCCTACGAGATAGCAACTTCTAAATTTTTTGCGCACACGAGTCCACTACTCACCACAACAATACAACACCGAGAATCCTCCTCCGTCATCCTAGGGAATGGCCATCCACAGCACTCACACTTGTCTTTAGGCTTTTAGGAATATCCATTTACTTGTCTATGAACTGTATAGGCAACCAAGTAGTCCTTTACCGCGGACGTGGCTATTCGAATAGATGATGTTAACCCTGCAGGGGTGTACTTATTCATACACGCTCTCACCACTTATCATTGTTTACACGACATGTACTCGGCAACCGTCAAGCGGAAGCCCAACGAGGGTGTCGGCCACGGCCTACCTAAACACTCGAGTCTCTAGTCCGGGTTTATCGCCTATCGAGGTTCCATCCACAGGGAGTCCGGCCGAGGTTTCCAGATACGGCCCCGAACGATGTGTACAGGGTTCCGGGACACCAAACGGGAGCCCGACATACCCAACCACGGTGTATCTACCGCATCATAGCCCACCCATAGGGTCAGCGCTACGCACGGACGCCGACACATATCCTATAAACACCAAAAACTAGTTGCAACTCCTGGATAGAGGACTAGGGTGGTTAAGAAGCCGAGAGGGTCAAATAAGGATCCCAATGCATGGTAGTAACTGGTTCTTAAATCACACATACAGATCTCGGTGCTTAAGGACGGTTCCAATGAAACAACCCACCATGTACTCCTACATGGCCTCTCATCGATATCTTTACCAAATCGTGTTCAACACATCACTCACATTACCGACATATTCATTTCACTCTAGCCCATCACCCAGATGAACCAGATCTGACACAACTCTAAGTATAGCAGGCATAGCAAGGTAGGAAACACAGACATGGCTCAATCAACTCCTACACATGCTAGTGGGTTTCATCTAGTTACTGTGGCAATGACAGGTCATGCAGACGAAAAGGTTCAACTACCGCACCACACAACAGTTTGAAACGTTGTTGTCTTAATGCAGTAAATGGGAGTAGGAGCGAGAACATGGGATTGTATCGATATCATCAATGGGCCTGCTTGCCTGATGGTGGTAGTAGGGTACTTCCCTTCAGTTGGATATTCGTAGGTATCCTCGGAGGCAGAACCTACCACGAAAGACACAACGGAACACAATCATCACATGACAATATGCAACAATATGATGCATGCTATGACATGGCAATATGGGTGTGTTTTGGCTAATGCATTGTAAAACAGGTTGGTTTGAGTCCATTTGAATCAAAGATTCAAATAAAAGCTCATGATATGAAGTCATATTAGTGCATTAGCTTGTTTCACTTAAACAGCGAGGTTAAAGTGTTCTGACATGCATGAAACCATTACAGATGGAAAGATTGGATTTTTATGATCATTTTTTATATAAATCTTTGCATTTGGAGTTATAGATTAATTTCTATGAATTTTTTAAGTTTAGAACATTTTCTGGAATTTCTTGTATAAGAATAAATCCAATAAATGATTTACTGCGTCAGCATTGCGTCAGGGTGACGTCAGCAGTCAACGGGGACGGTCCAGGTCAAACCTGACCAGTGGGTCCCGCGTGTCAGTCTCATTTGTTTAACTAATTTTTAATTAGTTCTAATCCTAACTTAATTAGTAGGCGGGTCCCACTTGTCATAGACCCAGGGGGGTCAAACTGGGCTTACCCGGGGTCAAACTTGGTCAGCGGGGTCAAAATCGCCGGAGTTTAGCCCCCGGCGAGGCCAAACGCGGCAGTGCAGTGCGGGATTCGTGCGCCAGCGACCAAAATGACGGCGGAGCACATCTACGTGATGCGGGGAGTGAGCCGCGTCAACTGGTGGCAGTGGGTGGAGCTGGGGTGGCCGGAAACGTCACCAGCGACGAGTGTGGCGGCGGCCGGAGCTCGGACGAGCTCGAACTCGTCGCTAGGAGGCACAACGAGGTGCGTGGAGTGGTGCTACGGGCTCCTGCGAGTGTGGTGAAGACGATGGCGTGCTCGGAATCAAGCCACCATGGCTGTGGCCATGACGGCGACATGCGATGGCGGCGGTGGGTGCAGCCGAGCTTGGTGTTGTCGCTGCGGTGCTCGAGAAGGCAAATGGAGAGGAGGAGGAGGTAGCAGGGCTCACGACGATCACAACAAGGCAGACGGCGAGGTCGGGGACGAACTGGTGCGGCAGTGACGGCGCAGGGGATCTCCGACGGCGTTCGATGAAGACGAGGACGAAGAAGATGGAGTAGAGCGTGCGAGCGCTCGGGGCTCGGCTAGCTCGATGAAGCAGACGACGGTGGAGCTCATGGACACGACAGTGTGGCGCGGAGATGATGGTGGACGCGAGTTTCACGGTGGCGCAGGCGCGACAGCGTCGACCGTGGTGAGGAGAGGCGAGGGAGAGAGAGACAGAGGAGTGAGCGAGGTGTCTGCAGGGTCGGGGCGGCGACGTGGAGCTCGCCCAGGTGTCCAGGGGCGAAGCGGCATGCAGGTGGCGCGGTGGTGAGCTCTCGCGCGCCGACATCACCTCCTGCCTGCCCGCCTGGCGGGAGGAAGTAGCTGGCTGGCACGGGCCAACACAGTGCTGGGCCACCAGGTGGGCCGGGAGGTGGGCTGCGGCCAGGTAAGTTCTCTCTCTTTTATTTTCTGTTTTGTTTTATTTTCTGCAAGTTTGTGGCATTTCTAAAAATAGCTAGGTACTTCCAAAAATCACCAAACTTCTCATGGCCCTTGTTTGGAATAGATCCAACATGGAACATTTTAGTTTAGGATTATTTGAGCATTCAAAATATTTATTAGCATTTAAATGCCCAAATTGAAATATCTAATGATTTAATCCACTGACCTTAGGATGACCTAGAAAATTGTGCACCATAGGTTTAGGACCAAGGCAAAGATGATGAACATTTTAGAAGGGCATTTCAGGTTTATTGAAAATATTTTTAGTAAACCCTAGTTTGTTTTAGGGGGGTGCTGGGGGTTCTGTCATTCCCATTTCCAAGTTTCTGATAATTTAAACATGATGCAAGCACTCTAATGCATGAACTAGCTAGTGTGTGACAACTTACCCCCACTCAAAAGAATCTCGTCCCGAGATTTAGGGTCCGTCGGGAAGAAGGTGGGGTACTCAAGTCGAAGACGATCCTCCCTTTCCGAAGTGGCTTCTTTCTCGGAATGGTGTGACGATTGAACCTTGAGAAACTTGATGTTGTGGCGTCGAGTGGTACGCTTGGCTTGATCAAGGATACGAACAGGATATTCCCGGTATGTGAGATTATCTTGGAGATCAAGCGTTTCGTGGTCCACTCCATGGATAGGATCCGAGAAGCAATGCCTTAGTTGAGAGACGTGGAAGACAGCATGAACTCTAGAAAGATGCGAAGGTAGTTCCAATTGGTAGGCAACTTCTCCTTGTTTGGCAAGAATGCGAAAGGGACCAATGTAACGATGGGCCAATTTGCCTTTGATACCGAATCGATGGGTTCCCTTCAGAGGAGTAACCCAAAGGCAAGCCTTCTCGTCGACATCAAAAGTCATGGCCTTCTGTTTACGATCATATTTGCTCTTTTGACAGGATTGGGCTGTTTTCAACTTTTCATGAACAATGCGAACTTCTCTTCTGCTTCCTGGATCATATCCGGGCCAAAGAATTGTCTTTCCCTAGTTTCTGACCAGTTAAGAGGCGTTCGACACCTCCGTCCATAGAGAACTTCAAAAGGATCTTTGCCCAAGCTAGATTGATAGCTATTGTTGTAAGCAAATTCAGCAAATGGAAGGCATTTCTCCCAATCCATTCCGAATGATATAACAGAAGCTCGGAGCATATCTTCCAGAATTTGATAGATGCGCTCTACTTGACCACTTGATTGAGGGTGGAAAGCGGTGCTAAAGGAGAGACGAGTCCCCATAGCATTTTGGAAACTTTCCCAAAATCAAGAGGTGAAGAGACTTCCACGGTCTGAGTTAATCTCCAATGGAACACCATGAAGAGACATTATTCGAGAGATATATAGGTCTGCTAGCTGGCTAGCGGTTATACTCTCCCGAACAGGTGGGAAATGGGCTACATTGGAAAGACGATCGATGACAACGAAAATAGCATTATTCCATTTCTTGGTCCTGGGAAACCCGGTAATGGAGTCCATACCAATTTTATCCCATTTCCATTCAGGAATAGCTAAAGGTTGAAGGGTGCCAGCAGGCCGTTGATGCTCTGCTTTAACACGACAACTGACGTCGCAATTTGCAATATATTGAGAGATTTCTCTCTTCATCCTAGTCCACCAAAACCTCTGGCGTAGGTCTTGATACATTTTAGTACTACCGGGATGAATGGTGAGAGGAGAATCATGAGCTTCCTTAAGGATCAGTTGTCGTAGTTGCTGTTTCTTGGCAACCACTAGGCGGTTCTCAAAGAAGACAACACCTTGATCATTCATAGAGAAACATTTAGCAGCTCCGCTAGCAATGTTCTCCTTGATCCGAGATATCCCCTTGTCATACCGCTGGGCGGTTATGATTTGATCCATAAGGGTCGGTTTCGCCACCAAGGTAGACAGGAATCCTTGAGGAACAATGTGAAGATTAAGCTTCTGAAATTCCTCATGGAGAAGTGGTTGACCTTGTTGTAACATCAGGTTGTTACAATAGGATTTACGATTTAGTGCATCAGCCAAAACATTGGCTTTTCTCGGGGTGTAAGTTATCGCTAAGTCGTAATCTGAGATCATCTCGACCCAAAGTCTTTGCCTGAGATTCAAATATGGTTGGGTGAAAATATATTTCTGTCGGTGTACAAAAAAGAGGGGTATGTTGTTTTGTACCCCTATAACTGTGCACGGGCAGTCTGAGCCACGGGCACCACCACACTGAGCAAGGCAAGGGAGGTGAGCCAAGGTAAGGCCGAAGCTCAGGAGAAGCAGAACGATGCCAAGATCAAGACCACAAACAGCAAAGGGGACGAAGCGAACCTCCCCCCGGCAAGATCCTTGCTGGGTGGCGGATTTAGCAAACCCGGCAAGACCCTTGCCGTGGCAGCTCGCCCCATACCTACAGAGTGAGTCACCCTTGAGTCCACTGCCCCCATGGGGCAAGGATTCGGGAGACATCCCCGTGGTGGCTTGCAGATCTTTGTGAAGACATTCAAGATCAGATACACCCTTTAGAAGATGATGATCCCTGGCGGGGTCCCAGCCAAGGAGGACCACAAGGCCCTCGGCAAGAGCCTTGCCGGGGATGAGAGCAGGCGCCACGGCAAGACCCTTGCCAGGGCCCCGGCAAGGCCCTTACCAAGAACACCCGTAGGGCCACCATCAGGCCCACGCCAGTCAAACCTCCACCGCTGTTCGCATGCAGCTGCCGACCCAACCAGCTAGGCAGGCACCTGCGTGGCGGCATGCAAATCTTCTTGGAGACCCAGCACTGCGCCACCTCAGCTGCCTGCCTGCCTACATGGCACCGCGGGGGCCGCTGGCCAGGGCGCGCGTCGACGCGAGAGGGAGCGGCGACGGACGAGACAGGGCTCTCCCCCGTCCCCGATAAAGCAAGGACACCTGGGCAAGACACATTAAATACGCCTTGTCATGTAATGCGAGGGATAACCTCGCATCACTGTTCCCTTTCCACCTCCTGGTGCTACTGTGGCAACCCCTTTCCTATAAAAGGAGGCCCGAGGCGACCAGGAGGAGGATTCGGCTTTTTGGAGCTCCTCACGCCCCATAGCTAGCTCAAGAACACAGATATACAATTCACCAAAGCAGGAGTAGGGTTTTACGCATCCTCGCCGCCCGAACCTGGATAAACGAACCGTGTGCTATCTGTTTGATCCGCTCTTCTCATGACCCCGCGCCCCGCAACCGTAGTAGG
Source organism: Triticum urartu (assembly GCF_003073215.2). Taxonomy (NCBI): domain Eukaryota; kingdom Viridiplantae; phylum Streptophyta; class Magnoliopsida; order Poales; family Poaceae; genus Triticum; species Triticum urartu. The sequence goes on along the minus strand of NC_053024.1, from coordinate 353,840,307 downwards.
GATTCTTGTGATCCCATAGGTGTCGTTCCCACCAACATCTTTGGCGCGCCAGGTAGGGGGCGCAGTTGTGAGAATCGGCTCTAGTAGTTAGCCCGGCACTCCTTCATCTTCGTGACCCTTGAAGAAGAAAGGAGGCCAAAATATCGACGCTCGAGCGATCGCAAACAGAAGCTACGTTGCACTAAACCCTTATTTGTGCTCCCCTTCTTATTTGAGATTATCCCCCCGGAGATATTTGCTTTATATGAGAAACCTGCACGCCAGGGGGCTCTACCACGATCGGCAACGCCCTTGCGCTGTTTCGAGTCCGCTCAACAGCTCAAGCGGCTGCGTCGAGAATGGCAGAGTAGCCTTCCGCGATCTGCAACGCCCCCGATTCTGACTCGAGTCAAGCTCGACAGTTCGAGCGGCCGCGTTCAGAACAGAAAGGTGGCTCGTCCGGCAGCACGCGTACCCGGCTGGCCATGGGGATCCGTCCCCAAAACGCCGCTAGGGGCTTCCGCGCCGGCAAGCCTTCCCGATCGGCGTAGGGCGCGCATACAAAGAGGAATTGAACGGGGAAATAACATGCATGAAAATTAAGAGTACTTCAAAGTTATATTACATCACATCATAGCTGCGGTTCTAACTAAAGATAAAATTTGTCTTGGTCGGGAACCCACAGCGGCGAAGAAGAACGGGATGCCTAATCCCGGCGCTTCCTTCCACCCTCTTGATTTCGTCGATGCAGTCGGTGATGGGCTTGATGCGCTCCTTGAGCACCGTGAGGTCAGCACCATCCGGCAAGCTCTTCATCGCGGCCGCGAAGTCAAGATCGGGATTCCAGTACGCCATCTTGGTGAGGACCTTGGTCACGACCCTCCGGCAGAGTCACCGGGCCTCCTCGTCCAGCGTGGCCGCCCTGTTGGAGTGAAGATACGCCAAGGCTCCGAGGACGCCCTTGAAGAACAGGGTCAACTTGGTGTTGACGGTCCCGCTGCGCTCAGGGGCGTACCTCACGTGTGGCATCCCCATGGTGGCCAACTGCGAGGTGACCCTGCCGGCAACCTCCTCCAGGCGGCTGATCCATCTGTTCTCGCCCGCCACATAATCCTGGTGGGAGGCGGCCTCGTTCGCCAGCAGCTGCTTCTCCTCCTCCAGGCACCTGGTCAAGGTCTCCTCCCAAGCCCTGCTCTCCGACAGCATCTTCTCGAGATCCTCCAGCTTCAGCTTGAGGTCTCTGACAGAGTTTTGCTCTTCGGAGAGCTCCCCAGCCCTGCTGATGACCGCTCCTTGCGCCTCCACCAAGGCGCTGTTGGGCGTGCTCTTCTCGTTGGACAGCTTGAGGGCCTGCTCCTTCAGCTCTTCCTGGAGCACCTCCAACTCCCTTACCTTGCCGGCATGGGCCAGAGCTTGGGCATCGAGTGCCTCCTTGTGCCTCTGCTCCAGCTCGCGAGTCCGCCACGCGACAAGGGCCTCGAGCTCCTCATCCTTGCCACGGAGCGCTGCGGCAAGCTTCGCCTCACGCGCGGCGAGGTCCTCTTCCTGGGAATTCAAGGTGGCTTGATGCTGGTTCCGGGCGGCCTCGGCTGCGGCAGCCAAGTCGCCGCCTTTTCCTGGGCCTTCTCGATGTCGGTCATCTTCATGGTGAGCTCCACATCACGCTCGGCCAATTTCTCTTTAAAGGCCCTCTGCTCCTCACGAGCCTAGTGGAACCAGGTCTGCGTCTCGGCAACGTGCGCCTTGAAGTCCACCTCCGCATTGTCCACCGTTGCCATCCGGGACTTGACCTTGTCCAGGCGAGCACGGTAGAGCACTTGGAGCTTCCAGAAATTGGCCCCCATGGCACGGAAAAGCTGCTCTTCTAGAGAACCGTCGCCACCAACGCCCGGCTCATCAAGCACCTCGAGCCCGGTGGCGGCAAGCACCTCGCCATCGAAAACTTCCCCTTCGGCGGGCGCCCGGCTTGACGCCCCTGGGAGGTGGACGAAGAGATCGTCGCCCACCTTCAGATACCTGCCGGGGCCCGAGGTTGAGGAGGAGGGAGGCTGGTCACCCACCACCTCTTCCTCGGCGGAGGCGTTGCCGGCCCCACCGGCAGGTCCACCGCTGGTGCCCTCGGCAGAAGCCTCGCCAGTCGCCTTGGCGGCCCCCGCCACGGTGTCCTCGGCAGCATCCTTGGCGGCCTCCTCAGCAATGTTCCTGGCAACGGTATCCACGTCCTCCATACCTGTTGAAGGAGGGCCTGGGGCGGCAACGGGAGCAATGAAGCCAAGAAAAGAATAAGGGAAAAACAAAGACGAAGGACAGGCGACTCACCAGTGCGAGGCTGAGAAGCAGAAGTCCCCTCTCCGCCAGCATTTGGCGCCGTGGCAGAGCCACCAGCGCCCAAGTTCCCCTCTTCCTCCATGGGTGTGGGCTCCGTGCCTGATGCCCTTGCCAGGGACGCCCCCCACGGCGGCGTAGTCAATGGGGGTGGTGTGTTAGGAGTAGCCCTCTGTGGCTCCTCCTGCTGTCGCTCCCCTCCTGCAAACCCGGCAAGGTCAGCATCATAGCATCGAGCACTTACCACATGTTGAGTAAGAAGAGGGTGACGAACTTACGCTGGGGGCTGCACCGGTGGCTGCTATTTGGGCTGCTCAGCACCACCGGTGGTGTCTTTGAAGCCCCAGCCGGGGGCTGGCTGCTCGCCGAGGTCCTTTCCCTCTGGGCCAATGTCTTTGTCTCCCTACGGAAGCAAAAATGGATCAAGACAAGTGACCCAATTCAAGGAAATGGAAATGACAGTAAGGAACGGAGAACTTACTCGTCATCCGTCTCCTCCTCTTCCACTAGTTTCCTTTTCCTCTCCGGGCTGAGAGGCCCGAGATCAAAAGGGAGCTCTGCATCATCGTCCGAGTCGACGCCTGCCGTAGGAGGCGAAGGAGGCGGCGGGGTTTGTGTGCGCCCGGATGAGGAAGGAGTTGTTGTCTTCTTCTTCTCAGCGGCCTTCGTCAGCCTCTTGGCTGCTGTGGCCCTCGTGTGGCGCCCAGACCCCTCCAGGGTTAATTGAGGCCCCGCAGCCCTGCCGGGCCGGACCGGCTCACCGGAGCCAGCCCGCCGCGGGACTCGCCCTCTTCCCCTGGTTGGCGTCGAGCCGGCCGCCGCGTCCTCCTCCTCCCCCGACGACTCGTCGGCCGCGTCTTCGACGAGCGGAGATCCAGTGTTGGCGCTGCTGACCTCCCCGGAGGCCGCCGCCCACCGGGAGAGCTCCTCTTCCTCCGCCGCCGTTGCGGCCACGTCCTCCACGCCCCCGGCGCTGCCGGCCTCCATGGCAAGTTGTGCCTCCCTCACCCTAGTGGCGATGTAGTCCAGCTCTGCCTGGGTGGTCTCCATGATAAGCCACCGCTCGACGTCGGCATTGACGTACACCTCGATCAGGGTGTTGAAGAATTGCTGCACATCCTCGACCTTTGGCTCCTTCCAGCTCGGGACAAGGCCATGCACATTACAGTCCGGCATCATGGCGATGATCTCGGACCGACGCGAATTGTTGCACAACGGGACCACCCCCGCTGGCAGCTTGAAAAATGGCCCCTTGAGGGCCTTGCCGACCTTTGCGGCAGACCTCGCGGCCTTGCCGGTCCGCTCGACCTCGCCATCGCGACACACATCAAGCTAGAAAAGCCGCTGGCAAAAGTGGGCATGCGCCAGCACCGTGAAGTTGTGATCGAGGCCGGGGCGGAGTCGCATAATGTCAGCCGGGTTCGTGAAGAGCCAAGCTGGCCTCCCCTTGCTGTGCAACGGGGTGATCCGGCGGCGAATGAAGTCCGCCCCGATCATCTCATGGGTGAGTCCGTCCTGGGTGAGCCGGAGAATCCTGGTGGTGGCGACGGTAAGCCTCCCATCGGTGGCGTGGACATCGCTCCAATCACTGCCGCTTACCGGCGGCACTCGGCGGACCTTGCAGAATTCCGGCGGGTTTTCATCTTCAATCCAGCACCACCGGCCATGCCATTCCTCCCACCTCTCCTTCACGGCACCGTCCGGGTATGCCCCCTTGGATCTTGGGATCCAGGTGACGCAACCGGAGATGGCTCCTCCCGGCTGGATTCGAGGGAAGAAGTAATGGCGGAAGAGCGCCGTGTTGGGCTGCACCCCGGCAAAGCCTTCGCAAAGATGCGCGAAGAAAGCCATGCACGCCACCGCATTTGGAGTAAAATCCAAGAGGCAAAAGCCGAAGGTGCGCATAACATTGCAGAAGAAATCGGAGAAATGAGGGCATAACCCGCAAGAAAAGTAATCGATGATGAAGGGGTACCAATTTGAGGCGGGATCAGCGCAAGCAGCAGGATGCGCGTCGCCGGGTGTCCCGAATCCTCTCCCCCCGTCTTCACTCCCCATAGGGACTTGAAGGAGGCCCAGAGCTCTTGAACATCAACCATCAAGGGGAAGAAGAAGGCGGACTTCGTCCGGTCCCCTGATAGCGCGCTCTCCGGCGGCTCCACCGTCCCGGCGCCCTTAGCCACCCCTTGCCCTTGGCGAATTTGGGAGCCATGGCGACTAAGAAGTTCAGAGGGCTAAGGAAGGGGGATGGCAAAGCGACGGCGGCGGGCGACAGCAAAGCTTAGGAAGGAAGGAAGAAAGGGAGCGGCGGCTCTAAGATCGAAAAAGGCACAAGGGAAGAGGAGAAAGTGAGTAGCGCGCCCGCGGTTATTCCTTCTTATGGGGGAAAAACGTGGGCCGCCTCCTTTCACATTAACTGTGATGTGACGCATGCCCGCGGGAAGCAACCCCATGCATGCCGCCCACGTAACACATGCCTCCCCACGCCGCGCCACGCGCGGGAAGTATGGGAAGCGCAGCGCGCGAAGAGACTTACCGCGGTAAAAACCGCCCCGCCTGCCCGCGCACCGTTTTGGGCCTAGCCCAACGACGCGATTGCGCTTACGTGTGGCCCAGGCCCGGGGGCTCCTGTCGGTGTAGAAAAAAGAGGGGTACGTTTTTTTGTACCCCTATAACTGTGCACGGGCAGTCTGAGCCACGGGCACCACCACACTGAACAAGGCAAGGGAGGTGAGCCAAGGTAAGGCCGAAGCTCAGGAGAAGCAAAACGACGCCAAGATCAAGACCACAAAGAGCAAAGGGGACGAAGCGAACCTCCCCCCCCAGAGAGATCCTTGCCGGGAGGCGGTTTTAGCAAATCCGGCAAGACCCTTGCCGTGGCAGCTTGCCCCATACCTACGGAGTGAGTCACCCTTGAGTCCACTGCCCCCATGGGGCAAGGATTCGGCAGACATCCCCGTGGTGGCATGCAGATCTTTGTGAAGACATTCAAGATCAGATACACCCTTTAGAATATGATGATCCCTGGCGGGATCCCAGCCAAGGAGGGCCACAAGGCCCCCGGCAAGAGCCTTGCCGGGGATGACAGCAGGCGTCACGGCAAGACCCTTGCCGGGGCCCCGGCAAGGCCCTTACCAAGAACACCTGTAGGGCCACCATCAGGCCCATGCCAGTCAAACCTCCACCGCCGTTCGCATGCAGCTACCGACCCAACCAGCTGGGTAGGCACCTGCGTGGCGGCATGAAGATCTTCGTGGAGACCCAGCACTGCGCCACCTCAGCTGCCTGCCTGCCTACATGGCACCGCGGGCGCCGCTGGCCAGGGCGCGTGTCGACGCGAGAGGGAGCAGCGACGGACGAGACAGGGCTCTCCCTCGTCCCCGATAAAGCAAGGACACCTGGGCAAGACGCATTAAATACGCCTTGTCATGTAATGCGAGGGATAACCTCGCATCACTGTTCCCTTTCCACCTCCTGATGCTACTGTGGCAACCCCTTTCCCATAAAAGGAGGCCCGAGGTGACCAGGAGGAGGATTCAGCTTTTTGGAGCTCCTCACGCCCCATAGCTAGCTCAAGAACACAGATATACAATCCACCAAAGCAGGAGTAGGGTTTTACGCATCCTCGCGGCCTGAACCTGGATAAACGAACCGTGTGCTATCTTTTTGATCCGCTCTTCTCACGACCCCGCGCCCCGCAACCGTAGTAGGGATTCTTGTGATCCCATAGGTGTCGTTCCCACCGACAATTTTAGAGTTTGCTGATCAGTGAAGATCTCGCAACAATTACCGAGAAGGTAATGTCGCCAGGTTTTAAGTGCATGGACTACAGATGCAAGCTCTAGATCATGTGTGTGATAGTTTTCCTCATGCGGATGTAACTGCCGTGAAGCATAGGCAATTACATGACGAACTTGCATAAGTATGCAACCTAGTCCTTGTCGCGAGGCGTCGCAATAGATAATAAAGTCCTTGGAGAAATCTAGTGGTACTAGTACGAGAGCAGATGTCAGGCGTCTTTTCAGTTCCTGAAAGCTGAACTCGCACTATGGGGTCCACTCGAACTTTTTATCCTTCTTGAGGAGTTCAGTTAGAGGTTTAGCAACCTTGGAGAAATTCTCGACGAAGCGGCGACAGTAGCTTGCTAAGCCAAGGAAACTCCGAACTTGCTGAAGGAAATATGCCCTAGAGGCAATAATAAAGTTATTATTTATTTCCTTATATCATTATAAATGTTTATTATTCATGCTAGAATTGTATTAACTGGAAACATGATACATGTGTTAATACATAGACAAACAAAGTGTCACTAGTATGCCTCTACTTGACTAGCTCGTTGATCAAAGATGGTTATGTTTCCTATCCATAGACAAAGAGTTGTCATTTGATTAACGGGATCACATCATTAGGAGAATGATGTGATTGACTTGACCCATTCCATTAGCTTAGCACTTGATCGTTCAGTTTGTTGCTATTGCTTTCTTCATGACTTATACATGTTCCTATGAATATGAGTTTATGCAACTCCTGTTTACCGGAGGAACACTTTGTGTGCTACCAAACATCACAACGTATCTGGGTGATTATAAAGGTGCTCTACAGGTGTCTCCGAAGGTACTTGTTGGGTTGGCGTATTTCGAGATTAGGATTTGTTAGTCCGATTGTCGGAGAGGTATCTCTGGGCCCTCTCGGTAATGCACATCACTTAAGCCTTGCAAGCATTGCAACTAATGAGTTAGTTGCGGGATGATGTATTACAGAACGAGTAAAGAGACTTGCCGGTAACGAGATTGAACTAGGTATTGAGATACCGACGATCGAATCTCGGGCAAGTAACATACCGATGACAAAGGGAACAACGTATGTTGTTATGCGGTCTGACCGATAAAGATATTCGTAGAATATGTGGGAGCCAATGTGAGCATCCAAGTTCCGCTATTGGTTATTGACCAGAGACGTGTCTCGGTCATGTCTACATGGTTCTCGAACCCGTAGGGTCCGCATGCTTAAAGTTCGATGACGGTTATATTATGAGTTTATGAGTTTTGATGTACTGAAGATAGTTCAGAGTCCTGGATGAGATTGGGGACATGACGAGGAGTCTTGAAATGGTTGAGACGTAAAGATTGATATATTGGATGACTATATTCGGACATCAGAAAGGTTCCGAGTGATTCGTGTATTTATCAGAGTACCGGGGAGTTACGAGAATTCGCCGGGGAGTGTATGGGCCTTATTGTGCGTTAGGGGAAAGAGAGAGAGGCAGGCCGCGCGCCCCCCAAGGCCTAGTCCGAATTGTACTAGGGGGAAGGGCTGTGCCCCTCCTTCCTTCTCTTCTCTTTTCCCTTTCCTTCTCTCCTACTCCTACTACTTGGAATGGCTCCTAGTTCTACTAGGAAAGGGGGAATCCTACTCCCGGTGGGAGTAGGACTCCCCTTGGGCGTGCCATAGAGAGGGTCGGCCCCTTCCCTCCTCCACTCTTATATATGTGGCCAGGGGGCACCCCATAGACACAACAATTGATCTGTTGATCTTTTAGCCGTGTGCGGTGCCCCCCTCCACCATAGTACACCTCGATAATACTGTAGCGGTGCTTAGGCGAAGCCCTGTGTCGGTAGAACATCATCATCGTCACCACGCCATCATGCTGACGAAACTCTCCCTCAACACTCGGCTGGATCGGTGTTCGAGTGACGTCATCGGGCTGATCGTGTGCTGAACTCGGAGGTGTCGTGCGTTCAGTACTTGATCGATCGGATCGTGAAGACGTACGGCTACATCAACCACATTTTTCTAACGCTTCCGCTTTCGGTCCATGAGGGTACGTGGACAACACTCTCCCCTCTCGTTGCTATGCATCACCATGATCTTGCGTGTGCGTAGGAATGTTTTGAAATTACTACGTTCCCCCACAGTGGCATCCGAGCCAGGTTTTATGCGTAGATGTCATAGGCACAAGTAGAACACGAGTGAGTTGTGGGCGATATAAGTCATACTGCTTACCAGCATGTCATACTTTGGTTCGGTGCTATTGTTGGATGAAGCGGCCCGTACCGACATTACGCGTACGCTTATGCGAGACTGGTTCTACCAACGTGCTTTGCACACACGTGGCTGGCGGGTGTCAGTTTCTCCAACTTTAGTTGAGCCGAGTGTGGCTGCGCCCGGTCCTTGCGAAGGTTAAAACAACACCAACTTGACAAACTATCGTTGTGGTTTTGATGCGTAGGTAAGAACGGTTCTTGCTCAGCCCGTAGCAGCCACGTAAAAATTGCAACAACAAAGTAGAGGATGTCCAACTTGTTTTTGCAGGGCATGTTGTGATGTGATATGGTCAAGACGTGATGAGATATAAGTTGTTGTATGAGATGATCATGTTTTGTTGAAGTTATCGGCAATTGGCAGAAGCCTTATGGTTGTCTCTTTATTGCATCAGATGCAAGTGCCAAATAATTGCTTTACTTTATCGCTATGCGATAGCAATAGTTGCAAGAGCAATAGTTGGCGAGATGACCATGTGACGACACATTGATATAGATCAAGATGATGGAGATCATGGTGTCACGCCGGTGAAGATGGAGATCATGACGATGCTTTGTAGATAGTGATCAAAGGCACAAGATGATGATGGCCATATATGTCACATATTTTGATTGCATGTGATGTTTATCTTTTATACATCTTAGTTTGCTTAGTTATGACAGTAGCATTATAAGATGATCTCTCACTAAATTTCAAGATAAAAGTGTTCTCCCTGAGTATGCACCGTTGCCAAAGTTCGTCGTGCCCAGACACCACGTGATGATCGGGTGTGATAAGCTCTACGTCCATCTACAACGGGTGCAAGCCAGTTTTGCACACGCAGAAATACTCGGGTTAAACTTGACGAGCCTAGCATATGCATATATGGCCTCGGAACACTGGAGACCGAAAGGTCGAGCGTGAATCATATAGTAGATACGATCAACATAATGATGTTCACCATTGAAAACTACTCCATTTCACGTGATGATCGGTTATGGTTTAGTTGATATGGATCACGTGATCACTTAGATGATTAGAGGGATGTCTATCTATGTGGGAGTTCTTAAGTAATATGATTAATTGAACTTTAATTTATCATGAACTTAGTCCTGATAGTATTTGCATATCTATGTTGTAGATCAATAGCTCATGTTATTGCTTCCCTATGTTTTATTTTTGATATGTTCCTAGAGAAAACTAAGTTGAAAGATGTTAGTGGCAATGATGTGGATTGGATCCGTGATTTGAGGTTTATCCTCATTGCTGCGGAGAAGAATTATGTCCTTGATGCACCGCTAGGTGACAAACCTATTGCAGGAGCAGATGTAGATGTTATGAACGTTTGGCTAGCTCAATATGATGACTACTTCATAGTTTAGTGCACCATGCTTAAACGGCTTAGAATCGGGACTTCAAAGACGTTTTGAATGTCATGGACCATATGAGATGTTCCAGGAGTTGAAATTAATATTTCAAGCAAATACCCGAGTTGAGAGATATGAAGTCTCCAACAAGTTATATAGCTAAAAGATGGAGGAGAATAGCTCAAGCAGTGAGCATGTGCTCAGATTGTCTGGGTACTACAATCGCTTTAATCAAGTGGGAGTTAATCTTCCAGATAAAATAGTGATTGACAGAATTCTCTAGTCACCATCACCAAGTTATTAGAACTTCGTGATGAACTATAGTATGCAAGGGTGACATAAATAATTCCCGAGCTTTTCATGATGATGAAATCGATGAAGGTAGAAATCAAGAAAGAGCATCAAGTGTTGATGATTAACAAGACCACTAGTTTCAACAAAACGGAAAAGGGAAAGAAAGGGGAACTTCAAGAAGAACAGCAAGCAAGTTGCGGCTCAAGTGAAAAAACCCATGTCTGGACCTAAGTCTAAAACTGAGTGCTTCTACTGCAAAGGGACTAGTCTCTGGAAGCGGAACTGCCCCAAGTAATTGGCGGATAAGAAGGATGGAAAAGTGAACATAGGTATATTTAATATACATGTTATTCATGTGTACTTTACTAGTGTTTATAGCAACCCCTCAGTATTTGATACTAGTTTAGTTGCTACGAATAGTAACTCGAAACGGGAGTTGCAGAATGAACAGAGACTAGTTAAGGGTGAAGTGACGATGTGTATTGGAAGTGGTTCCAAGATTGATATGATCATCATCGTACACTCCCTATAATTTCGGGATTAGTGTAAAACCTAAAATAAATGTTATTTTAGTGTTTGTGTTGAGCATGAATATGATTGGATCATGTTTATTGCAATACGGTTATTCATGTAAGTTAGAGAATAATTGTTGTTCTGTTTACATGAATAAAACCTTCGATGGTCATACACCCAATGTAAAATGGTTTGTTGGATCTCAATCGTGGTGATACACATTTTCATAATATTGAAGCCAAAAGATGCAAAGTTAATAATGATAGTGCAACTTATTTGTGGCATTGAGGTCATATTGGTGTAAAGCACATGAAAAAACTCCATCCTGATGGGCTTTTGGAATCACTTGATTATGAATCAGTTGATGCTTGCGAACCATACCTCATGGGCAAGATGACTAAGACTCCGTTCTCTGGAACAATGGAGCAAGCAACAGATTTGTTGGAAATCATACATACTGATCTATGTGGTCCGATGAATATTGAGGCTCACGGCAGGTATCATTATTTTCTGATCTTCATAGATGATTTGAGCAGATATGAGTATATCTACTTGATGAAACACAAATCTGAAACATTTGAAAAGTTTAAAGAATTTCAGAGTGAAGTGGAGAATCATCGTAACAAAAATAAAAGTTTCTACGATATGGTCGCAGAAGTAAAATATTTGAGTTACGAGTTTGGCCTTCAGTTAAAACAATGTGAAATAGTTTCACTACTCACGCCACCTGGAACACCATAGTGTAATGGTGTGTTCGAACGTCGTAACCGTACTTTATTAGATATGGTGCGATCTATGATGTCTCTTACCAATTTACCACTATCGTTTTGGGGTTATGCATTAGAGACAGTTACATTCACGTTAAATAGGGCACCATCTAAATCCCTTGAGACAACACCGTATGAACTATGGTTTCGCAAGAAACCTAAGCTGTCGTTTTTAAAGTTTGGGTTTGCAATGCTTATGTGAAAACTTTTCATCTTGATAAGCTCAAACCCAAGTCGGAGAAGTGCATCTTCATAGGATACCCAAAAGTAACTGTTGGGTACACCTTCTATCACAGATCTGAAGGCAAGATATTTGTTGCTGAGAATGGATCCTTTCTAGAGAAGGAGTTTCTCTCGAAAGAAGTGAGTGGGAGGAAAGTAGAACTTGATGAGGTAACTGTACCTGCTCCCTTATTGAAAGTAGTTCACAAAAATCTATTTCTGTGACTCCAACACCAATTAGTGAGGAAGCTAATGATGATGATCATGTAACTTCAGATCAAGTTACTACCAAACCTCATTGGTCAACCAGAGTGAGATCCACACTAGAGTGGTACGGTAATCCTGTGCTGGAGGTCATGTTAATTGACCATGACAAACCTACGATCTATGAGGAAGCGATGATGAGCCTAGATTCCGCGCATTGGCTTGAGGCCATGAAATCTGAGAAGGGATCCATGTATGAGAACAAAGTGTGGACTTTGGTTGACTTGCCCGATGATCGGCAAGCCATAGAAAATAAATGGATCTTCAAGAGGAAGACGAACACTGATAGTAGTGTTACTATCTAAAAAGCTAGACTTGTCGAAAAAGGTTTTTGACAAAGTTCAAGGTGTTGACTATGATGAGATTTTCTCACTCGTAGCGATGCTTAAGTCTGTCTGAATCATGTTAGCACTTGCCACATTTTATGAAATTTGGCAAATGGATAAACAAACCTGCAATCCTTAATGGATTTATTAAAGAAGAGTTGTATATGATGCAACCAAAAGATTTTGTCAATCCTAAAGGTGCTAACAAAATATGCAAGCTCCAGCGATCCATCTATGGACTGGTGCAAGCATCTCGGAGTTGTAATGTATGCTTTGATAAGTTGATCAAAGCATATAGTTTTATACAGACTTGCGGTGAAGCCTATATTTACAAGAAAGTGAGTGGGAGCACTACACCATTTCAGATAAGTATATGTAAACGACATATTGTTTATCGGAAATAATGTAGAATTATTCTGCAAAGCATAAAAGAGTGTTTGAAAGGAGTTTTTCAAAGAAAGACCTCGGTGAAGCTGCTTACATATTGAGCATCAAGATCTATAGAGATAGATCAAGACGCTTGATAAGGTTTTTCAATGAGTACATACCTTGACAAGAATTTGAAGTAGCTCAAAATGGAACAGTCAAAGAAAGAGTTCTTGCCTGTGTTACAAGGTGTGAAATTAAGTAAGACTCAAAGCCCGACCACGACAGAAGATAGAAAGAGAATGAAAGTCGTTCCCTATGCCTCATACATAGGTTCTATAAAGTTTGCCATGCTGTGTACCAGATCTATTGTATCCCCTACACTGTTTTTTTGGCAAGGGAGTACAATAGTGATCTAGGAGTAGATCACTAGATAGCGGTCAAAATTATCCTTAGTGGAATAAGGATATGTTTCTCAATTATGGAGGTGACAAAAGGTTCATAGTAAAGGGTTACGTCGATGCAAATTTTGACACTGATCCAGATGACTCTAAGTCTCAATCCATATACATTTTGAAAGTGGGAGCAATTAGCTAGAGTAGCTCCGTGCAGAGCATTGTTGACATAGAAATTTGCAAAATACATACGGATCTGAATGTGGCAGACCCGTAGACTAAACTTCTCTCACAAGCATAACAGGATCACACCTTAGTACTCTTTGGGTGTTAATCACATAGTGATGTGAACTAGATTGTTGACTCTAGTAAACCCTTAGGGTGTTGGTCACATGATGATGTGAACTATGGTTGTTAATCACATGGTGATGTGAACTATTGGTGTTAAATCACATGGCGAAGTGAACTAGATTATTGACTCTAGTGCAAGTGGGAGACTGAAGGAGATATGCCCTAGAGGCAATAATAAAGTTATTATTTATTTCCTTATATCATGATAAATGTTTATTATTCATTCTAGAATTGTATTAACCGGAAACATGATAGATGTGTGAATACATAGACAAACAAAGTGTCACTAGTATGCCTCTACTTGACTAGCTCGTTGATCAAAGATGGTTATGTTTCCTATCCATAGACAAAGAGTTTTCATTTGATTAACAGGATCACATCATTAGGAGAATGATGTGATTGACTTGACCCATTCTGTTAGCTTAGCACTTGATCATTTAGTTTGTTGCTATTGCTTTCTTCATGACTTATACATGTTCCTGTGACTATGAGATTATGCAACTCCCGTTTACCGGAGGAACACTTTGTGTGCTACCAAATGTGACAACGTAACTGGGTGATTATAAAGGTGCTCTACAGGTGTCTCCAAAGGTACTTGTTGGCGTATTTCGAGATTAGGATTTGTCAGTCCGATTGTCGGAGAGGTATCTCTGGGCCCTCTCGGTAATGCACATCACTTAAGCCTTGCAAGCATTGCAACTAATGAGTTAGTTGCGGGATGATGTATTACAGAACAAGTAAAGAGACTTGCCGGTAACGAGATTGAACTAGGTTTTGAGATACCGACGATCGAATCACGGGCAAGTAACATACCGATGACAAAGGGAACAACGTATGTCGTTATGCGGTCTGACCGATAAAGATCTTCGTAGAATATGTGGGAGCCAATATGAGCATCCAGGTTCAGCTATTGGTTATTGACCGGAGACGTGTCTCGGTCATGTCTACATAGTTATCGTACCTGTAGGGTCCACACGCTTAAAGTTCGATGACGGTTATATTATGAGTTTATGAGTTTTGATGTACCAAAGATAGTTCGGAGTCCCGGATGAGACCAGGGACATTACGAGGTGTCTCAAAATGGTCGAGGCGTAAAGATCGATATATTGGACGACTATATTCGGACATCGGAAAGGTTTTGAGTGATTCGGGTATTTATCGGAGTACCGGGGAGTTACAGGAATTTGCCGGGGAGTTTATGGGCCTTATTGGGCTTTAGGGGAAAGAGAGAGAGGCAGGTCGTGCGACCCCGCAAGGCCTAGTCCGAATTGGACTAGGGGGAAGTGTTGCATCCCCTCCTTCCTTCTCTTCTTTTTCCCTTTCCTTCTCTCCTACTCCTACTACTTGGAAGGGCTCCTAGTTCTACTAGGAAAGGGGAATCCTACTCCCGGTGGGAGTAGGACTCCCCTAGGGCGCGCCATAGAGAGGGCCGGCCCCTCTCCTCCTCCACTCCTTTATATACGTGGCCAGGGGGCACCGCATAGACACAACAATTGATCTGTTGATCTTTTAGCCGTGTGCGGTGCCCCCCTCCACCATAGTCCACCTCGATAATACTGTAGTGGTGCTTAGGCGAAGCCCTGCATCGGTAGAACATCATCATCATCACCACGCCGTCGTGCTGACGAAACTCTCCCTCAACACTCGGCTAGGTCGGAGTTCGAGGGACGTCATCAGGCTGAACGTGTGCTGAACTCGGAGGTGCCGTGCGTTCGGTACTTGATCGGTCGGATCGTGAAGACGTACGACTACATCAACCGCGTTGTGCTAATGCTTCCGCTTTCGGTTTACGAGGGTACATGGACAACACTCTCCCCTCTCGTTGCTATGCCTCACCATGATCTTGCGTGTGCGTAGGAATATTTTTGAAATTACTACGTTCCCCAACACTTTCTTGACCGTTTCAGGTGGAGTCTAATCAAGGATAGCTTGAACTCACTCAGGATTGACAGTAATACCCATACCAGAGATTACATGGCCTAGCTAGGTCACTTCTGGCAACCAAAATTCACATTTGGAGAATTTTGCATAAAGGCGATGCTCTCGAAGTTTCGTCAATACTAGCCTTAGATGTTCGGCATGTTCTTCCTCATTCTTGGAGTAGATGAGTATATCATCAAGGTATACCACAACGAATTTATCCAAATACTCCATGAAGATCGAGTTCATTAACTGAGAGAAGGTGGTTGGGGCATTGGTTAAACCAAAGGACATGACAGTGTACTCGTATTAGCCATAACGAGTAACAAAGGCCGTTTTGGGAATGTCCCTCTTTTTTATTTTGATTTGATGGTAGCCCAACCTCAAATCCATTTTGGAGAAGACTGAGGATCCAGCGAGCTGATCATACAGATCGTTGATCCTGGAGTGGATACTTGTTCTTTATGGTAACCAAGTTGACAGGTCGATAATCTACAACCATCTGATTCGTACCATCCTTTTTCTTGACGAAGAGGACGGGGAAAGCCCATGGAGAAGAACTAGGACGGATGAAACCCTTTTTCAAAGACACATCGAGTTGTTCCTTAAGTTCAGGTAGTTCTAGGGGTGCCATCTTATAAGGTCTACTAGAGATTGGAACGGTTCCTGGTACAAGGTCTATCACGATTTTGACATCCCTGTCAGGAGGAACACCTGGCAATTCTTCTGGAAAGACTTCCAGGAAGTCACGGACTACCGTAATATCTTCAAGGTCTAGAGGAGGGTTGGCATTTAGGGAGTAGAGCTGACGCTTGGCCACTCGGGTTAAGACATTGACTGTCTTGCCCAATGGGTGAGTAAGTTGAACAGTTCTAGTGGCACAATCAATCTTAGCATAATGAGCTGACATCCGGTACATGCCTAAGATTATATTTATGTCCGAGGACTTGAGAGCTATTAAGGATGCAAGGAATATAAGTCTATCGACAAGAATTTAATTCCCATGGCTTACTGTAGAAGTTTGCCATCTAGAGCCAGGGGTTTGAATTTCCATGGTGGTGGGCATGTTACAAAATGTGGTGTTATGCAACCGAGCATTGCTCTCAGAGATAAATGAATGAGATGCTCCAGTATAGAAAAGAACAGATGTCGGATGGCAGTTAACAAGAAGTGTACCAAGGACAACGTTGGGATCATCATGAGCCTCCTCCGCTGAGACATAGTTAACATGGCCACGTGCAGTGGTGGTTGGCTTGGCATAATACACCTTTCCCGCTGGCTTACCACGGCCAACGGACTTTCCAGACTGGTTGGGGTTGTTGTTCTGGGGACACTCTTGACTGTAGTGACCCGGCTCTCCGCACTTGAAGCATGTCACCATGTTGGTGCGCAGATCAGCATTGGCGGCCGGTCCACCATAAGCCTTAGCCGGTGTGTACTGCTGGGTTGGGCAAGGCGCCTCATAGGATGGCCTCGGAGTGAACCTGGGTGGCAGAGCTGTGTTTGGAATCCACACGCTGCGCTTCTGAGATCCAAAGCCAGATAAAGAACCAAAATCACGGAATCCTTACATGTAGCTTCAAAGTCAGTCTGACCGGTCTCAGCACTGATGGCTTTGTTCACAAGCTTCTGAGAGGAGGTGCACTCGTGCAGACGGAGGTCACGGAGAAGCTCGGGGTTAAGTCCCTTTCGGAACCTCGCCTGCTTCTTGGCCTCAGTGGACACTTCCTCAGGTGCATAACGTGCCAAGTTTCCAAACTCACGGCTGTAGGCATCCACGGTTAGTCTGCCTTTGGTGAAGTTGTAGAATTCCTCTCTCTTGCAATCCATAAGACCCTCCGGAATGTGGTGTTCACGGAACGCCGCACTGAATTCTTCCCAAGTGGTAACCTGGCCGGCTGGGCACATAGCCTCATAGTTTTCCCACCAAAAGCTAGCAGGGCCCTCAAGGCGATAAGCAGCGTAAGTGACTTTGTCAGCTTCGGCTACGCGTGCAGAACATAGCTTAAGGGTAATGCTACGAACCCAGTCATCCGCATCGAGAGGCTCAACAGAATGATGGAAAGTTGGTGGGGTCAGCTTGATGAAATCATTGAGAGACACCAAGTCGTTCCTCTGGAAACATGCAGTATTCTGCTCGATGCATTCTAAAAACCGGTTGGTATCACGTTTATTCCTTTCTGCCTCCAACATGACTTCAGCCAAGGAAGGTGGATGTGGCAGATTCCCATCCCTAGCTCCACTGGCTTCACCCTGCTCCTGAATAGTAGGGGTGCTTCGGGTGTTCACAGAATGTAGAGATGTTCATCCGTACGACATGGTATTACTGTGGCATAAGAATGCAGAATGCAGAATGTAATGGATGACACAGAATGCAGAGATGTTCATCCGTACGACATGGTAATACAGAAACTGCCATATATATACCATCGGTCATACACACCATACATAGTTTAGTACAAGCCCAGGCTCAAGTATAACTACGGTGAGGAGCATTACATCTCATCAGAGGCATTCCAAGCTCCTATACATTATTTTTCTACACCTCCGGAATTCAATACACACTAAGTCATATTCAACCAGACGCGCAGGACTGTGGAAATACAATTGTTAGAATACTAGTGAAGCTACTACCAACTACCAACTCAGATGTCTCCGTAGTAATCTTCATAGAGATTACCACCATATCCTGGGAGCTGAACATGATCATCTGGAAACAGTCGGTTCTGTGGAGCTTGCGGTCCATAAGGACTCTGATGTGGCCTCGGTCCAACAAACGGTGGGAGACGGGGTCCACGAGGAGGAGTGATGCCTCCTACATCACGCCAGTCCATACGATCCGGCAAACTAGACCGCACGGGGTACAAATCCCTCATGTCCATATACCCAGCCTGCACGGCAGGTGCAAACCGTGTCAGAGTGGCCAAGTGATCAGCTCGACTGTTGAAAAGCTCCATTCGCAAAGCACGATTCTTGCGGTCCTTATCCTCAAGCAACTCTGTGGTGGTGCGGAGTAGCGAATCCTCATGGGAGGAGTCAGCGTAGAAAGCCTGGTAGTACCCTTCAACACCAGGAAGTGATGCTGGCATATAATGGAACTTAGTGTTCCGAAGCAAAGGAATTCTAGCTCGCATGATGGTCATCATCGAGTAAGCTGCGTCCTGCATGGACATCTCGATGGTAATCCCAAGTCCATAGGAACAATGGAGGGATTCAGTAGCTCCAGGATAGGAAGGGTATATCCTGACTGTGCAAAGATATTGGCTCTGGTTGAAATCTCGATGTTGCTCCTCAACGGTATATTCAGGATACCATCGATAGCCCGCCTCGGTCATCACATGGACTAGCATGGCCGTGTGACCAGGTACATCGAGGAATCGAGTCAAATGAACCACTTGATTCTGGGTGCGGTTGGCCATCCGAAAGCACGAAATAATGCAAAGGCATTAGAGTTTTATAGGAGAAATCAGACGGCATAATGGCTATAAATGCTCAGAAAAAGATTTGAGACATTTGCAACAGTTGGCAAAACCACTCAACAACATCATATCAAGGTTCTGATTCAACTGACAACATACTAAAAGTAGTAGAAACTGAACTGAGGCCTGGAACCAACAATCCTAAGATTCTACGGATTAGTAACACGTGAACCTGATAGAAGATGAGATCCTAGTCCTTAACCCACGTAGAAAGAGAAGAGGATGACTCAGATCAGAGGGCATAATGTAAAGGAGTAAAAAGAGCCATACGTTCCCTCCCACAATCAATTCCCCTACATATAACTAAAGCATTTCTAGACTCGACATCGACCAGTTTGGCTTAACGAACCTACAGGTAGTCCGGCTCTGATACCAACGCTGTCAGGACCCCGATTCTAAGTCACACTGATCTAGCCTGTAACACCTCATATCACTTTGCGGCCTCACGCATGGTATTCCCACGGGTGTCGCCTTACCATGGCCCAGGACTGTTTGCGCCTTTTGGCTCACGTATATGATAGTGTCACTAGCATCCATATGACAGAGAACCCGTGCCGACATGACTAGTCGTGAACCCAAAGTGGCACTAACTTACAGGGACAAGCATACATGAATCAACTTCGAGCATGTCGGTCAACAACGTATGAATCCGGGCTGTAGCAACTGGGCTAACAGGACTTCGGGAACCCGGGCTGTAGCAGGCTAACAGGACTCCGGATGTCTCCGTGTGACATTTCCCCAAAGGGACAGACACAGGAACGAAGTGAATCACATGCCGGCCAGTCAAGTGTTCCAGAGCAGTAGTGCTGGGCTAGCGGGACTCCGGTGAATCGGGCTGTAGCCGACTACTATGGCTCATGGAAGCACAAGACTACATTTCCCCATAAGAGAGGCTACCAAGGATAAACGACTAGGTTGTCAGATCCCACACATACCAAGCATTTCAAACATACACACAATATGCTCGATATGTGTAAATACAACATGGCATCACAACAAAACTCTACAACTCAAAGTACTTTATTTAGAAGGCTCCAGAGAGCCTTACATAATATGTTCATACAGGTAGGGGTCACACGACCCGACACTCAAGTCATACAAACATACAAGAACATGCGGAAGCAAACTTGTCTGAGTACAGACAACTAGAAAGCAAGAAGGCTTGGCGAAGCCTGTCTATCTACAAGGCGCTTCATGGCTCGGGATCACCACCTGGGTGGCAAGTCACTTGTCAACATCGAGATCTACATAGAAGCTATTGGAGGGGGCGGTGTTCTCTTCTGCAACAGTAATTAAGCAAACATGAGTACAAAGGTACTCAGCAAGTCTTACAACAGATCCTACTATACTTTCAACATTCTCAAGAAGGATAGTGGGGTTATTGCAGCAAGCTAGCTTTGACTCTTGGCTAAGCTATCCTACGAGACAGCAACTTGTAAATGTTTTGTGCACACGAGTCCACTACTCACCACAACAATACACCACCGAGGATCCTCCTCCGTCATCCTACGGAATGGCCATCCACGGCACTCACACTTGTCTTGAGGCTTTTAGGAGTATCCATTTACTTGTCTATGAACTGTATAGGCAACCAAGTAGTACTTTACCGGAGACGCGGCTATTCTAATAGATGATGTTAACCCTGCAAGGGTGTACTTATTCATACATGCTCTCACCACTTATCATCGTTTACATGACATGTACTCGGCAACCTTCAAGCGGAAGCCCAACGAGGGTGTCGGACACGGCCTACCTAAACACTCAACTCTCTAGTCCAGGTTTATCGCCTATCCAGGTTCCATCCGCAGGGAGTCTAGCCGATGTTTCCAAATACGGCCCCGAACGATGTGTACAGGGTTCCGAGACACCAAACGAGAGCCCAGCATACCCGGCCACGGTGTATCTACCGCATCATAGCCCACCCATAGGGTCAGCGCTACACACAGACGCCAACACATATCCTATAAACACCAGAAACTAGTTGCAACTCCTGGATAGAGGACTAGGGTGGTTAAGAAGCCGAGAGGGTCAATTAAGGATCCCAATGCATGGTAGTAACTGGTTCTTAAATCACACATACAGATCTCGGTGTTTAAGGATAGTTCGAATGAAACAACCCACCATGTACTCCTACATGGCCTCTCATCGATACCTTTACCAAATCGTGTTCAACACATCACTCACATTACTAACATATTCATTTCACTCTAGCCCATCACCTAGATGAACCAGACCTGACACAACTCTAAGCATAGAAGGCATAGCAAGGTAGCAAACACAGACATGGCTCAATCAACTCCTACACATGCTAGTGGGTTTCATCTAGTTACTGTGGCAATGACAGGTCATGCAGAGGAAAAGGTTCAACTACCGTAGTACACAACAGTTTGAAACATTGTTGTCTTAATGCAGTAAATGAGAGCAGGAGCGAGAACATGGGATTGTATCGATATGGTCAATGGGGCTGCTTGCCTGATGGAGTGGTAGTATGGTACTGCACTTCATTCGGATATTCGTAGGTATCCTCAGAGGCAGAACCTACCACGAAAGACACAACGGAACACAATCATCACATGGAAATATGCAACAATATGATGCATGCTATGACATGGCAATATGGGTGTGTTTTGGCTAATGCATTGTAAAATAGGTTGGTTTGAGTCCATTTGAATCAAAGATTCAAATAAAAGCTCATGATATGAAGTCATATTAGTGCATTAGCTTGTTTCACTTAAACACCAAGGTTAAAGTGTTCTGACATGCATGAACCCATTACAGATGGAAAGATTGGATTTTTCTGATCATTTTTCATATATAAATCTTTGCATTTGGAGGTACAGATTAATTTCTATGAATTTTTGAAGTTTAGAACATTTTCTGCAATTTCCTGTATAAGAATAAATCCAATAAATGATTTACTGCGTCAGCATTGCGTCAAGGTGATGTCAGCAGTCAACGGGGACGGTCCAGGTCAAACCTGACGAGTGGGTCCCGCATGTCAGTGTCATTAGTTTAACTAATTTTTAGTTAGTCCTAATCCTAACTTAATTAGAAGGCGGGTCCCACTTGTCATAGACCCAGGGGGTCAAACTGGGCCCACCCAGGGTCAAACTTGGTCAGTGGGGTCAAACTCACCGGCGTTTAGCCGCCGGCGAGGCCAAACGCGGCGGGGCAGTGCGGGATTCGTGCTCTGGCGACCAAAACGACGGCGGAGCACTTCTACGTGATGCGGGGAGTGAGCCGCGTCGAGTGGTGGCAGTGGGTGGAGCGGGGGTGGCCGGAAACATCACCGACGACGAGTGTGGCGGCGGCCGGAGCTCGGACGAGCTCGAACTCGTCGCTAGGAGGCACGGCGAGGTGCGTGGAGTGGTGCTATGGGCTCCTGCGAGTGCGGTGAAGACGATGGCGTGCTCGGAATCAAGCCAACGTGGCTGTGGCCGCGACGGCGACCTGCGGTGGCGGCAGTGGGTGCGGCCGAGCTTGGTGCGGTTGCTGTGGTGCTTGAGAAAGCAAACGGAGAGGAGGAGGAGGTAGCAGGGCTCACGGCGGTCACAACGAGGCAGACGTCGAGGTCGGGGACGAACTTGTGCAGCAGTGACGGCGAAGGGGATCTCCGGCGGCGTTCGGTGTAGACGAGGTCGAAGAAGACAGAGTAGAGCGTGTGAGCGCTAGGGGCTTGGCTAGCTCGACGAAGCAGACAACAGCGGAGCTCGTGGACACGGCAGCGCGGCACGGGGACGGCGGTTGATGCGAGTTTCACGGTGGCGCGGGCGCGACAGCATCGGCCATGGTGAGGAGAGGCGAGGGAGAGAGGAGTGAGCGAGGTGTCTGCGGGGTCGGGGCGGCGACTAGGGATGGCAATGGGTCAGGTTTGGGGAGGGTGGAGCTGGTCCAAATCGAACCCATGACCCATCTTTCTACCCTCTGCCCATCCACCAAATTATCCATGGGCAAAACTTGTGCCCATGTCCAAACCCACTGGATACCCACATACCCATGGAGCTCCATGGGCATAGAAAAGTTAGCATGAAGCCTTCCTAAAGAGCAAATTAACTCCTCATCATTCACTCACAAATGACAACATAAGCTACATGCATAAGTAGACAACAAGTAATACGATGAGTCCTTAAGTGTGACATACCAGAGGTTAATTCTTCAGCATATAGCTCATGGAACAAGTTGCATATTTCCTGCCATTTTCCATTGATTCGCTCTTTCTACTATCACTGGCATATAGCCCCACATGTCATACGGGTATCCATTGGATATCCATGGAGCACAAACTATAACCATGCCCAACTCGGCTGTTCGTGGGTATCCATATCCATGAACCCATGGGTGAAAATGTGCTCCATACCCTTGCCCAACCAGGTCGGGTATCCATGGCTATCCAGATCCGTGGATAAAATTGCCATCCCTAGCGGAGACGTGGAGCTCGCCCAGGTGTCCAAGGGCGAAGCGGCAAGCAGGTGGTGCGGTGGCGAGCTCTCACGCGCCGGCGTCACCTCCTGCCTGCCTAAATGGCGGGAGGAAGCAGCTGGATGGCACGGGCCAGCACAGTGCTGGGCCGCCAGGTGGGCCGGGAGGTGGGCTGCGGCCAGGTAAGTTCTCTCTCTTTTATTTTCAGTTTTGTTTTATTTTCTGCAAGTTTGTGGCATTTCTAAAAATAGCTAGGTACTTCCAAAAATAACCAAACTTCTCGTGGCCCCTGTTTGGAATAGATCCAACACGGAACATTTTAGTTTAGGATTATTTGAGCATTCAAAATATTTATTAGCATTTAAATGCCCAAATCCAAATATCTAATGATTTAATCCAGTGACCTTAGGATGACCTAGAAAATTGTGCATCATTTTTGTCAAAGGTTTAGGACCAAGGCAAAGATGATGAACATTTTAGAAGGGCATTTCAGGTTCATTGAAAATATTTTTAGTAAACCCTATTTTGTTTCAGGGGGGTGCTGGGGGTTCTGTCATCCCCGTTTCCATGTTTCTGATAATTTAAACATGATGCAAGCACTCTAATGCATGAACTAGCTAGGGTGTGACACCTACATGTCCTATTATTCTTGGTAGACCTTTCCTTAGAACGATTGGTGCAATTATTGATATGAAAGAAGGAAACAATAGACTTCAATTTCCATTAAGGAAGGGCATAGAACACTTTCCTAGAAAGAAAATTAAGTTTCCATATGAATCTATTATGAGAGCTACTTATGGATTGCATACCAAAGATGACAATACCTAGATCTATTTGTGTTTTAATGCCTAGCTAAGGGCATTAAACAATAGCGCTTGTTGGGAGGTAACCCAATTTTATTTTTTTTCTTTGCTTTTTGGTTCTGTTTTGCAATAAATAATTCATCTAGCCTTTGGTTAGATGTGTTTTTGTGTTTTAATTATTGTTTGTTCCAAGAAAGACCTTTGGGATGGCTTACGGTGATAGTTGCTTTGATCTTGCTGAAAAATAGAAACTTTTGTGCCCAGGAAAATAATTCTTATTTTTAACAGTAGCATGATAAAATACCGATTCATTTAGCAAACGATTAATATGCAAATTTCCGATGTTGTCCTAATTTTTCATAATTTTTAGAGTTACAGAAGTATTTGAAATACTCAGTTTGCTACAGACTGTTCTATTTTTGAGAGATTCTGTTTTCTATGTGTTGTTTGCTTATTTTGATGAATCTATGGGTAGTATCATGTCGGTGCAACAAACCCTGGGTCTGTTGCCTAGATTATGCACATGCACGAGAGCAAGGTTGATGCGTCAACCCAAGCAAGGATACAAGAAACCAAGAGGTTCCAAGAACCAGTATACAGCTCACAGAGATTAAGGACAAGCTAGAGAAGCAAGATATTGCCAAGAGAAGGGCCTCCCTTGCCAGACAGGCGAGCCCGCCAAGGGGAAAGGCCACCCCTAGAAGAAGACACCTAAGACACCCCGACAGGGCCTGCCTGGTCTCGCGGAGGCAAAACACCTCACCAACCACTCCAGCATGACCCACGTCATCGATCAATGCGGTGTCAAGCCACAAGATGATTAAGTGGCAGCCATTCGCCACATGGTAGCCATTTCCTACAGAAGAAACCCACAGATAATGCCCGTCCTGTGACATGTCAAGAGAACAGGCGCGGTGCTGGCAAGATAGCCCGGCAAGCCTTGCCGGGCAACCAGTGATGTGACACTAAGCGGTGCATTTAATGCGCCCTATCAGCCTGTATAGTTAGGTATGATAGCACTATTTGCTATCATATTAGTGCATAATGACTACTTTTCCATTATGGTGACCCCTTGCTCTATAAAAGGAGGCCCATGGCAACCGTAGAAAGGGATAGAAAGTAGCTGAACCCACACCCCCATACTCGCGCAGTCGCTACTGCCCTAAGGCAATCCCTGTCGGGCAATTGTACTATGCTTCACAACCTCCATTCCACCATCAATCCACCAAAGCAGGAGTAGGGTTTTGCGCCTTGCGGCAGCCCGAACCTGCACCACTGCAGGATGCTGCTAACATGACACTACGATCAGAGACCATTCGACAAAACTGTGTGCGATGCAATAATCGCAAACGGTGGTGGAAAAAACCGTCAAAAAAGGTGGAAAACGTTTGCGATGATGGATTCATCAAGCATAGTTCGGATTTTAGTTGCGTGTGCGATGCAGGGCATACGGTTCAGTTCAATTAACTGTTTGCGATGAGGAGGAACAAAAGAAACGGGTAGCCAGATGAAGGTGTGTGCGATAAACATCATACGGTTCACTCGGATGAACTGTTTGTGATTAGGCAACACAAAAGAAACGGGAAGCCATATGAAGGTGTGTGCGATGTACATCATACGGTTCACTCGGATGAACTGTTTGTGATTAGGCAACACAAAAGAAATGGGCAGCCAGATGAATGTGTGTGTGATGTACGACATATGATTCATTCGGATGAACTGTTTGTGATTAGGTAACACAAAAGAAACGGTCTGCCAAATGAAGGTGTGTGCGATGTACAGCATACAGTTCACTCGGATGAACTGTTTGTGATTAGGCAATACAAAAGAAACAGTCAACCAGATCAAGGTGTGTGCGATATACGACATGCGGTTCACTCAGCCTTGTCGTCAGTGTGTGACCTCTCTGGCAACCGTTCGCTCCCCACTAGCCTCTTCTTGTACCATGGCAACCATCCATCGTCTGTTCGCCTTTCCCTCTCGATTTGGAACTACTGTCGCACACACTTCCTCCCTCCATTTTCCTTCACCCTTCCTTTTGCCATAGTTCGATCAACTTCTCCTTGGAGGGAACAAGCCAAAAACGACCCCGTTATTCTTGCCCCAATCTGAAAGATGACGTGGTGGAGGAACTCATTGATCGGTGCAATGTCATCACCTCGGCTAGCATGGCAGGTTCGTTCAAGACCATTCTCGACTCTACTAATAACATCATTACACAGAACCAAAGGGTCTAGGAGCGGTTTGATCTCCCCAATCTTGTTCACCGTGACCCTGCTAACTGGCACGGGGACGAGGGAAGCCTCGCCTTGTGCAAGTTGATGCCACTTGATAATGATACGTGTGATGTTAAGATGCCATCGCTTGAGGGCAAGGCTTGGGCAGGCGCAAATGGAGATTGGGTTGTTTATATTGGGTACAACGGTGAGTGGGAACTTGTGAATGTGTACACTCGTCACCGGGTTCCACTTCCAAAAATCCTCGACTGCCCAAAGGTTGAGTACTCCGGTATTCTACGTGAGTTCAAATACGATCATGGTGACTTTCATCTACGGAAGATAGCAATTTGTCGAGCTCCCAACCGCTCTTGGGATTACACGAACTATGAAGTTGTTGCTATCTTCGACAAGCTTGTTGCCGTCCTTACTTCCATGCTTCCATGGATATTGCTCAAAAATCAATTTATGTACACGGATGAGTACTGTGATGCAATTCAATACGAGGGTCTTGTGTTTGCTGCCACCACTCGTGGCACTGTATTTGCACGGAATCCTGATGCTTTAAGTACGTTTGTTTTCCACCGTAATTATAATTTTTTTCATGCACATGCATGTGGGTTAGCTAGTTTCCCTTTACAAATTAACCTTCTTGTGTTTCTAAGGTCCTGTCAACATTCCACCACCTATACTTGAAATTTTTTATAACCAAGGGGGAGATGACAATGCTGATGATCCCGAGCATGAGGACGAGCAGGACCCATATACTCAGTGGTGCCTGGCAACTTATTTCGATGGATCACCTCATCTTGTCTATACACATGGCACTGCTGATGTTACTAAGGAAGCAGGTGTTGTCTCGCATGGTCGCACTCTCCGGGCCTATTCCAACATCCGTTGCAGGGTATTCGGGATGGATACTAGTGTACTAGCGCCAACACCTTCTCCCTGGTTCAGTATTGGAAGTCTTGGAGGAAACTCACTCTTCCTTGGACAAAACTATCCAATGATGGTGGAAGGCGATCCAGCTGCTGTTGACACAACATTACTACCATTTATGAGAAACAACTGTATCTATACCTCGGACATTGCTATGCTTCCCTACCGTCCCAATATGGGCCCTGACATAGGCCGCTTCAGCCTGGATGATCAGTCCTGCATTGGTCTCGAGATTGCCAGTAGCTGGCCCTTCCTAGAGAATCACTTTTGGTTCAAAGCAAGCGTTTCCAGCGCCGACGAGTGGTTGAGCTGAAGTTCATTTCATCGCTTTGTTATTTGTTGTGTGAGAAAAACTTTACTTTACTAGAATGTTTTGTTGGAAATGATCTATAATCCAACGTGTATCCTTGTTGTCGTCGTGGGTTGATGACTTGTTGTATGTAATCAATGGTACATTTGCATATGCGTCCATCAACTCACGCCTACTAGTGGTGTCCATATGAACAGTGCTGGTGGTTTTAGTTGCAAAAATTTGATAGTGCTAGTGATTTTAGCTGCATATTTTGAGAAATCGTAGTGTTACAAGGTTGACAAATGGCAATGTTGCTAGATAAACTAATGTCAATCTTTCCATTTTGAAAGATGGCAACATACCCAAAATGACAGATGCAAATCTTTACCAATTGTTTCTACGTGGTTGCACACAGGTCATGCAAAACAACCGTTTGCGTTGAAGGGATGCACAAATCCTGCACTGCGAGGGAAGACCATAGCTCTCACTTTGCATACGGGTATTCTATCTAAAACGTTTGCGATCAAGAGCTGCAGAAATCTTGCTCGACACATTTTCCCTTGGCTTCCTGGGGAAGCTGTCGGTTTGCATACGAGTGTTCTAACTAAAACGATTGCGATAAGTGTTTTATATTTAAATACCATTGGCGTTTTTGTCAAAAGAAAATAATTTGATAAGTCTGTACATTAAGAGAGAAAAACACAAGTTTGTTCAAACCATATCTTTCATTCAGTCACACTACGAATTTATATTCATATGATCGAGAATTCGAGATACGGTATTAAACCCCAAAAAAACTATTTTCGGCGGTGGCGGAGGCGGCGTGCCGCGCCGTCGTTGTCATTGTCGTCCTCCGGGACGCCATTTTTAAAGTCTTCAAGGCAGCACAAAATGTTCTTCACTTGTAAATCAAACATCATGTCATCGTGTGATCGACCGGAAGGGTGTGGGAGGACGGCAACTGGCACCACTAAGAGGTAGTGGCGACGGCAGCGTCCATTGCTGGTAATGGGGCGTGCTCACGGGCACCGGCACAGGCGCGGCGGGTGCAGCCAAACGCATGGGGACCAGCACCGCCGTGGGTGGAGGGGCGCGCACAGGCAGGGGCACGGGCGCGGCGGGTGCATCCAAACGCACGGGGGCCGGCGGCCCGGTGGGTGGAGCGGCACGCACAAGCATGGGCACGGGCGTTGGCGTTGGCATGTACACGAGCTCGCGCCCATGCCCGTGGCTTCTAGTTCTGCGATAGTGCTCGGCGACCAGCCCATTAATGCTACGGGATGGTCACTGGCGCAGGCGCGGGGATGGGAGCTGCGACAGGAGTAGGGGCAGCAACCGCCGCGGCCAGCTCGTTCTGGGCCATGTCCATGAGGCTCCATTCCTCCTTATTTTCTATCTCCTTCGACACGGAGTCGACTTCACCAAATTTGAAGACTAGTGGCAGATGATCATTCTGCGCCATGGCGTCGGTGGAGATCTGCGGGAGGGAGGGGAATGGGAGGCGAACAATAAGGCCGCCCGTATTAAACAGCGGCTCAGGCGCCATTAATGGAGAGGAAGGCGAGCGACCATGTAAGTCAAAGGGATCGCTTCCTAGTGAGCCTACGCAGCCTACAGCTCGCACGCTTTCCGGTGAGCCTGAGCATTGGAGGACAGCTCGCACGCCTCTTGGTTAGCCTGCGCACCGAACACCGCTTGCACGCCTCCCATTCAGTCAAGGTCAAGCAGCTGTCCGCACGGCACCTCCTATAGCCAATAAAATGAAGACATGTGGCGTCACGTGAATGGTTAACAAAACGCACACGATTTGAATTATACAACCGTTTGAGATATTAAACTGGCAGCTATTTTTTTCAAAATGCCTTTGTTGGCTATTATTCGAGTGCGCCTTCTCACAAAATGGACACGAAAAATACCACAGCATGTCGGGTGCCATTCCATGAAAGCATGCCATGTTTCATGAATTTAAGACGAGTTTTGGATTTACTAGAATTTTAAAGACAAATTTGTTCGCACACGAACACGTCACTGTGTACACTCGGCGTCGAGCGCGATACGCAAGGCACGTCGCCAAAGGAGGCTCACCAGAAGCGCGATACGCAAGACAATCCAGCAAGCTCTTTTGAAGACCCGAAACCCCACACTGCCGGGAGAGACCCTGTATGGACGTACGACCATGATGGGCTGCCCTAGGTCGGTTCGCCCGCCCCTAGGACTTCGTAGATCGAAACTCTCCAAATCGAAGAACACCGATGAACGAGAAGCAGAAAACTAGGGTAGGAGATGAAAGTTTGTAGATGGGTTTTGTGATTGTGTGTTGTTATTCAATCGTCCGTCACCCATTAAGTATATAAGAGGCGGCTGGACTTCGCGTGCAAGGAAAAGGCTTCGATTCACGTCCAACACCCTAGTCAAATTCGGATTGGCTTTGTCCGAACTTTTCGAAATTGTTCGGTTTAAACTGGCTGCACCTTGCGGGTAATTTTTGAGGTGGTAAACGACCTCGGATGAAACGAGTCCAAAAGCAATCTAGACCGTTTCGACGAGACGAACAACTTTCATGTTAAAAGTTTTTCGATTTGAGGCCATCTTCTGGGCCAAAACGGTCACGCAGAACACCTGTTCGCTCGCGCTACCCATCAGACCTATGTCTGGTGGGGCGCGCCACATCTCGCCTCGTGACAGGGCTGCACTCCGATTTCTCTAACTTTTGCATACGAACATGGATTGAGACGATTTTTATATCAAAATCAATCGACGAGGCGAAGACAATCCATGTAGAACGTTTTTCCATACGAGGCAGTCTTGGGGGCGTAATGAGCCGAATAGTGTTCTGAATACAAAATCTCAGTATTTCAAACACAATTTCGGCCTTCGAGATGAGATCGTATGGCGATGGATCAAACTTCAAAGATGTTCATATCAACAATACGAAACTTTTTATGTAGATCACTTCTCCATTTGAGGCCATATTAATTAATTTCTTGACCGTGCCAAAATCTGGTGTCAACACATGCCCTCCCGTTTTTCCGCAAAACTTGGATGCCAAAAAATAATTTGCCAGAGTTTGTTCTAAGGACGATGTCAACACTCCATCATCTATTTATATGTTCTTAGGGCGATAATCATATATCGGCCATGATTTATGCTAAGGGCGATAGTCATATATCGTCCATGTCTTTACTTAGGGCGATAGTTATATGTCGGCCGTTGCCTATCTAGGCTTCTCGCCACACACTTGGGTGATACTTATTTAAATACTCGCCATTGAGAGCTCGAGCTAACAATGTGCCTTGTATGGATTACACCAACTATGATTTTCCGGGAACTACTCTTGTAATCTTAAAAGGACCTTCCCAACTAGGAGACCACTTCCCGAATTTTCTCTCTTTTGGACCAACTGGTAGTATCACCTTCCACACGAGATCGCCAACTTGGAAATTTTTCAGCTTAACCTTCTTATTGTAAGCCCTTTCCACCCTCAACTTATCTCTCTCTCTATGGCCTTCAAAGCAGCCAAACATTTATCAGTGACTTCATCAATATTGCCCATCATCAAGTTATAAAAGTCTACTGCCGATAAATCATTTTTGCTTGGCTATTCTCAAAGCATTCAAATCTACTTCCACTGGTAAAACAACCTCTTGACCATATACTAGCTCATATGGAGTCACCTTCGTAGCACCAATGCCTTGAGATCCTATGTGCCCACAAAGCTTCAAACAACAACTCATGCTATCTCCTTGGATTATCCTTAATCTTCTTCTTGATGAGTTTGATTAAAATTTTATTGCTAGACTCAGCTTTTCTATTGGCTTGGGCATAATATGGAGAGGAATTGAGCAACTTTATGTTATAAGATTCGACAAATTGTCTGACTTGGTGTGACATAAAAGATGAGCCTTGATCTGTAGTCAACGTTTGAGGAATGCCGAATCTATGAATAATGTGCTCGGTTATGAATTTGATTACCTCCACATATGTCATGTTCTTGAGAGGTATTGCTTTAGACCATTTAGTGAAATAATCGGTTTCCACCAATACGAACCGATGTCCCTTTGAAGAAGACGGATGAATTTGTCCAATAAAGTCTAAACCCCGTCCACTCAAAGGCCAAGGCTTGATAATGGGATGTAACATAGCAGCAGGAGCCAACTGAATATCACCAAATTTTTGACAAGCTTCACACCCTTTGTAATATCTGAAGCAATCATTAATCATAGTTGGCCAATAAAATCCAACATGTTGTAGCAACCATTTCATCTTGGGAGCCAACTGATGAGTGCCACAAATACCTTCATGGACCTCCTCCATAGCAACTCTCGCTTGGTCCTAGTCCAAGAACTTTAGAAGAACATCATCAACCATTCGGCGATAGAGACCATCATCTCTCATTGTGTATTTAAAAGTCATACGCCGAACAGCCCTGCCCACCCTTCTACTAGGATCACACAAATAATCAACAATTGGCAATGCTAAAATAATCCAAAGTAGAAATTATATCTAGACACTTATCAAGATAAACATTAAGTGATTCGTCAAAACACTGAAAAACTTTGGATATTTGCTGCACTACTAATAACGAATCACCAAAAGCCTTAATATGTGTAGCACCTATAGCAAGCAACATCTCTAAGCCAAAAATCAATGCTTCATATTCAGCTTGATTATTTGTGCAAAAATATTCTAAGCGGCAGGAGGCTTCAAAAACAGCACCATGAGGAGGTATATAAACAATACCAACACATTGGCCATTTCTACAAACCGAACCATCAAAATATAATCTCCATGGTACTAACGAGACAAGGTTTATATCAATATCATGCTTGTCATCAATCCGATGCTCAACAATAAAATTAGCAACGATTTGGCCTTTCATGGATTTTAGAGATTTATAAGCCAAATCATATTCAATTAAGGCATAAGCCCACTTGCCAATTCTACCACTAAGAATTGGCCTATGCAACATGTACTTGATGACATCGGTTTGACAAGCTATAATGCAAGTACTAGGCACTAGGTAATGTCTCAATTTTGTACAAGCATAATATAAGCATAAGCATAATTCCTCAATAAATGTATACCTTGTCTCGATGTCCAATAAGCATCGGCTTAAATAAGTAATAACATGCTCCTTTCCTTCGGCCTCTTGAGTTAAAACAGCACCAATAACACCTTCTTCCGCTGCAATGTAAAGTCTAAATGGCCCCCTGTGCCTGGGCGCTTTCATAACCGGATGAGTGCACTAATATTTCTTAATTATATCAAATGCTTCTTGCTGTTTTGCCCCCCAAGTAAAATCAACATCATTCTTTAACCGAAGTATAGGAGTAAATGCATCAACCTTCCCTGATAGATTGACTATGAACCTCCTCAAATAATTGACCTTGCCAAGGAAGTTTTGCATATCTCTCTTGCATGTTGGACCTCTACTTTCTGTATAGCTTCTATCTTTTTGGGATCAATTTCCACGTCATCTTCATGAATAATGAAACTCAGAAACTTCCCAGCCGATACACCAAAGTCACACTTCAAAGGATTCATTTTCAGCCCATATTTCTTCGTTCTTTCAAAAGCTAAGCGCAAATCGGCTAGATGAGATTCAAAAGCATCTAATTTGACACCAATATAAACCTCAAGTATAATACCAAGTAAATATGAAAAATTAAATTCATAGCCCTTTGATATGTGGCACCGGCATTTTTTAATCCAAAGGTCATTAATAAGCATATCGGCTATTGGCATAGGATACTCATCTTTAGATGTAGCTCTATTCAAATCTCTGAAATCAATGCACACCCTCAACTTGCCGGAGCCTTTCTTCTCTATTGGTACAATGTTAGAAATCCACTCGGCACACCCGCAAGGTCTAATGAAATTATCTTTAAGCGAACGACCGATCTCTTCCTTGATCCGGTCATATGTTTTTGGATTAAACTTTCTGGCCGATTGCTTGTATGGCCTAAAACCGGCCTTTATAGGTAACCGATGCTCCACTAGCTCTCGGCTTAAACCTGGCATCTCATGATATTCCCATGCAAAGCAACAAACATATTCTTCTAATAGCTCGATCAACTTAGCCTTATGATTGGCTCTTAATTTTAGTTTACAAATGTCGGTCTAGGAATTGAACCATCTCCAATATCTATCTCTTCTAATGGATCGGCCGATGTAAAACCTTGTCCTAGTTTATCCATATCATCTAACTCTTCAATGGACTCATACATATTGTTCTCATCCGATCGATATTCTACAAGACGTTTCTGTAACCACTCTGAGTTAGGATCCATTTAAATACATCATACCTTGGAGCCGATTACCGTCAACCGGCTTTAAAGAAATGGGCACAAAACCACTTTTCGTGGCGCTAAGAAAATCATATTCTGATAAGTTGCGCCCCGTCAAGGAAGTAGCATTGGGATGTTGCCAATCCACCGATGCATCGGCCAAAGCAACACAAGCCGAATTATCCGCATGAATGACTTCTACTTCCACATCAACCCATTGAATTAAAAACTGGTGCATAGTAGATGGCATGCATTGGTTTGCATGAACCCAATCGTAGCCTAATATCATATTGTAGTTACCTTTCACCTCGACGACAAAGAATGCGGTAGCCAAAGGTTTGCTTCCCACCGTAAGCTCCACATACATTACACCTTTGGCTTCAGTTTTCTCTTTGCCTTCAAATCCATTAAGCACCATGTTGGTCTTTATTACATCTTCATCACGCGGCCCTAATTTTTTAAAGACCGGATATGGCATAAGATTCACCACAGCACAACCATCGACAAGCATTCTAGCAACCGGCGATCCATTAATATCACCTTTAAGGAACAATGGCTTCAAGTGCATCACCGGTTCTTTTGGCTTCTTGAATATAGCATTTTTAGGACCAAAACCTAGCTGAGCTACTTCCCCTTCTTCATCTGTAGCACGAAATTCAGTGGGTAAGTAATACACCATATTAATATCCATACTTTCATGAACCGGTGTAGACTCATAATCAAGCATTTCATCTTATGCCGCAAGCATGTCCACTGACTCCGAAATATCCTCAAGGGAAGAGGAAGTAGTAGGCAAAGTGGACGATGTAATAGTAGCCGCATCATCCTCCGTTGGTGGTGTAGGTGTTGCTATTATCAATGTAGAAGCCGCTATGTTTTCCTTTTGCTTTTGCCTCCACACTTGTTTTGGGGGTACCATGGGACGATTTCATTGAAAAATTTATCCCTTGGCTTTTCTGCTTCTTATTCCTCCTTCTCATTACTCCTCAAGCGCTGCAATCTCCTTTTTGGCGCCTTGGTCAGACCGGAAGGACACCACTTAGGCTGAGTATATTTTGGATCCCTCGACTTGGCCTTCCTTATGCTACATTCATGATCATTAGCTATGGGACCCTGCTGGACAGCAGCCAAATCATTATTAGAATCAGCCGGATTATCACCAATAGTCGTCTCTTTGATTGTTAATTCTTTAGTGCCTATCATAATAGTTTCAGCACTAGTATTCTTCTCCTTTTGCTTGCCAGGCTCTGAAATGTCAGCACATGGTGATTTAGCATGCCACACTTGCTTGCCAACCCTTCCATGATTATCTTGCATTCGCCGATTGACACCGTTGTTCAAACGGCCTCGTGTGGGATAAGAAAGCCTCTCATGAACGGGCCTCCTTGGTTCAGCCCAACCCGGATGAAAAGCATAAGGGGCCATTGGGAGCTGCCCCCATCCTCCATTGTAGCCACCCATGTAGTATGGCGCATAGGGGGGTGGTGCCATCCATGGTCCCGGTGCCCATGACCCATATGGTCTTGCATGATGCTGAGATTCTTCCCGAGGAGGTGACCTTGAGCGCTTCAAATTTAATGCCCGGTCAGAGCTAGAACCGGTCGCTTGATTGGCATACTTGGACAACAGCATATCAAAAGTCGGCTTGATTCTCTTGCGCTGCACTTTAGCTTCATTCATCTTCCACTTGCCAACCTCTGGACTCTTGGGCTTAACAAATTTGACATGCGTGTTCTCTTGCACTTGTGGTTGCCCCCCGAGTGTAGGATTATTGATGGTGATCTTGATTACCTCCTTGCCACCGGGTTGCTTGTCAAGCACAACTTGTCTCCCAAGACCTTTTCACTCTCCTTATTTTTGTTGGGCTCACCAATGACAATATTATTTTTATTAGCTGATTCGGCTATGTTGGACCAAATTAACATCTTCTTCCCCTCCAAATCAATGGTGTTCATTGGGAAAGGCTGCTTATCAACTTGCATCTCAGAAAAATTCAATCGTCCGTCATTAATGGCCGATTGTATCTGTTGTCGAAAAACATTACAATCATTAGTAGCATGAGAAAAAGAATTATGGTACTTGCAATAAGCACGTCATTTCAGGTCTTCGAACGGCGGTAAAGTATGAGATATTCTAATAATCTTGGCTTGCAACAAAGCATCAAATATTTTATCACACTTAGCAATGTTGAAAGTAAATTTCATCTCTTCATCATGATTCTTATGAATCGGCTTTAAATCATTGCAAGTAAACGGTTTGGCCTTAGATGGCCAAACAAATTTAGCAGCATAAATATCACCCTCATTGTCCGAGTGACTACTATCATACCCAACCATATTCATCTTAGGATGATTAGTTTTATATCTACGCACCTCTTTAAGATCTTTGCTTGGGCTTTCCTGAGCTAAAGCCCTTTGCAAGACTTGGTTGATATTTAAAAACTCATGTCCTTCTAGCCTTTCTCTAATGTGAGTTCTCAAACCACTAAGCACAAGATCAGCCAAATCTCTCTCGGTTATCACCAAACTATAGCACCGGTTTTTTGCATCTCTAAATCTTTTGACATAATCGGAGACCGATTCATCATGCTTTTGCTTAACCGATGTAAGATGGGATAGTTTAAGATCATTGTCACACTGTAGAAGTGATCATGAAACTTTTGCTCCAATTGAAACCATGTAGTAATAGAACCGGGTGGTAATGCAGAAAACCACGAGAAAGCAGTACCGGTTAAAGATAAAGGAAAAAAACATACTTCCCACTCGTCTCGTGAAATTGCCTAACCTAATTGTGCCAAGTATTGACTATCATGCTCCCATGTAGTCTTTTTTCCTCTCCGTTGAACCTAACAAAATCTGGAACTTTATATCCGGGAGCACATGGCACGGCATCAAAAATTTCTAGATATGGTTTCCTGGAAATTCGTGGTTTAGGTAGTTCAATCCCACAATGCTCTCGGAACACCCTAGACATTTCCTCTCTGATATTAGCCAAAATATCACTTGTATTGAGTGACGTTGTGTGTGGTTGTGGCGCATGGTGAATATGATTTCTAATAGTTGGTACACTGCTAGTCGGAAGAGATGGTGGTGTGTATGTTGTACCATAGTTCGGCACTGATCCACTTGGACTTGCCGAACCGTAACCTAGCAATGTAGTTGGATTCACTAAACTTGGTACGTTCATGGCAGGATTAAAGGGTGGAGAAACAAGTTGGTTTATCTAACTGGGATAAGAATTCAACAGCACGGGCGGCGCCGATGAAATAGGTAAAGTTGGACTAAAGTTTTCCACACTAGCAGACATACTACCACTACCATTGTATGATTGAGGAGTATTATTTCGAGCAGTATTATTGTCCATGATAGCTTGGTAAATAAGATCATTATTCTGAGCAATAAGAGTAGTAATTTCAGCCAACTGTTCAGGAGAGAAGATTTTGCTTACAACCGGTTCTACCTGCTCATTGTGAAGAGGAGAAAACTTGATTTCTTCAATTGAAGTGATGTTGCCTTGGCGATCCTTTTTGAACTTAGCAAGGAACTCCTGCATCTCCTTCTCTTCACGTGCCTTCTTGTACTCCTCAAAAGCTTGGCGATGCTCTGCCAATAATTCCTCAAAATTGGGTTGTTTGATGTTATCGGCATACACTTCAGATGGCTTGGGAAGATCGACCATGATGGATGATGATGATTGCTCTTTGCTCCCTAGCGGAGTCGCCAAATAGTGTGTTCGCACACGAACACTTCACCGTGTACCCTCGACGTCGAGCGCGATATACAAGACACGTCGCCAAAGGAGGCTCCCCGGAAGCGCGATACGCAAGACAATCCAGCAAGCTCTTTTGAAGACCCGAAAGCCCACATGGCCGGGAGAGACCCCATATGGACGCACGGCGGTGATGGGCTGCCCTCGGTTGGTTCGCCCTCCCCCTAGGACTTCGTAGATCGAAGCTCTCCAAAGCGAAGATCACCGATGAACGAGAAGCAGAAAACTAGGGTAGGAGATGAAAGGTTGTAGATGGGTTTTGCGATTGTGTGTTGTTATTCAATCGGCCGTCACCCCTTAAGTATATAAGAGGCGTCTGGACTTCCCGTGCAAGGAAAAGGCTTGGATTCACGTCCAAAACCCTAGTCAAATTCGGATTGGTTTTGTCCGAACTTTCCAAAACTGTTCGGTTTAAACTGGCTGCACCTTGCGGGTAATTTTTGAGGTGGTAAACGAGCTCGGATGGAAACGAGTCCAAAAGCAATCTTGACCGTTTCGACGAGATGAACAACTTTCATGTTGAACGTTTTTAAATTTGAGGCCATCTTCTAGGCCAAAACGGTCACGCAGCACACCTGTTCGCTCGTGCTACCCATCTTTACCTAATAATAAAGCAAATTGGGTTTCTTTCGTCCGTCATAGCATTTTTCAAAAAAGTCCCTCTATTTCAGAGAATTCAACCCGCAGTCCTGTTTTAAGTTAAAACGAATCATTATTTTTGTATTTTACACAAAAGTCCTTGTCTTTTCTTGAAATCAACCCGCCGTCCGGATTTAAGTCACACCCGAACCGTTATTTTACATTTTTCGAAAAAAACCCTGATGTTTTAGATAATTCATCCGCGGATCATATTTAAGTCAAACAAATGCTTTTTAAAATCATCCATATCTTTTAAACCGTAACTCCGATTTGAACATGTTATATATGAAATTTGATTAGAAAAATATGTAGAATATGAATATGAGATTATTTTTACCTGTTAAGTATTTTTAAATATTATTTTGGAATATATTTGAGTCAAACCAAATGATTTTCTAAATTATCTGTATCTTTTAAACCGTAACTTTGATTTTAACATATTATATATGAAATTTTATTAGAAAAATGTGTAGAATCTAAATATGATGTTAATTTAACCTGTTAAATATTTTAAAAATATTGTTATGGAAGCAAACTTATAATTTATAGCGCAAGATCCTTTTTTTCATACCGACGGCTATCCAGATTGCAAATAAACACCCCACTATAACCATATAGGGAAAAGAAAACATCAATAACTACACATGCATACCTCTGAAAAATGTCGCAGGGGAAAACAACAGATTTCTCATCGCGAGAGTGAGAGAGAGAGGGAGGAGAGAGAGATGTCTTAGGATTAACAATATTCAACACACGTTTTTTGTTGTCTTGTGTGAACACCGAGGCCATCGCCGGCGAGGGTGGGAAGGAGGATAAGCGGCAACACAAATATGATGCCTCGCAAAAATAAAGGAGATGGACCTATTGTGGTCTTGAGTGATCGTTGTTAAGTTACGTGTGTTATGTTTTCTCTCCCGTTGCAACGCACGGGCTCTTTTGCTAGTCAGACCTATGTCTCGTGGGGCGCGCCACATCTCGCCTCGTGACAGGGCTGCACTCCGATAGCTCTAACTTTTTCATACGAACTCGGATTGGGACGATTTTTATATCAAAATTGATTGTTTCGACGAGCCGAAGACAATCCGTGTAGAACATTTTTTCCATACGAGGCAGTCTTGGGGGTGTAATGAGCCGAATAGTGTTCTGAATACAAAATCTCAGTATTTCGAACACAACTTCGGCCTTCGAGATGAGATCGGACAGCGATGGCTCAAACTTCAAAGGTGTTCATATCAACAATACGAAACTTTTTTCTGTAGATCACTTCTCCATTTGAGGCCATATTAATTAATTTCTTGACCGTGCCAAAATCTGGTGTCAACAAAAGTATATATCAACCTTTTGCTGGCAATTAATGGTGCCCTGATGTTTGAAATTCATTCTTATTTATTGCATGGGACCTAAGCATGCACCCAAGGACACATATTTGATTTTTCAACCAATTTATATGCATTAGAGCATGTGCATGTAGTTCAAATTTGAATTATGCACATAAATGCATTGAAAACTCAATAATGCATAAAAATGTTCAAACGAACCCCAGAAAATCCCAAAATTTGACACAACACCCCTATTGTTCTTTGTTGACACGAGAATTTTTTTGAAAGCAATAAGAGGCAATGGATATCGTTTCGTCCCCAAAGGTAGGACATTCCCTACCGAAACCATCACGCTTGTTGTGAGAAGCATATCCCCAAACCTGCCCCAAATGGGACAAAAAATTTACCACGGCATGTCAATGCCCCTCCATGATAGCATGCCATGTTTCCTGAATTTCGGAAGAGCTTTGGATACTAGAATTTAAAAGTCAGGTATATCAATGTTTGCGGCCGATGGACCGTGCCCTGGTGTTTGAAATTCATTCCCATTTCTTGCATGAGACCTAAGCACACACGCAAGGACACAGATTTGATTTTTCAACCAATTTATATGCATTAGAGCATGTGCATGTAGTTCAAATTTGAATTATGCACATAAATGCATTGAAAACTCAATTAATGCATAAAAATGTCCAAACGAACCACGAAAAATCCCAAAAATTGACACAACACTCCTGTTGTTCCATGTTGACATGAGAAAAAAATTGAAAGCAATAAGAGGCAATGGATATCGTCTCATCCCCAAAGGTGGGACGTTCCCTACCGAAACCATCAGGCTTGTTGTGAGAAGCTCTGGTTTATGAGAAGCATATCCCCAAACCTGCCCCAAATGGGACAAAAATTTACCAGGACATGTTGATGCCACTCCATGATAGCATGCCAAGTTTCATGAATTTCAGACGAGCTTTGGATTTACTAGAATATAAAAACCAGGTATCTCAATGTTTGCGGCCGAGTGACCGTGGCAGGGTGTTTGACATTCATTCCCATTTCTTGCATGTGACTTAACCATGCAACCAATGACACATATTTGAATTTTCAACCCAATTTATATGCATTAGAGCATGTGCATGTAGTTCAAATTTGAATTATGCACATAAATGCATTGAAAACTGAGGTAATGGATAAAAATGTCCAAACAAACCCCAAAAAATCCCCAAAATTGACACAACACTCCTGTTGTTCTATGTTGACACGAGATTTTTTTGAAAGCAATAAGAGGCAATGGATATCGTTTCGTCTTCAAAGGTGGGACGTTCCCTACCGAACCATCAGGCTTGTTGTGATAAGCTCTGGTTTGTGAGAAGCATATCCCCAAACCTGCCCCAAATGGGACAAAAAATTTACCACGACATGTTAATGCCGCTCCATGATAGCATGCCAAGTTTGATGAAATTTAGACGAGCTTTGGATTGCTTAGAATATAAAAACTAGGTATCTCAATGTTTGTGGTCGAGTGACCGTGGCAGG
Organism: Triticum urartu; assembly: GCF_003073215.2. Classification (NCBI taxonomy): domain Eukaryota; kingdom Viridiplantae; phylum Streptophyta; class Magnoliopsida; order Poales; family Poaceae; genus Triticum; species Triticum urartu. The sequence goes on along the minus strand of NC_053024.1, from coordinate 353,799,506 downwards.
GTGTTTGAGATTCATTTCCCATTTCTTGCATGGGACATAAGCATGCAAACCAAGGGCACAAATTTGAATTTTCAACGAATTTATATGCATTAGAGCATGTGCATGTAGTTCAAATTTGAATTACGCACATAAATGCATTGAAAACTCAATTAATGCATAAAATGTCGAAACGAAGCACACAATCGTACAAAGTGAATGGTCCGGCAGCACCGCGCGCAAAGTTTCCCTCCACATTTCCAAAATTTTGGCCTACCGCCAAAATATCTACCCCTGCCCCCTTCCCCACCCCTTTTGTCCCCGACTACAAGTGAAATTTCCCCTGTTTCCTCCTTCCTTCCTTCCTAAGCTATATCCGCTTCCTCGCTCTCGCCGTCTCGCATGCTACCACCGGGGTCGCCATGGTCTTCTTCAAAGACCTCTCTAGTGGTTCCTCCTCCGGCGACGAGTCCTTCACCACCCGGGTATGCCTCTCTTCTCTCTCTCGGGCTATGACTTGGAATGAAGGATTTTTACCCGACGGTCAATTTGAGTCATTTCTTACTCTTGTAGCTCCCTAGGACAATCAGTGGCAACGAATGGAGCGGGGTGGCTGAAGATATCTCTGCTCATTGTCACCATCAATCTCCATGCGTGAAGCTAGTTGCATTTGAATCTATGGACGGTGGGAGGAAGTTTCTGGCATGGGCAGAGAAGGTTAGACCCTCTTTCGTTGTTACAAATCATTTGTTAGATGTGATTTAGACACTGTCACGGTCCCAACCCATTCGCACCACACCTTCAACCAAACGCATCCTAAGATAGTGTCATAGTTTGTATATAGTATCTTAAATAGTTTCCATCTCATCAGCGGTGCCATTAGAAAACAATTTGGCACCGCTTTAGCAGTTTGTGCAGCCAACTTTGGTCCACACAAGCCAAGCAGTAAAATAATAAATCTTTATGGTACAAAGGAACTGGGCATGGGAGCAACTACGTGCTCCGGAGTCCGGGACACTGATTTTTTTCTACTGCATCGGCTCCCCACTGCAGGGCACCGGTGCGAGATGTAGCAACAATTGTCTTTACCCCAGTTTTGGCATACATAGTGGACGACCTTAGTGCTATTTGTTCTATGTTACTAAATTTGTGCATGTACACACCTGTTAGTATCAATTTGCTATCATCCAAGCATTGTCGCTATGTTGTTTCAGTTATATTTACATTCCTCATAAAATGTTCAATTTGTTATTTATTGTACATGAGTAAGAACTAAGAACTTGTAGCGTTGTTATAGTTCATTATAGCTTCTGATGTTCCAGAATTTGGTTGTTGTCTTAGTAGCAATTAATTCATCTACACATTGATCTTTTTGAGAAGATATGTCAAAATTAACATGTTTCTTCAGTTTTTCAAAATAAGCATTGATGATTTTCTATGTTGCTATAAACCCATTTCCCCTACAATTGTTACGGATCTAGTTTTAAATATTATAGGATGAACGGAAGTGTTCTTACCTAGAGTGGGTTGATCAAGAGTGGCCACAGTCTTTGAAGATGTGCCTAGCGAAGCTCTAGAGCATCTATTAGGAAGAGAACAGATGTAGGCTTAGAGAAATTGTTGTCAACGTTGAAGAATATTTGAAGATGTGGGATAAAAAGAGGAAGGTGGAGAATAAGCTCAGATTTTTTAAATCAGACTTTGCTAAGATGGTGTTGGCCAAGGAGGAGGCACTTTCCTAGTTGGCCAGTGCAAAACAGGTTCTTACTGAACTAAAAGTAGAGGTGGGTAAGACGATCATGGATGGCCTCGATTAGGGAAATGAATATATTGTTCTTATGAACTTGAACTAGCTATATGTTGTACTGTGCTGTTTTCATGTAGCTATCATAATGTGATGTTATTATATATTTATGTGCCTGATATGAAATTGGCAAACAGCTGTTCGATATGAAATGTGAATTTGCGTAATACTGGAATTATTAATTGTAAACTAATAAACTTGCTAAATGTGGCATGGAACTTTACAAATGGTTATAGAAGTAAAAGCACTTGCAATGGATAGACCAATGCCACACAATTTTCTTCATCAAATCAAGTGTGATGTAGTTGATAAAAGCAAATAGTTAACCAAGACAGACCATGTGTTATAGTTACACCTTTCACACACGAGCCTACCCATAAAACTATGTGCGACGTACATACGAACGGAAACGTTTTCCCTGGATTGACTGTGTGGGATGTACATAATAACGGAAATGTATTCCTTGGATTGACTGTGTGTGATATACATACCTACGGAAATATTTTTCTGGGATTCACCGTGTGGGATGTACATACCTACGGAAATGTTTTTCTTGGATTCATCATGTGGGATGTACATACCTATGCCTGTGTCCCAAGAGGGCCTATCCCCGATGATTTCTGGGTCGTGTGGGAAGGACCCCCCCTATCGCCCACACTCACTTGGCGACAGTTCCAAATGCTGTCGCGGAAAGGGGTTAAAACCCGTTTGTATAGCACTGTCGTATACTAGTGCTGGGTAAATTGCTTGTGTGCTCTCTGTTGTGATGTTGTGCGCTGGTCTGCTCTTTGTGCAACATGACGTACCCCTGCCGAACCAGCAAGGGGCCTCCTGGTCACATAGGTGGCCGCGGATATCCCACGACATCTTTGGTGCGCCAGGTAGGGGGATCGCTTGCGCGAACCTAAAAGCGTGCGCAATGTGTCATCTTCATCTTCGACGACGCCATCGACCATGGTGCCAAGAAGAAGTCCAGTGCTTCGGACAATCCATCCACCTCGAAGGCTCCGCTGCCCGCGGCCTCTAATGATGTGGGGGATGCAGAGGCATGCGAGGACGTGAACGCTGCTGGGGACGAGTGTAACACCCCGGATGTAACTTTCCATATTTGTAACTCCGACTCTTGCCATTTTCAGCTATGTGATATGATATTTCCCTTCGTGGTTGGGTACTTGTCTAAGTTTTGCATTTTGTTCATGTCATGCATTTCATATCATGTCATCATGTGCATCTCATTTGCATTCGTGTTCGTCTCATGCATCCGGTCTTTTTCCCCATTGTCCGTTTCGCAATCCGACGCTCTCTGAGGCACCCGTTGCACCCCTCTAATCTTGTTTTGTGAGCGGGAGAAAAATGTTCTCCGAATGGGTCAAGATTTGTCGAGTGGCCTTCTTACATCATCGGTAGACCGCCTATCAAATTTCATTCCATTTGGAGGTCGTTTGATGCCCCAACGGTTAACCGGGTAACCACAAAAGCCCATCTCTTGTTGCAACCGAATACCCCTCCAAAACAGCCCACTAACCCATCCAAAACCCCTCCATGCTCTCCATCGTTGGATCACGATCGTGTGGGCGAAAATTGTACCTCATTGGACTCTCCTAGCTCCCTCTACCTATAAATTAGCCCCCCTCCTAAATTTCGGGTCCAAAACCCTAGTTTACCACCACCTCCGCGCCGCCGGACGCATCCGCGCCGTGCCGGACATGTCTGTAGCTCCCCTCCATGTCACCCGGGCCAATCACGTGATGCCGTGTCACCTCCGCCGCCGCTTCTAGCCAATGAGGCGGCGCCACCTCACCCTGCCGGCTCCCCTCCACCATGCCGGCCCTATAGGCCCATCGCAGGGCCGTGCTGGCCCGAGCCGCCGCTGTTGTAGCCCGCGCCAGCCCGGAGCCTCACCTCCACCCAGCGCCTCCGTCGGCCACCCGGGCATCGCCGGAGGCCCCGACCCTGCCGCCTCGTCGCTGGGCTTCGCTGCCCCGTGTGCGCGCTCACCTCCGCCGCACGCCGGCCCCCGCCGCCTGCTCCGCCGCACCACCGCTCATCGCCGCCTCCCGCTGGCGAGCTCCAACACCAGAGCTCCCTCGCGCCTCACGTCATCCTCCGGCAACCGGATTCGCCCGGAACCGGCCGCCTCCCCCTCGCCTTCCTCCGCCTTGCCAGCGCCCTGGGCTCACCGAAGTGCCGCACCTCGGTGGAGCACCGTGCCTCGCCGCCGGGACCGACCGATCCCGGATCTACCCCCACCCCCAAACCAAACATGGCCGCCTATACGGACTCGTCCCTGGGATCGTTCCGTCCAGTTTTTCCCATGAGGTGATTTTGCCAGTCCCCAGAAAAACATATCATGAGTGCATGTTTAACCGCTCGTAACTTTGTGCATGTGGCTCCATTTTGGGTGTATGATATATCCAAATGTTTGTCTCGTGATGGTCTTCATGTTAGTGTCATTTGCATGCATGTTATTGTCCATTTTGATGCCTTTATCATCGTTGGAAAAGTGCTATATGATGTTGTCTGCTTGAATTTAACAGAACTTGATGATTTGTCATTTTTGGTACATTTTGTGTGTGCATCCTATGAGCATGATGTCTACATGTTTTATGAGCTCCATCATGCCATCTTTACAGGGGTGCAAGTCTTGTATTTTTTTTTGATATATGTGGTGACTAGCACAAGCATGCAAAGTAGGATTCATAATGTTGCTGATTTCAGACACTTAGTGATTTTGCCTAGTCCTTTCCTGTTATAATTTCATGCCATGTAAACTTGTTTCTACCATGAGATCCATGCACATTTTGAGATAGTCCAGTAAGCATGTTTTGAAGATGTGGTATTGCTCTGTTCATCCATGCCTCTGGTTGTAATTATGGAGTAGTGTATCATGTCAGTTCCTTGCTCTGCTTTTGCTAAATATTATTCCTGACAGATTGTTAACATGAGTTTCAATATTGCCATGGGTGTTGCTAGTGATCCATTTGCTCTATGAACTTGGTCTTGCCATGCTTAGCTTCTTGCATATGCTTACTTCATGTTGGTTACCCTGTGATGCCATGAAATGCCTTGTGGTGAGTGAATTGAGCTTGCAAAGTTGCTATCATGAATCGGTTCCTGCCATGCTCTGTTTTTCGTCCAAGTCCGAAACTTTTCATATAACTTGCCATGATTGCATGGGTGCCACATTATATTATATGCATCTTTGGGTAAAGTTAAGTAAGGGAGATTTGATCTATGCCTTGAGTACTAGCAGGCCATGCCCTTGTTTGCCATGTTATGTTCCTGTAGCATGTTGTTCGTTAGCTCTAAACATTGCTATATGATGTTGTTTTGACATGTCTAGTATTTTCACCAAGTCCGTGAATCTGTTATCATTTGCATTTTTGCCATGCCATTTTGAGCTTGTTCTAGTGAGAACTAGAAGGAGGTCATTGCTCATAATTTGTAGACCTTCACCTGTACTTTATGGTCATGTGCTTTGTTGCTACGTTGGAGTGTTGTAGCATAGTTTCTGGTTGCATTCTAAGTTCTATGATGTTGTTAATCACAGATTTGCATCATTCTTGTTTTGCTTGTCATTTGCAAACCGTGCATCCGTTTTCGGTGATCCTTATATCGATTTTGACTGAAATCACCCCATCTTTCCAGCGGCAAACTTGTTTCGACAAGTTGATGCCTTGTTCATCCTTTTCCTTCTGGAGTACCCATATGCATTGCACATCATATATTGCATTTGATGCCATGTCTTGCATCATGCTTTTTGTGCATTACACCGTGATTGATTGTTGTTCCGTTGCTTGCGTTCTTGCTTTGGGTAGAGCCGGGAGACGAGTTCATGAACGAGGAACCTGTTGAGTATGCTAACGAGGATCAAGCTTTCGACAACTATGAGAACTTTGCAGCCAAGATGACAATTACCCTCGATATCACTTCCATCTTTGCTTGCAAGTTGTTCGCTCTATCGCTATGTCGCATTAGCTACCACTTTTTTTATCATGCCCCCATATTGCCATGTCATGCTTCTAACCCACCTTAATAGCAAACCGTTGTTTGGCTATGCTACTGCTTTTGCTCAGCCCCTCTTATAGCGTTGTTAGTTGCATGTGAAGTTCAAGATTGCTCCATGTTGGAACATGTTTATGTTGGGATATCACAATATCTCTTATTTTAATTAATGCATCTATATACTTGGTAAAGGGTGGAAGGCCCGACCTTATGCCTGGTGTTTTTTTCCACTCTTGCCACCTTAGTTACCATCATACCGGTGTTATGTTCCTTGATTTTGTGTTCCTTATGCGGTTGGGGTTATGGGACTCCCTTGACAGTTCGCTTTGAATAAAACTCCTCCAGCAAGGCCCAACCTTGGTTTTACATTTGCCTAACAACCTATAACTTTCCCTTGGGTTCTGTAGACCCGAGGGTCATCTTTATTTTCACCCCCCGGGCCAGTGCTCCTCTGAGTGTTGGTCCAACCTAGAGCCACTTGCGGTGCCACCCCTTCACCCGGGGTCTTAGGTTGTTGTACATAGTGTTCATATGGTGTGCCCTAAGAACGAGATATGTGCAGCTCCTATCGGGATCTGTCGGCACATCGGACGGTCTTGCTGTTCTTGTTTTACCATTGTCGAAATGTCTTGTAACCGGGATTCCGGGACAGACCGGGTCTTTCTGGGAGAAGGAATATTCTTCGTTGATCGTGAGAGCTTGTAATGGGCTAAGTTGGGACACCCCTGCATGGTATAAACTTTCGAGAGCCATGCCCGCGGTTATGTGGCAGATGGGAATTTGTTAATATCCGGTTGTGGAGAACACGACCGTTGTGTAGCTTCTCATCTTACTCTTATTTGCGTATGTTAGCCACCATATTGGCTTAGCGCTTGCTGCAACTCCACCTCACTACCTCCTACCCATAAGCTTAAATAGTCCTGATCTCGCGGGTGTGAGATTGCTAAGTCGTCGTGACTCACGGATACTTCCAAATAGTTGAAGGTGCCGATGATACCAGTGCAGGTGATGGTACCAAACTCAAGTGGGAGCTCGATGAGGACCTTGGTCGTTACTATTTGTTGTTTCTTGATGATCAGTAGTGGAGCCCAGTTGGGACGATCGGGGATCTAGCATTTGTGGTTTATCTTCCTTTTCATTCGGGTTTGACCATAGCCGGTCTATGTGTGTGTATTGGATGATGTATGAATTATTTATGTATTATGTGACGTGGCGAGTGTAAGCCAACTCCCTTTATCCCTTTCTTGTTCATTACATGGGATTGTGTGAAGATTACCCCTCTTGTGACAAAACCACTATGCGGTTATGCCTCTAAGTCGTGCCTCGACACGTGTGAGATATAGCCGCATCGTGGGCATTACAAGTTGGTAATCAGAGCTATCCCCGACTTAGGAGTCACCTGCTTAATCGAATCGCTGATGTGTTGAGTCTAGAACAAAAATGTTTTGAGTCTTAGGATTATATATATCGGAGAGTAGGATTCTTTTTACTCCTCAGTCCCTTCGTCGCTCTAGTGAGGCCTCCTGACGTAGATGTTTTGTCTTTCCTCTCCTCAAATTTCACGATTTTTTTAGGATCACACGGGTACGTTGGAAGCATTCTGATATTCTTGTGACGAGAACATTGTTCTTGGTGCCTCCTGATATTTAGGGGTTGTGGTAGTGTCCCGAGGAGTTGAGCTCCGAGGTGTTGTCGTCACAATTTTATCGTTGCAGTTCTGGAATACCTGAGTTCGCCGTCATCAAAAATTTCTTTTATGCCGTTGTTGGTGAGATAACCTCGACGCCACCCAGTACTGGGCGGGAGTTCAGGAGTATTACCATAACTCGTATAACAGATGCTTTTTAAAGGTTGAGGTACATGATTTCCGGAGTTTTCTTGGTTATGCGTTGACGGATGGATACATTTGGAGCGTAGGGCTTGTTAGTTGTGTGATATATATTGTGCCTCCCTGTATCCCCAACACCAGATTGCATAACCAAAAAGTTTCGGGAGTTTTTATGTGGGAATGCAAGTATCTCATAGCAGTTCTTTCCAACAGACACATGATACGATATGGGGTCTATCATATGTTTGTTCTGGCTTATTTCCTAAGCCAATCCTTTGTTTCGTTTTGAGTTGTGGTATTCGAGTTACTTCAATGTAAAGTGTTGATTCCATTCCTTCCCTAAGCGGTGTTCTCATATTTCTATGGGAGTGCTAATCCTTTTGATCATCGAGATTTTCATGTTAATTATTTTCCAACCGGCGTGCTTCTCTTCATGTGGATCCGATCATCTCAACATTCGCGAGATCAATTCTAAGTTTTCTCAACGGTGTTTGTTTCATCCATCCCAAGTTGTCATTGTTTTTCCCCCCCCCCCCCCCCCTTTTTTTTTTAAGGACTCAGATTTCTTAATCAAGTATCCATCTTATGGATGTGAAGTCTCTTCATTCTTTTCTTTCTATGTTCTTATCCGGTGATTCTCATGAAGATACTAATGGAGCTTCAAGTTCATCATCCTTTTTTCTTCTCCGGTGGATTCTATTCAAGCTTTGTTGATCATACCCTTTTCCTCATTTCAAATGTTTTCCCATAGCGGTGCACCTCGTAATCTTTCATTTCTTGTTATTCATTTGTTCCGGAGTGCTAAAGATATCTCAGGAGATTCATGATTCAATTCTTAATCCGTTCAACTATTTCGAGATTGTTATGTCATTCAAGCCATTTAATTAAGCTGGTGCAATCCCTCTTTTCAAGCAACTACTAGTGAAGCTACTACCAACTACCAACTCAGATGTCTCCGTAGTAATCTTCATAGAGATTACCACCATATCCTGGGAGCTGAACATGATCATCTGGAAACAGTCGGTTATGTGGAGCTTGCGGTCCATAAGGACTCTGATGTGGCCTCGGTCCAACAAATGGTGGGAGACGGGGTCCACGAGGAGGAGTGATGCCTCCTACATCACGCCAGTCCATACGATCCGGTAGACTAGACCGCACGCGGTACAAATCCCTCATGTCCATATACCCAGCCTGCACGGCAGGTGCAAACCGTGTCAGAGTGGCCCAGTGATCAGCTCGACTGTTGAAAAGCTCCATTCGCAAAGCACGATTCTCGCGGTCCTTATCCTCAAGCAACTCTGTGGTTGTGCGGAGTAGAGAATCCTCATGGGAGGAGTCAGCGTAGAAAGCCTGGTAGTACCCTTCAACACCAGGAAGTGATGCTGGCATATAATGGAACTCAGTGTTTCGAAGCAAAGGAATTCTAGCTCGCATGATGGTCATCATCGAGTAAGCTGTGTCCTGCATGGACATCTCAATGGTAATCCCAAGTCCATAGGAACAATGGAGGGATTCAGCAGCTCCAGGATAGGAAGGGTATATCCTGACTGTGCAAAGATATTGGCTCTGGTTGAAATCTCGATGTTGCTCCTCAACGGTATATTCATGATACCATCGATAGCCCGCCTCGGTCATCACACGGACTAGCATGGCCGTGTGACCAGGTACATCGAGGCATCGAGTCAAATGAACCACTTGATTCTGGGTGCGGTTGGCCATCTGAAAGCACGAAATAATGCAAAGGCATTAGAGTTTTATAGGAGAAATCGGACAGCATAACGGCTGTAAATGCTCAGAAAAAGATTTGAGACATTCACAAAAGTTGGCAAAACCACTCAACAACATCATATCAAGGTTCTAATTCAACTGACAACATACTAAAAGTAGTAGAAACTAAATTGAGGCCTGGAACCAACAATCCTAAGATTCTACGGATTAGTAACACGTGAACCTGATAGAAGATGAGATCCTAGTCCTTAACCCACGTAGAAAGAGAAGAGGATGACTCAGATCAGAGGGCATAATGTAAAGGATTAAAAAGATCCTTACGTTACCTCCCACAATCAATTCCCCTACATATAACTAAAGCATTTCTAGACTCAACATCGACCAGTTTGGCTTAACAAACCTACAGGCAGTCCGGCTCTGATACCAACGCTGTCAGGACCCCGATTCTAAGTCACACTGATCTAGCCTGTAACACCTCATATCACTTTGCGGCCTCACGCACGGTATTCCCACGGGTGTCGCCTTACCATGGCACAGGACTGTTTGCGCCTTTTGGCTCACGTATATGATAGTGTCAGTAGCATCCATATGACAGAGAACCCGTGCCGACATGACTAGTCGTGAACCCAAAGTGGCACTAACTTACAGGGACAGGCATACATGAATCAACCTCGAGCATGTCGGTCAACAGCATATGAATCCGGGCTGTAGCAACTGGACTAACAAGACTTCGGGAACCCAGGCTGTAGCAGGCTAACAGGACTCCGGATGTCTCCGCGTGACATTTCCCCGAAGGGACAGACACAGGAACGAAGTGAATCACATGCCGGCCAGTCAAGTGTTCCGGAGCAGTAGTGCTGGGCTAGCAGGACTCCGGTGAACCGGGCTGTAGCCGACTACTATGGCTCATGGAAGCACAAGACTACATTTCCCCATAAGAGAGGCTACCAAGGATAAACGACTAGGTTGTCGGATCCCACACATACCAAGCATTTCAAACATACACACAATATGCTCGATATGTGTAAATACAACATGGCATCACAACAAAACTCTACAACTCAAAGTACTTTATTTAGAAGGCTCCAGAGAGCCTTACATAATATGTTCATACAGGTAGGGGTCACACGACCCGACACTCAAGTCAAACAAACATACAAGCACATGCGGAAGCAAACTTGTCTGAGTACAGACAACTAGAAAGCAAGAAGGCTTGGTGAAGCCTGTCTATCTACAAGGCCCTTCATGGCTCAGGATCACCACCTGGGTGGCAAGTCACTTGTCAACGTCGAGATCTACATAGAAGCCATCAGAGGGGGCGGTGTTCTCTTCTGCAACAGTAATTAAGCAAACATGAGTACAAAGGTACTCAGCAAGTCTTACAACAGATCCTACTATACATGCAACATTTTCAAGGAGGATAGTGGGGTTATTGCAGCAAGCTAGCTTTAACTCTTGGCTAAGCTATCCTACGAGATAGCAACTTGTAAATGTTTTGTGCACACGAGTCTACTACTCACCACAACAATACACCACCGAGGATCCTCCTCCGTCATCCTACGGAATGGCCATCCACGGCACTCACACTTGTCTTGAGGCTTTTAGGAGTATCCATTTACTTGTCTATGAACTGTATAGGCAACCAAGTAGTCCTTTACCACGGACGCGGCTATTTTAATAGATGATGTTAACCCTGCAGGGGTGTACTTATTCATACACGCTCTCACCACTTATCGTCGTTTACATGACATGTACTCGGCAACCTTCAAGCGGAAGCCCAACGAGGGTGTCGGACACGGCCTACCTAAACACTCAACTCTCTAGTCCAGGTTTATCGCCTATCCAGGTTCCATCCGCAGGGAGTCCGGCCGATGTTTCCAAATACGGCCCCGAATGATGTGTACAGGGTTCGGAGACAGTAAACGAGAGCCCAGCATACCCGGCCATGGTGTATCTACCGCATCATAGCCCACCCATAGGGTCAGCACTACGCACGGACGCCAACACATATCCTATAAACACCAGAAACTAGTTGCAACTCCTGGACAGAGGACTAGGGTGGTTAAGATGCGGAGAGGGTCAATTAAGGATCCCAATGCATGGTAGTAACTGGTTCTTAAATCACACATACAGATCTCGGTGTTTCAGGACAGTTCCAATGAAACAACCCACCATGTACTCCTACATGGACTCTCATCGATACCTTTACCAAATCGTGTTCAACACATCACTCACATTACTGACATATTCATTTCACTCTAGCCCATCACCCAGATGAACCAGACCTGACACAACTCTAAGCATAGAAGGCAGCAAGGTAGGAAACACAGACATGGCTCAATCAACTCCTACACATGCTAGGTGGTTTCATCTAGTTACTGTGGCAATGACAGGTCATGTAGAGGAAAAGGTTCAACTACCGCAGCACACAGCAGTTTGAAACATTGTTGTCTTAATGCAGTAAATGAGAGCAGGAGCGAGAACATGGGATTGTATCGATATGATCAATGGGGCTGCTTGCCTGATGGAGTGGTAGTAGGGTACTGCCCTTCAGTCAGATATTCGTAGGTATCCTCGGAGGCAGAACCTACCACGAAAGACACAACGGAACACAATCATCACATGGAAATATGCAACAATATGATGCATGCTATGACATGGCAATATGGGTGTGTTTTGGCTAATGCATTGTAAAACAGGTTGGTTTGAGTCCATTTGAATCAAAGATTCAAATAAAAGCTCATGATATGAAGTCATATTAGTGCATTAGCTTGTTTCACTCCGAGGTTAAAGTGTTCTGACATGCATGAAACCATTACAGATGGAAAGATTGGATTTTTATGATCATTTTTTATATAAATCTTTGCATTTGGAGTTATAGATTAATTTCTATGAATTTTTTAAGTTTAGAACATTTTCTGGAATTTCCTGTATAAGAATAAATCCAGTAAATGATTTACTGCATCAGCATTGCGTCAGGGTGACGTCAGCAGTCAACGGGGATGGTCCAGGTCAAACCTGACCAGTGGGTCCCGCGTGTAAGTGTCATTAGTTTAACTAATTTTTAGTTAGTCCTAATCCTAACTTAATTAGCAGGCGGGTCCCACTTGTCATAGACCCAGGGGGTCAAACTAGGCCCACCCAGGGTCAAACTTGGTCAGTGGGTCAAACTCGCCGGCGTTTAGCCGCCGGCAAGGCCAAACATGGTGGGGCAGTGCGGGATTCATGCTCCGGCGTCCAAAACGACGGCGGAGCACTTCTACGTGATGCGGGGAGTGAGCCGCGTCGAGTGGTGGCAGTGGGTGGAGCTGGCGTGGTCGGAAACGTCGCCGACGACGAGTGTGGCGGCGGCCGGAGCTCGGACGAGCTCGAACTCGTCGCTAGGAGGCAAGGCGAGGTGCGTGGAGTGGTGCTATGGGCTCCTGCGAGTGCGGTAAAGACGATGGCGTGCTTGGAATCAAGCCAACGTGGCTGTGGCCGCGACGGTGACCTACGGTGGCGGCGGCGGGTGCGGTCAAGCTTGGTGCGGTTTGCTGCGGTGCTTGAGAAGGCAAACGGAGAGGAGGAGGAGGTAGCAGGGCTCAGGACGGTCACAACGAGGCAGACGGCGAGGTCGGGGAGGGCGAAGGGGATCTCCGTCGGCGTTCGGTGTAGACGAGGTCGAAGAAGATTGAGTAGAGCGTGTGAGCGCTAGGGGCTTGGCTAGCTCGACGAAGCAGACGACGGCGGAGCTCGTGGACACGGCAGCGCGGCGCGGGGACGATGGTGGATGCGAGTTTCACAGTGGCGCGGGTGCGACAGCATCGACCATGGTGAGGAGAGGCGAGGGAGAGAGGAGTGAGCGAGGTGTCTGCGGGGTCGGGGCGGCGACGTGGAGCTCGCCCAGGTGTCCAGGGGAGAAGCGGCAAGCAGGTGGTGCGGTGGCGAGCTCTCACGCGCCGGCGTCACCTCCTGCCTGCCTGTCTGGCGGGAGGAAGCAACTGGCTGGCACGGGCCAGCATAGTGGTGGGCCGCCAGGTGGGCCAGGAGGTGGGCTGCGGCCAGGTAAGTTCTCTCTCTTTTATTTTTAGTTTTGTTTTATTTTCTGCAAGTTTGTGGCATTTCTAAAAATAGCTATGTACTTCCAAAAATCACCAAACTTCTCATGGCCCCTGTTTGGAATAGATCCAACATGGAACATTTTAGTTTAGGATTATTTGAGCATTCAAAATATTTATTAGAATTTAAATGCCCAAATTCAAATATCTAATGATTTAATCCAGTGACCTTAGGATGACCTAGAAAATTGTGCACCATTTTTGTCAGAGGTTTAGGACCAAGGCAAAGATGATGAACATTTTAGAAGGGCATTTCAGGTTCATTGAAAATATTTTTAGTAAACCCTATTTTGTTTCAGGGGGGTGCTGGGGGTTCTGTCATCCCCATTTCCAAGTTTCTGATAATTTAAACATGATGCAAGCACTCTAATGCATGAACTAGCTAGGGTGTGACACCTACATGTCCTATTATTCTTGGTAGACCTTTCCTTAGAACGATTGGTGAAATTATTGATATGAAAGAAGGAAACATTTGATTTCAATTTCCATTAAGGAAGGGCATAGAACACTTTCCTATAAAGAAAATTAACTTTCCATACGAATCTATTATGAGAGCTACTTATGGATTGCATACCAAAGATGACAATACCTAGATGTATTTGTGTTTTAATGCCTAGCTAAGGGCATTAAACAATAGCGCTTGTTGGGAGGCAACCCAATTTTATTTTTTTCTTTGCTTTTTGGTTCTGTTTTGCAATAAATAATTCATCTAGCCTTTGGTTAGATGTGTTTTAATTATTGTTTGTTCCAAGTAAGACCTTTGGGATGGCTTACGGTGATAGTTGATTTGATCTTGCTGAAAAACAGAAACTTTTGTGCCCAGGAAAATAATTCTCATTTTTAACAGTAGCATGAAAAAATACCGATTCATTTAGCAAACGATCAATATACAAATTTCCCAAGTTGTCCTAATTTTTCATAATTTTTAGAGTTGCAGAAGTATTCGAAATACTCAGATTGCTATAGACTGTTCTGTTTTATATGTGTTGTTTGCTTATTTTGATGAATCTATGGGTAGTATCGTGTCGGTGCAACAAACCCTGGGTCTGTTGCCCAGACTATGCACAGGCACAAGAGCAAGGTTGATGCGTCAACCCAAGCCTGGATACAAGAAACCAAGAGGTTCCAAGAACCAGTATACAGCTCACAGAGATTAAGGACAAGCTAGAGAAGCAAGATATTGCCAAGAGAAGGGCCTCCCTTGCCGGACAGGCAAGCCCGCCAAGGGGAAAGGCCACCCCTAGAAGAAGACAACCAAGACACCCGGGCAGGGCCTGCCAGGGCTCGCGGAGGCAAAACCACCTCACCAACCACTCCAGCAAGACCCACGTCGTCCATCAATGCGGTGTCAAGCCACAAGATGATTAAGTGGCAGCCATTCGCCACATGGTAGCCATTTCCTACAGAAGAAACCCACAGATAATGCCCGTCCTATGACATGTCAAGAGAACAGGTGCGGAGCTGGCAAGATAGCCCGGCAAGCCTTGCCGGGCAACCAGTGATGTGACACTAAGCGGTGCATTTAATGTGCCTTGTCAGCCCGTAGAGTTAGGTTTGATAGCACTACTTGCTATCATATCAGTGCATAATGACTACTTTTCCATTGTGGTGACCCCTTGCTCTATAAAAGGAGGCCCATGGCAACCGTAGAAAGGGATAGAAAGTAGATGAACACACCCCCATACGCTCGTAGTCGCTACTGCCCTAAGGCAATCCCTGTCGGGCAAGTGTACTATGCTTCACCACCTCCATTCCACCATCAATCCACCAAAGCAGGAGTAGTGTTTTACGCCTTGCGGCGGCCCGAACCTGCACCACTACAGGATGCTGCTAACATGACACTACGATCAGAGACCCTTCGACAAAACTGTGTGCGATGCAATAATCGCAAACGGTGGTGTAAAAAACCGTCAAAAAGGTGCAAAACGTTTGCGATGATGGATGCATCAACCACAGTTCGGATTTTAGTTGCGTGTGCAATGCAGGGCATACGGTTAAGTTCAATTAACTGTTTGCGATGAGGAGGACCAAAAGTAACGGGCAGCCAGATGAAGGTGTGTGCAATACACATCATACGGTTCACTCGGATGAACTGTTTGTGATTAGGCAACACAAAAGAAACGGGTAGCCATATGAAGGTGTGTGCGATGTACATCATACGGTTCACTCGGATGAACTGTTTGTGATTAGTCAACACAAAAGAAATGGGCAGCCAGATGAATGTGTGTGTGATGTACGACATATGATTCATTCGGATGAACTGTTTGTGATTAGGCAACCCAAAAGAAACGGTCAGCCTGATGAAGGTGTGTGTAATGTACAGCATACAGTTCACTCGGATGAACTGTTTGTGATTAGGCAACACAAAAGAAATAGTCAACCAGATCAAGATGTGTGTGATATACGGCATGCAGTTCACTCAGCCTTGTCGTTAGTGTGTGACCTCTATGGCAACCGTTCGCTCCACACTAGCCTCTTCTTGTACCGTGGCAACCGTCCATCGTCTGTTCACCTTTCCCTCTCGATTTGGAACTGCTGTCGCACACACTTCCTCCCTCCATTTTCCTTCACCCTTCCTTTTGCCATTGTTCGATCATCTTCTCCTTGGAGGGAACAAACCAAAAACGACCCCGTTATTCTTGCCCCAATCTAAAAGATGACGTGGTGGAGGAACTCATTCATCGGTGCAATGTCATCACCTCGGCTAGCATGGCAGGTTCGTTCAAGACCATTCTCGACTCAACTAATAACATCATTATAAGGAACCAAAGGGTCTACGAGCGGTTTGATCTCCCCAATCTTGTTCACCGTGACCCTGCTGACTAGCACGGGGACGAGGGAAGCCTCGCCTTGTGCAAGTTGATGCTACTTGGTAATGATACGTGTGATGTTAAGATGCCATCGCTTGAGGGCCAGGATTGGGCAGGCGCAAATGGAGATTGGGTTGTTTATATTGGGTACAACGGCGAGTGGGAACTTGTGAATGTGTGCACTCGTCACCGGGTTCCACTTCCAAAAATCCCAAACCGACCAGAGGTTGAGTACACCAGTACTCTACGTGAGTTCAAATACGATCATGGTGACTTTCGTCTATGGAAGATAGCAATTTGTCGAGCTCCCAACTGCTCTTGGGATTACCCGAACTATGAAGTTGTTGCTATCTTCGACAAGCTTGTTGTCGTCCTTACTTCCATGCCTCCATGGATATTGCTCAAAAATCAATTTATGTACACGGATGAGTATTGTGATGCAATTCAATACGAGGGTCTTGTGTTTGCTGCCACCACTCGTGGCACTGTATTTGCATGGAATCCTGATGCTTTCAGTACTTTTGTTTTCCATCGTAATTATAATTGTTTCATCCACATGCATGTGGGTTAGCTAGTTTCCCTTTACAAATTAACCTTCTTGTGTTTCTAAGGTCCTGTCAACATTCCACTACCTATACTTGAAAAATTTTATAACCAAGGGGGAGATGACGATGCTGATGATCCCGAGCATGAGGACGAGCAGGACCCATATACTCAGTGGTGACTGGCAACTTATTTCGATGATTCACCTCTTATTGTCTGTACACATGGCACTGCTGATGTTACTAAGGAAGCGGGTGTTGTCTCGCATGGTCACACTCTCCGGACCTATTCCAACATCCGTTGGAGGGTATTTGGGATGGATACTAGTGTACTAGCGCCAACACCTTCTCCCTGGTTCAGTATTGGAAGTCTTGGAGGAAACTCACTCTTCCTTGGACAAAACTATCCAATGATGGTGGAAGGCGATCCAGCTGCCGTTGACACAACATTACTACCATTTATGAGAAACAATTATACCTATACCCCGGACATTGCTATGCTTCCCCACCGTCCCAATATGGGTCCTGACATAGGCCGCTTCAGCCTGGATGATCAGTCCTGCGTTGGTCTCGAGATTGCCAGTAGCTGGCCCTTCCTAGAGAATCACTTTTGGTTCAAAGCAAGTGTTTCCAATGCCGACGAGTGGTTGAGCTGAAGTTCATTTCATCGCTTTGTTATTTGTTGTGTGAGAAAAACTTCACTTTACTAGAATGTTTTGTTGGAAATGATCTATAATCCAACGTGTATCCTTGTTGTCGTCGTGGGTTGATGACTTGTTGTATGTAATCAATGGTACATTTGCATATGCATCCATCAACTCACGCCTACTAGTGGTGTCCATATGAACAGTGCTAGTGGTTTTAGTTGCAAAAATTAGATAGTGCTAGTGATTTTTGCTCCATATTTTGAGAAATCGCAGTGTTACAAGGTTGACAAATGGAAATGTTGCTAGATAAACTAATGTCAATCTTTCCAGTTTGAAAGATGGCAACATACCCAAAATGACAGATGCAAATCTTTACCAATTGTTTCTACGTGGTTGCACACAGGTCATGCAAAACAACCATTTGCGTTGAAGGGATGCACAAATCCTGCACTGCGAGGGAAGACCATAGCTCTCACTTTGCATACGGGTATTCTATCTAAAACGTTTGCGATCAAGAGCTGCAGAAATCTTGCTCGACACATTTTCCCTTGGCTTCCTGGGGAAGCTGTCGGTTTGCATACGAGTGTTCTAACTAAAACGATTGCGATAAGTGTTTTATATTTAAATACCATTGGCGTTTTTGTCAAAAGAAAATAATTTGATAAGTCTGTACATTAAGAGAGAAAAACACAAGTTTGTTCAAACCATATCTTTCATTCAGTCACACTACGAATTTATATTCATATGACCGAGAATGCGAGATACAATATTAAACCCCAAAAAAACTATTTCCGGTGGCGGCGGAGGCGGCGTGCCGCGCCGTCGTTGTCGTTGTCGTCCTCCGGGACGCCATTTTTGAAGTCTTCAAGGCAGCACAAAATGTTCTTCACTTGTAAATCAAACATCATGTCGTCGTGCGATCGACGGGCAGGGTGCGGGAGGACAGCAACTGGCGCCACTGAGAGGTAGCGGTCGATGGCAGCGTCCATTGCTGGTGAGGGGGCACGCACGGGCACGGGCGCGGTGGGTGCAGCCAAACGCATGGGGACCGGCACCGCGGTGAGTGGAGGGGCGCGCACGGGCAGGGGCACGGGCGCGGCGGGTGCAGCCAAACGCACAGGGGCCGGCGCCACGGTGGGTGGAGCAACGCGCATAAGCATGGGCACGGGCGTTGGCATTGGCATGTACACGAGCTCGCGCTCGTGCCCGTGGCTTCCAGTTCTGCGATAGTGCTCGGCGACCAGCCCATTAATGCTATGGGGATGGTCACTGGCGCAGGCGCGGGGATGGGAGCTGGGACGGGAGTAGGGGCAGCAACCGCCGCGGCCAGCTCGTTATGGGCCATGTCCATGAGGCTCCATTCCTCCTTATTTTCTATCTCCTTCGACACGGAGTCGACTTCACCAAATTTGAAGACTAGTGGCAGATGATCATTCTGCGCCATGGCGTCGGTGGAGATCTGCGGGAGGGAGGGGAATGGGAGGCGAACAATAAGGCCGCCCGTATTAAACAGCGGCTCAGGCGCCATTAATGGAGAGGAAGGCGGGCGACCATGTAAGTCAAAGGGATCGCTTCCTAGTGAGCCTACGCAGCCTACAGCTCGCACGCTTTCCGGTGAGCCTGCACATTGGAGGACAGCTCGCACGCCTCTTGGTCAGCCTGCGCACCGAACACCGCTTGCATTCCTCCCATTCACTCAAGGTCAAGCAGCTGTCCGCACGACACCTCCTATAGTCAATAAAATGAGGACATGTGGCGTCACGTGAATGGTTAACAAAACGCACACGATTTGAATTATACAACCGTTTGAGATATTAAAGTGGCAGCTATTTTTTTTCAAAATGCCTTTGTTGGCTATTATTCGAGTGCGCCTTCTCACAAAATGGACACGAAAAATACCACAGCATGTCGGGTGCCATTCCATGAAAGCATGCCATGTTTCATGAATTTCAGACGAGTTTTGGATTTACTAGAATTTTAAAAACAAAATTGTTCGCACATGAACATGTCACCGTGTACCCTCGGTGTCGAGCGCGATACGCAAGACACGTCGCCGAAGGAGGCTCACCGGAAGCGCGATACGCAAGACAATCCAGCAAGCTCTTTTGAAGACCCGAAACCCCACACTACTGGGAGAGACCCTGTCTGGACGTACGGCCATGATGGGCTGCCCTAGGTCGGTTCGCCCGCCCCTAGGACTTCGTAGATCAAAGCTCTCCAAATCGAAGAACACCGATGAACGAGAAGCAGAAAACTAGGGTAGGAGATGAAAGTTTGTAGATGGGTTTTGAGATTGTGTGTTGTTATTCAATCATCCGCCACCCATTAAGTATATAAGAGGCAGCTGGACTTCCCATGCAAGGAAAAGGCTTGGATTGACGTCCAACACCCTAGTCAAATTCGGATTGGCTTTGTCCGAACTTTTCGAAATTGTTCGGTTTAAACTGGCTGCACCTTGCGGGTAATTTTTGAGGTGGTAAACGACCTCGGATGGAAACGAGTCCAAAAGAAATCTTGACCGTTTCGACGAGACGAACAACTTTCATGTTAAACATTTTTCGATTTGAGGCCATCTTCTGGGCCAAAACGGTCACGCAGAACACATGTTTGCTCGCGCTACCCATCAGACCTATGTCTGGTGGGGCGCGCCACATCTCGCCTCGTGACCGGGCTGCACTCCGATTGCTCTAACTTTTGCACACGAACATGGATTGAGACGATTTTTATATCAAAATCAATCGTTTCGACGAGGCAAAGACAATCCCTGTAGAACGTTTTTCCATACGAGGCAGTCTTGGGGGCGTAATGAGCCGAATAATGTTCTGAATACAAAATCTCAGTATTTCGAACATAATTTCGGCCTTCGAGATGAGATCGGATGGCGATGGCTCAAACTTCAAAGATGTTCATATTAACAATATGAAACTTTTTATGTAGATCACTTCTCCATTTGAGGCCATATTAATTAATTTCTTAACCGTGCCAAAATCTGGTGTCAACACATGCCCTCCCGTTTTTCCGCAAAACTTGGATGCCAAAAAATAATTTGCCAGAGTTTGTTCTAAGGACGATGTCAACACTCCATCATCTATTTATATGTTCTTAGGGCGATAATCATATATCGGCCATGATTTATGCTAAGGGCGATAGTCATATATCGTCCATGTCTTTACTTAGGGCGATAGTTATATATCAGCCGTTGCCTATCTAGGCTTCTCGCCACACACTTGGGTGATACTTCTTTAAATACTTGCCATTGAGAGCTCGAGGTAACAATGTGCCTTGTATGGATTCCACCAACTATGATTTTCCGGGAACTACTATTGTAATCTTAAAAGGACCTTCCCAACTAGGAGACCACTTCCCGAATTTTCTCTCTTTTGGACCAATTGGTAGAATCACCTTCCACACGGGATCGCCAACTTGGAAATTTTTCAGCTTAACCTTCTTATTGTAAGCTCTTTCCACCCTCAACTTCTCTCTCTCTCTCTATTGCCTTCAAAGCAGCCAAACGTTTATCAGTGACTTCATCAATATTGTCCATCATCAAGTTATAAAAGTCTACTGTCGATAAATCATTTTTTCCTGGCTATTCTCAAAGCATTCAATTCTACTTCCACTGGTAAAACAGCCTCTTGACCATATACTAGCTCATATGGAGTCACCTTCGTAGCACCAATGCCTTGAGATCCTATGTGCCCACAAAGCTTCAAACAACAACTCATGCCATCTCCTTGGATTATCCTTAATCTTCTTCTTGATGAGTTTGATTAAAATTTTATTGCTAGACTCAGCTTGTCTATTGGCTTGGGCATAATATGGAGAGGAATTGAGAAACTCTATGTTATGAGATTCGATAAATTCTCTGACTTGGTGTGACATAAAAGATGAGCCTTGATCTGTAGTCAACGTTTGAGGAATGCCGAATCTATGAATAATGTGCTCGGTTATGAATTTGATTACCTCCACATATGTCATGTTCTTGAGAGGTATTGCTTCAGACCATTTAGTGAAATAATCGGTTGCCACCAATACGAACCGATGTCCCTTTGAGGAAGACTGATGAATTTGTCCAATAAAGTCTAAGCCCCGTCCTCTGAAAGGCCACGGCTTGATAATGGGATGTAACATAGTAGCAGGAGCCAACTGAATATCACCAAATTTTTGACAAGCTTCACACCCTTTGTAATATCTGAAGCAATCATTAATCATAGTCGGCCAATAAAATCCAACACGTTGTAGCAACCATTTCATCTTGGGAGATGACTGATGAGTGCCACAAATACCTTCATGGACCTCCTCCATAGCAACTCTCGCTTGGTCCTCGTCCAAGCACTTTAGAAGAACATCATCAACCGTTCGGCGATAGAGACCATCATCTCTCATTGTGTTTTTA
The DNA here is from genome assembly GCF_003073215.2 of Triticum urartu. Lineage (NCBI taxonomy): Eukaryota > Viridiplantae > Streptophyta > Magnoliopsida > Poales > Poaceae > Triticum > Triticum urartu. Next base: position 353,777,673 of record NC_053024.1, on the reverse strand, counting down.
AAAGTTATACGCCGAACAGCCCTGTCCACCCTTCTACTAGGATCACACAAATAATCAACAATGGGTTTCCTCCAGTCTTGATTTTCTACTGCATTGAATATTTTATTAGTGGCCGAAACGGTGGGCTCAGGTTCGGCTTCCCCTGTGTTGGCAAGACTAGACATCGGCCTTTGAGAAATATGAAACATGCCATGATCCATATGATAGCCGGATGCTTGTTGTGCCAACCCATTTGCTCTCCAGTTGTCATGTCTAGATATATGAGCAATGCTAAAATAATCCAAAGTAGAAATTATATCTAGACACTTATCAAGATAAACATTAAGTGATTCGTCAAAACACTGAAAAACTTTGGATATTTGCTGCACTACTAATAACGAATCACCAAAAGCCTCAATATGTTTAGCACCTATGGCAAGCAACATCTCTAAGCCGAATAATAATGCTTCATATTCAGCTTGATTATTTGTGCAAAAATATTCTAACCGGCACGAGGCTTCAAAAACAGCACCATGAGGAGGTATATAAACAATACCAACACATTAGCCATTTCTACAAACCGAACCATCAAATATAATCTCCATGGTACTAACGAGACAAGGTTTATATCAATATCATGCTTGTCATCAATCCGATGCTCAACAATAAAATTAGCAACGATTTGGCCTTTCATGGATTTTAAGATTCATAAGCCAAATCATATTCAATTAAGGCATAAGCCCACTTGCCAATTCTACCACTAAGAATTGGCCTATGCAACATGTACTTGATGACATCGGTTTGACAAGCTATAATGCAAGTACTAGGCACTAGGTAATGTCTCAATTTTGTACAAGCATAATATAAGCACAAGCATAATTCCTCAATAAATGTATACCTTGTCTCGGCGTCCAATAAGCATCGGCTTAAATATGTAATAACATGCTCCTTTCCTTCAGCCTCTTGAGTTAAAACAATACCAATAACACCTTCTTCCGCTGCAATGTAAAGTCTAAATGGCTCCGTGTGCCTGGACGCTTTCATAACCGGAGGAGTGCACAAATATTTCTTAATTATATCAAATGCCTCTTGCTGTTTTGCCCCCAAGTAAAATCAACATCATTCTTTAACCGAAGTATAGGAGTAAATGCATCAACCTTCCCTGATAGATTGACTATGAACCTCCTCAAATAATTGACCTTGCCAAGGAATTTTTGCATTTCTCTCTTGCATGTTGGAGCCTCTACTTTCTGTATAGCTTCTATCTTTTTGCGATCAATTTCCACGTCATCTTCATGAATAATGAAATCCAGAAACTTCTGAGTCGATACACCAAAGTCACACTTCAAAGGATTCATTTTCAGCCCATATTTCTTCGTTCTTTCAAAAGCTAAGCGCAAATCGGCTAGATGAGATTCAAAAGCATCCGATTTGACAACAATATCATCAATATAAACCTCAAGTATAATACCAAGTAAATATGAAAAATTAAATTCATAGCCCTTTGATACGTGGCACTGGCATTTTTTAATCCAAAGGTCATGATTGTCCACTCAAATAAACCAAGGAAACCGGGACATCTAAAAGCCGTTTTGGACATGTCTTCTTCGGCCATAAAAATCTGATTATACCCCGCATTAGCATCAAGAAAGCTAATGACCTTATGTCCAGAAGCACCATTAATAAGCATATCGGCTATTGGCATAGGATACTCATCTTTAGGTGTAGCTCTATTCAAATCTCTGAAATCAATGCGCACCCTCAACTTGCTGGAGCCTTTCTTCTCTACTGGCACAATGTCAGAAATCCACTCGGCACACCTGCAAGGTCTAATGAAATTATCTTTAAGCAAACGACCGATCTCTTCCTTGATCTGGTCATACGTTTTTGGATTAAACTTTCTGGCCGATTGCTTGTATGGCCTAAAACCGGCCTTTATAGGTAACCGATGCTCCACTAGCTCTCGGCTTAAACCTGGCATCTCATGATATTCCCATGCAAAGCAACAAACATATTCTTTTAATAGCTCGATCAACTTAGCCTTATGATCAGCTCTTAAATTTTAGTTTACAAATGTCGATCTAGGAATTGAACCATCTCCAATGTCTATCTCTTCTAATGGATCAGCCGATGTAAAACCTTGTCCTAGTTTATCCATATCATATAACTCTTCTATGGACTCATACAAATTGTTCTCATCGGACCGATATTCTACAAGACGTTTCTGTAACCACTCTGAGTTAGGATCCATTTAAATACATCATACCTTGGAGCCAATTACCGTCAACCGGCTTTAAAGAAATGGGCACAAAACCACTTTTCGTGGCGCTAAGAAAATCATATTCTGATAAGTCGCGCCCAGTCAAGCAAGTAGCATTGGGATGTTGCCAATCCACCGATGCATCGGCCAAAGCAACACAAGCCGAATTATCCGCATGAATGACTTCTACTTCATCATCAACCCGTTGAATTAAAAACTGGTGCATAGTAGATGGCACACATTGGTTTGCATGAACCCAATCATGGCCTAATATCATATTGTAGTTACCTTTCACCTCGGTGACAAAGAATGCGGTAGCCAAAGGTTTGCTTCCCACCGTAAGCTCCACATACATTACACCTTTGGCTTCAGTTTTCTCTTTGCCTTCAAATCCATCAAGCACCATGTTGGTCTTTATTAACTCTTCATCACGCAGCCCTAATTTTTTGAAGACCGAATATGGCATAAGATTCACCACAGCACCACCATCGACAAGCATTCTAGCAACCGCTGATCCATTAATATGACCTTTAAGGAACAATGGCTTCAAGTGGGTCACCAGTTCTTTTGGCTTCTCGAATATAGCATTTTTAGGACCAAAACCTAGATGAGCTACTTCCCCTTCTTCATCTGTAGCACGAAATTCAGCGTGTAAGTAATACACCATATTAATATCCATACCTTCATGACCGGTGTAGACTCATAATCAAGCATTTCATCTTCTTCCGCAAGCATGTCCACTGACTCCAAAATATCTTCAAGGGAAGACGAAGTAGTAGGCAAAGTGGACGATGTGATAGTAGCCGCATCGTCCTCCGTTGGTGGTGTAGGTGTTGCTATTATCAATGCAGAAGCTGCTATGTTTTCCTTTTCCTTTTGCCTCCACACTTGTTTTGGGGGTACCATGGGATGACTTTCATTGAAAAATTTATCCCTTAGCTTTTCTGCTTCTTATTCCTCCTTCTCATGACTCCTCATGCGCTGCAATCTCCTTTTTTGCGCCTTGGTTAGACCGGAAGGACACCACTTAGGCTGAGTATATTTTGGATCCCTCGACTTGGCCTTGCTTATGCTAGCTTCATGATCATTAGCTATGGGACCCTGGTGGACATCAGCCACATCTTTATTAGAATCAGCCGGATTATCACCAATAATCGGCTCTTTGATTGTTAATTCTTTAGTGCCTATCATAATAGTTTCAGCACTAGTATTCTTCTCCTTTTGCTTGCCAGGCTCTGAAATTTCAGCACTTGGTTATTTAGCACGCCACACATGCTTGCCAACCCTTCCATGATTATCTTGCATTCGCCGATTGACACCGTTGTTCAAACGGCCTCGTGTGGGATAAGAAAGCCTCTCATGAACGGGCCTCCTTGGTTCAGCCCAACCTGGATGAAAAGCATAAGGGGCCATTGGGGGCTGCCCCAATCCTCCATATTAGCCACCCATGTAGTATGGCGCATAGGGGGGGTGGCGCCATCCATGGTCCCGGTGCCCATGACCCATATGGCCTTGCATGATGCTGAGATTCTTCCCGAGGAGGTGACCTTGAGCGCTTCAAATATAATGCCCAATCAGAGCTAGAACCGGTTGCTTGATTGGCATACTTGGACAACAGCATATCAAAAGTTGGCTTGATTCTCTTGCGCTGCACTTTAGCTTCATTCGTCTTCCACTTGCCAACCTCTGGACTCTTGGGCTTAACAAATTTGACATGCGTGTTCTCTTGCACTTGTGGTTGTCCCCCGAGTGTAGGATTCTTGATGGTGATCTTGATTACCTCCTAGCCACCGGGTTGCTTGTCAAGCAAAACTTGTCTCCCCAAGACCTTTTCGCTCTCCTTATTTTTGCTGGGCTCACCAATGACAATATTATTTTTTTAGCTGATTCGGCTATGTTGGGCGGAATTAACATCTTCTTCCCCTCCAAATCAATCGTGTTCATTGGAAAAGGCTGCTTATCAACTTGCATCTCAGAAAAATTCAATCGTCCGTCATTAATGGCCGATTGTATCTGTTGTCGAAAAACATTACAATCATTAGTAGCATGAGAAAAAGAATTATGGTACTTGCAATAAGCACGTCATTTCAGGTCTTCGAACGGCGGTAAAGTATGAGATATTCTAATAATCTTGGCTTGCAACAAAGCATCAAATATTTTATCACACTTAGCAATGTTGAAAGTAAATTTCATCTCTCCATCACGATTCTTATGAATCAGCTTTAACTCATTGCAAGTAAACGGTTTGGCCTTAGATGGCCAAACAAATTCAGCATCCTAAATATCACCCTCATTGTCCGAGTGACTACTATCATACTCAACCATATTCATATTAGGATGATCAGTTTTATATCTACGCACCTCTTTAGGATCTTTGCTTGGGCTTTCCTGAGCCAAAGCCCTTTGCAAGACTTGGTTGATATTTAAAAACTCATGTCCTTCTAGCCTTTCTCTAATTTGAGTTCTCAAACCACTAAGCACAAGATCAGCCAAATCTCTCTCGGTTATCACCAAACTATAGCACCGGTTTTTTGCATCTCTAAATCTTTTGACATAATCGGAGACTGATTCATCATGCTTTTGCTTAACCGATGTAAGATGGGATAGTTTAAGCTCATTGTCACCACTGTAGAAGTGATCATGAAACTTTTGCTCCAATTGAAACCATGTAGTAATAGAACCAGGTGGTAATGCAGAAAACCACGAGAAAGCAGTACCGGTTAAAGATAAAGGATAATAACATACTTTCCACTCGTCTCGTGAAATTGCCTCACCTAATTCTGCCAAGTATTGACTATCATGCTCCCATGTAGTCTTTTTTCCTCTCCGCTAAACCTAAAAAAATCTGGAACTTTATATCCGGGAGCACATGGCACGGCATCAAAAATTTCTAGATATGGTTTCCTGGAAATTCGTGGTTTAGGTAGTTCAATCCCACAATGCTCTCGGGACACCCTAGACATTTCCTCTCTGACATGAGCCAAAGTATCACTCGTATTGAGTGACGTTGCGTGTGGTTGTGGCGCATGGTGAATATGATTTATAATATTTGGTACACTGCTAGTCGGAAGAGATGGTGGTGTGTATGTTGTACCATAGTTCGGTAGCGATCCACTTGGACTTGCCGAGCCGTAACCTAGCAATGCAGTTAGATTCACTGAACTTGGTACGTTCATGGCGGGATTAAAGGGTGGAGAAACAAGTTGGCTTGTCTGACTGGGATAAGAATTCGCACGAGAGGAGCCGATGAAAAGGTAAAGTGGACGAAGTTTTACAACGACATACTACCAAAACCATGGCGTTACCCAACTTAATCGCCTTGCAGCACATTGTCTATGATAGCTTGGTAAATAAGATCATTATCCTGAGCAATAAGAGTAGTAATTTCAGCCGACTGTTCAGGAGAGAAGATTTTGCTTACAGCCGGTTCTACCTGCTCATTGTGAAGAGGAGAAAACTTGATTTCTTCAATTGAAGTGATGTTGCCTTGGCGATCCTTTTTGAACTTAGCAAGGAACTCCTGCATCTCCTTCTGTTCACGTGCTTTCTTGTACTCCTCAAAAGCTTGGCGATGCTCTGTCGATAATTCCTCAAAATTGGGTTGTTTGATGTTATCGGCATACACTTCAGATGGCTTGGGAAGATCGACCATGATGGATGATGATGATTGCTCTTTGCTCCCCAGCGGAGTCACCAAAAAGTGTGTTCGCACACGAACACTTCACCATGTACCCTCGACGTCGAGCGTGATACACAAGACACGTCGCCAAAGGAGGCTCATCGGAAGCGCGATACGCAAGACAATCCAGCAAGCTCTTTTGAAGACCCGAAAACCCACATGGCCGGGGGAGACCCCGTCTGGACGCACGGCGGTGATGGGCTGCCCTAGGTCGGTTCGCCCTCCCCTAGGACTTCGTAGATCGAAGCTCTCCAAAGCGAAGAACACCGATGAACGAGAAGCAGAAAACTAGTGTAGGAGATGAAAGGTTGTAGATGGGTTTTGCGATTGTGTGTTGTTATTCAATCGGCCATCACCCCTTAAGTACATAAGAGGCGACTGGACTTCCCGTGCAAGGAAAAGGGTTGGATTCACGTCCAAAACCCTAGGATGGAAACGAGTCCAAAAGCAATCGGCTGCACCTTGCGGGTAATTTTTGAGGTGGTAAACGACCTCGGATGGAAACGAGTCCAAAAGCAATCTTGACCATTTCGACGAGATGAACAACTTTCATGTTGAACATTTTTAAATTTGAGGCCATCTTCTAGGCCAAAACGGTCACGCAGAACACATGTTCGCTCGCGCTACCCATCTTTACCTAATAATAAAGCAAATTGTGTATCTTTCGTCCGTCATAGCATTTTGCAGAAAAGTCCCTCTATTTCAGAGAATTCAACCCGCAGTCCTGTTTTAAGTTAAAACGAATCGTTATTTTTGTATTTTACACAAAAGTCCTTGTCTTTTCTTGAAATCAACCCGCCATTCGGATTTAAGTCACACCCGAACCGTTATTTTACATTTTTCAAAACCCCCCTGATGTTTTAGATAATTCATCCGCGGATCATATTTAAGTCAAACAAATGCTTTTTAAAATCATCCATATCTTTTAAACCGTAACTCCGATTTGAACGTGTTATATATAAAATTTGATTAGAAAAATATGTAGAATATGAATATGAGATTATTTTTACCTGTTAAGTATTTTTAAATATTATTTTGGAATATATTTGAGTCAAACCAAATGATTTTCTAAATTATCTGTATCTTTTAAACCGTAACTTCGATTTTAACATATTATATATGAAATTTTATTAGAAAAATGTGTGGAATCTAAATATGATTTAATTTAACCTGTTAAATTTTTTAAAAATATTGTTATGGAAGCAAACTTATAATTTATACTGCAAGATCCATTTTTTTCATACCGACGGCTATCCAGATTGCAAATAAACATCCCAGTATAACCATATAGGGAAAAGAAAACATCGATAACTACACATGCATACCTCTGAAAAATGTCGCAGGGGAAAACAATAGATTTCTCATTGCGAGAGTGAGAGAGAGAGAGAGAGGGAGGAGAGAGAGATGTCTTAGGATTAACCATATTCAACACACGTTTTTTGTTGTTTTGTGTGAACACCAAGGCCATCGCCGGCGAGGGTGAGAAGGAGGATAAGCGGCAACACAAATATGATGCCTCGCAAAAATAAAGGAGATGGACCTATTGTGGTCATGAGTGATCGTTGTTGAGTTAACAGCATGTGTAACATTTTCTCTCCCGTTGCAACGCACGGGCTCTTTTGCTAGTCAGACCTACGTCTGGTGGGGCGCGCCACATCTCGCCTCGTGACAGGGCTGCACTCCGATAGCTCTAACTTTTTCATACGAACTCGGATTGGGACGATTTTTATATCAAAATCGATCGTTTCGACGAGACGAAGACAATCGGTGTAGAACATTTTTCCATACGAGGTAGTATTGTGGGCGTAATGAGCCGAATAGTGTTCTGAATACAAAATCTCAGTATTTCGAACACAACTTCGGCCTTCGAGATGAGATCGGACGGCGATGGCTCAAACTTCAAAGGTATTCATATCAACAATACGAAACTTTTTTATGTAGATCACTTCTCCATTTGAGGCCATATTAATTAATTTCTTGACCATGCCAAAATATGGTGTCAACAAAAGTATATATCAACCTTTTGCTGGCAATCAATGGTGCCCTGGTGTTTGAAATTCATTCTCATTTCTTGCATGGGACCTAAGCATGCACCCAAGGACACATATTTGATTTTTCAACCAATTTATATGCATTAGAGCATGTGCATGTAGTTCAAATTTGAATTATGCACATAAATGCATTGAAAACTCAATTAATGCATAAAAATGTTCAAACGAACCCCGGAAAATCCCAAAATTTGACACAACACCCCTATTGTTCTTTGTTGACACGAGAATTTTTTTGAAAGCAATAAGAGGCAATGGATATCGGTTCGTCCCCAAAGGTAGGACATTCCCTACCGAAACCATCACGCTTGTTGTGAGAAGCTTTGGTTTGTGAGAAGCATATTCCCAGACCTGCCCCAAATGGGACAAAAAATTTACCACGGCATGTTGATGCCCCTCCATGATAGCATGCCATGTTTCCTGAATTTCGGAAGAGCTTTGACTACTAGAATTTAAAAATCAGGTATATCAATGTTTGCGGCCGATGGACCGTGCCCTGGTGTTTGAAATTCATTCCCATTTCTTGCATGGGACCTAAGCACGCACCCAAGGACACATATTTGATTTTTCAACCAATTTATATGCATTAGAGCATGTGCATGTAGTTCAAATTTGAAGTATGCACATAAATGCATTGAAAACTAAAATAATGCATAAGAATGTCCAAACGAACCCCGAAACATCCCAAAAATTGACACAACACTCCTGTTGTTCTATGTTGACACGAGAAAAAAATTGAAAGCAATAAGAGGCAATGGATATCATCTCATCCCCAAAGGTGGGACGTTCCCTACCGAAACCATCAGGCTTGTTGTGAGAAGCTCTGGTTTATGAGAAGCATATCCCCAAACCTGCCCCAAATGGGACAAAAATTTACCACGACATGTTGATGCCGCTCCATGATAGCATGCCAAGTTTGATGAAATTTAGACAAGCTTTGGATTGACTAGAATATAAAAACCAGGTATCTCAATGTTTGTGGTCGAGTGACCGTGGCAGGGTGTTTGAGATTCATTTCCCATTTCTTGCATGGGACATAAGCATGCAAACCAAGGGCACAAATTTGAATTTTCAACGAATTTATATGCATTAGAGAATGTGCATGTAGTTCAAATTTGAATTACGCACAAAAATGCATTGAAAACTCAATTAATGCATAAAACGTCGAAACGAAGCACACAATCGTACAAAGTGAATGGTCCGGCGGCACCGCGCGCAAAGTTTCCCTCCACATTTCCAAAATTTTGGCCTACCACCAAAATATCTACCCCCACCCCCATCCCCACCCCTTTTTTCCCCGACTACAAGTGAAATTTCCCCTGTTTCCTCCTTCCTTCCTTCCTTCCTAAGCTATACCCGCTTCCTCGCTCTCGTCGTCTCGCATGCTACCACCGGGGTCGCCATGGTCTTCTTCAAAGACCTCTCTAGTGGTTCCTCCTCCAGCGACGAGTCCTTCACCACCCGGGTATGCCTCTCTTCTCTCTCTCGGGCTATGACTTGGAATGAAGGATTTTTACCCGACGGTCGATTTGAGTCATTTCTTCCTCTTGTAGCTCCCTAGGACCATCAGTGGCAATGAATGGAGCGGGGTGGCTGAAGATCACTCTGCTCATTGTCACCATCAATCTCCATGCGTGAAGCTAGTTGCATTTGAATCTATGGACGGTGGGAGGAAGTTTCTGGCATGTGCAGAGAAGGTTAGACCCTCTTTCGTTGTTACAAATCATTTGTTAGATGTGATTTAGACACTGTCACGGTCCCAACCCATTTGCACCACACCTTCAACCAAACGCATCCTAAGATAGTGTCACTGTTTGTATCTAGTATCTTAAATAGTTGCCATCTCATCAGCGGTGCCATTAGAAAACAATTTGGCACCGCTTTAGCAGTTTGTGCAGCCAACTTTGGTCCACACATCCGAGAAGCCAAGCAGTAAAATAATAAATCTTTATGGCACAAAGGAACTGGGCATGGGAGCAGCTACGTGCTCCGGAGTCCGGGACCCTGATTTTTTTCTGCTGCATCGGCTCGCCACTGTAGGGCACCGGTGCGAGATGTAGCAACAGTTGTCTTTACCCCAGTTTTGGCATACATAGTGGACGACCTTAGTGCTATTTGTTCTATGTTACTAAATTTGTGCATGTACACACCTGTTAGTATCAATTTGCTATCATCCAAGCATTGTCGCTATGTTGTTTCAGTTATATTTACATTCCTCATAAAATGTTCAATTTGTTATTTATTGTACATGAGTAAGAACTAAGAACTTGTAGCGTTGTTATAGTTAATTATAGCTTCTGATGTTCCAGAATTTGGTTGTTGTCTTAGTAGCAATTAATTCATCTACACATTGATCTTTTTGAGAAGATATGTCAAAATTAACATGTTTCTTTAGTTTTTCAAAATAAGCATTGATGATTTTCTATGTTGCTATAAACCCATTTCCCCTACAATTGTTACGGATCTAGTTTTAAATATTATAGGATGAACGGAAGTGTTCTTACCTAGAGTGGGTTGATCAAGAGTGGCCACAGTCTTTGAAGATATGCCTAGCGAAGCTCTGGAGCATCTATTAGGAAGAGAACAGATGTAGGCTTAGAGAAATTGTTGTCAACATTGAAGAATATTTGAAGATGCGGGATAAAAAGAGGAAGGTGGAGAATGAGCTCAGATTTTTAAGATCAGACTTTGCTAAGATGGTGTTGGCGAAGGAGGAGGCACTTTCCTAGTTGGCCAGTGCAAAACATGTTCTTACTGAACTGAAAGTAGAGGTGGATAAGACGATCATGGATGGCCTCGATTAGGGAAATGAATATATTGTTCTTATGAACTTGAACTAGCTATATGTTGTACTGTGCTGTTTTCATGTAGCTATCGTAATGTGATGTTATAATATATTTATGTGCCTGATATGAAATTGGCAAACAACTGTTTGATATGAAATGTGAATTTGCGTAATACTGGAATTATTAATTGTAAACTAATAAACTTGCTAAATGTGTCATGGACCTTTACAAATGGTTCTAGAAGTAAAAGAGCTTGCAATGGATAGACCAATGCCACACAATTTTCTTCACCAAATCATGTGTGATGTAGTTGATAAAAGCAAATAGTTAACCAAGACAGACCATGTGTGATAGTTACACCTTTCACACACGAGCCTACCCATAAAACTATGTGCGACGTACATACGAATGGAAACGTTTTCCCTGGATTGACTGTGTGGGATGTACATAATAACGGAAATGTATTCCTTGGATTGACTGTGTGTGATATACATACCTACGGAAATATTTTTCTGGGATTCACCGTGTGGGATGTACATACCTACGGAAATGTTTTTCTTGGATTCATCATGTGGGATGTACATACCTATGCCTGTGTCCCAAGAGGGCCTATCCCCGATGATTTCTGGGTCGTGTGGGAAGGACCCCCCTATCACCCACACTCACTTGGCGACGGTTCCAAATGCTATCGCAGAAAGGGGTTAAAACTCGTTTGTATAGCACTGTCGTATACTAGTGCTGGGTAAATTGCTTGTGTGCTCTCTGTTGTGCTGATGTGCGCTGGTCTGCTCTTTGTGCAATGCGACGTACCCCTGCCGAACCAGCAAGGGGCCTCCTGGTCCCATAGGTGGCCACGGATATCCCATGACATATTTGACGCGCCAGGTAGGGGGATCGCATGCGCCAACCTGAAAGCATGCACAATGTGTCCTCTTCATCTTCGACGACGCCATCGACCATGGCGCCCAAGAAGAAGTCCAGTGCTTCGGACAATCCATCCACCTCGAAGGCTCCGCCGCCCGCGGCCTCTAATGATGTGGGGGATGCAGAGGCATGCGAGGACGTGAACGCTGCTGGGGACGAGTGTAACACCCCGGATGTAACTTTCCATATTTGTAACTCCGACTCTTGCCATTTTCAGCTATGTGATATGATATTTCCCTTCGTGGTTGGGTACTTGTCTAAGTTTTGCATTTTGTTCATGTCATGCATTTCATATCATGTCATCATGTGCATCTCATTTGCATTCGTGTTCGTCTCATGCATCCGGTCTTTTTCCCCATTGTCCGTTTCGCAATCCGACGCTCTCTGAGGCACCCGTTGCACCCCTCTAATCTTGTTTCGTGAGTGGGAGAAAAACGTTCTCAGAATGGGTCGAGATTTGTCGAGTGGCCTTCTTACATCATCGGTAGACCGCCTATCAAATTTCATTCCATTTGGAGGTCGTTTGATGCCCCAACGGTTAACCGGGTAACCACAAAAGCCCATCTCTTGTTGCAACCGAATACCCCTCCAAAACAGCCCACTAACCCATCCAAAACCCCTCCATGCTCTCCATCGTTGGATCACGATCGTGTGGGCGAAAATTGTACCTCATTGGACTCTCCTAGCTCCCTCTACCTATAAATTAGCCCCCCTCCTAAATTTCGGGTCCAAAACCCTAGTTTACCACCACCTCCGCGCCGCCAGACGCATCCGCGCCGCGTCGGACATGTCCGCCGCTCCCCTCCACGTCACCCGGGCCAATCACGTGATGCCGTGTCACCTCTGCCGCCGCTTCTAGCCAACCAGGCGCCGCCACCTCACCCTGTCGGCTCCCCTCCACCGCGCCGGCCCTGTAGGCCCATCGCTGGCCCGCGCTGGCCCGAGCTGCTGCTGTTGTAGCCCGCGCCAGCCTGGAGCCTCACCTCCGCCCCGCGCCTCCGCCGGCCACCCGGGCATCGCCGGAGGCCCCGACCCCGCCGCCTCGTCGCCGGGCTTCTCCGCCTCGTGCGCGCGCTCACCTCCGCCGCACGCCGGCCCCCGCCGCCTGCTCCGCCGCACCACCGCTCGTCGCCGCCTCCCACCGGCGAGCTCCACCACCAGAGCTCCCTCGCGCCTCACGTCGTCCTCCAGCAACAGGATCCGCCCGGAACCGGCTGCCTCCCCCTCGCCTTCCTCCGCCTTGCCAGCGCCCCGGGACCGACCCATCCCGGATCTACCCCGACCCCCGAAACCAAACATGGCCGCCTGCACGGACTTGTCCCCGGGATCGTTCCGTCCAGTTTTTCCCACAAGGTGATTTTGCCAGTCCCTAGAAAAACACATCATGAGTGCATGTTTAACCGCTCATAACTTTGTGCATGTGACTCCATTTTGGGTGTATGATATATCCAAATGTTTTTCTCGTGATGCTCTTCATGTTAGTGTCATTTGCATGCATGTTACTGTCCAGTTTGATGCCTTTATCATCGTTGCAAAAGTGCTATATGATGTTGTCTGCTTGAATTTAACAGAACTTGATGATTTGTCATTTTCGTTACATTTTGTGTGTGCATCCTATGAGCATGATGTCTACATGTTTTATGAGCTCCATCATGCCATCTTTACAGGGGTGCAAGTCTTGTATTTTTTCTGATATATGTGGTGACTAGCACAAGCATGCAAAGTGGGATTCATAATGTTGCTGATTTCAGACACTTAGTGACTTTGCCTAGTCCTTTCCTGTTATAATTTCATGCCATATAAACTAGTTGCTACCATGAGATCCATGCACATTTTGAGCTAGTCCAGTAAGCATGTTTTGAAGATGTGGTATTGCTCTGTTCATCCATGCCTCTGGTTGTAATTATGGAGTAGTGTATCATGTCAGTTCCTTGCTCTACTTTTGCTAAATATTATTCCTGATAGATTGTTAACATGAGTTTCAATATTGCCATGGGTGTTGCTAGTGATCCATTTGCCCTATGAACTTGCTCTTGCCATGCTTAGCTTCTTGCATATGCCTACTTCATGTTGGTTACCCTGTGATGCCATGAAATGCCTTGTGGTGAGTGAATTGAGCTTGCAAAGTTGCTATCATGAATCGGTTCCTGCCATGCTCCATTTTTCGTCCATGTTCGAAACTTTTCATATAACTTGCCATGATTGCATGGGTGCCACATTATATTCTATGCATCTTTGGGTAAAGTTAAGTAAGGGAGATTTGATCTATGCCTTGAGTACTAGCAGGCCATGCCCTTGTTTGCCATGTTAAGTTCCTGTAGCATGTTATTTGTTAGCTCTAAACATTGCTATATGATGCTGTTTTGACATGTCTAGTATTTTCACCAAGTCCGTGGATCTGTTATCATTTGCATTTTTGCCATGCCATTTTGAGCTTGTTCTAGTGAGAACTAGAAGGAGGTCATTGCTCATAATTTGTAGAGCTTCACCTGTACTTTATGGTCATGTGCTTTGCTGCTACATTGGAGTGTTGTAGCGTAGTTTCTGGTTGCATTCTAAGTGCTATGATGTTGTTAATCGCATATTTGCATCATTCTTGTTTTGCTTGTCATTTGCAAACCGTGCATCCGTTTCCAGTGATCCTTATATCGATTTTGACTGAAATCACCCCATCTTTCCAGCGGCATACTTGTTTCGACAAGTTGATGCCTTGTTCATAATTTTCCTTCCGGAGTACCCATATGCATTGCACATCATATATTGCATTGGATGCCATGTCTTGCATCATGCTTCTTGTGCATTGCAGCGTGGTTGATTGTTGTTTCGTTGCTTGTGTTCTTGCTTCGGGTAGAGTCGGGAGACGAGTTCATGAACGAGGAACCTGTTGAGTATGCTAAAGAGGATCAAGCTTTCGACAACTCTGAGAACTTTGCAGGCAAGATGACAATTACCCTTGATATCACTTCCATCTTCGCTTGCAAGTTGTTCGCTCTATCGCTATGTCGCGTTACCTACCACTTTTTTATCATGCCTCCCATATTGCCATGTCAAGCTTCTAACCCACCTTCCTAGCAAACCGTTGTTTGTCTATGCTACCACTTTTGCTCAGCCCTTCTTATAGCGTTGTTAGTTGCAAGTGAAGTTGAAGATTGCTCCATGTTGGAACATGTTTATGTTGGGATATCACAATATCTCTTATTTTAATTAATGCATCTATATACTTGGTAAAGGGTGGAAGGCCCGACCTTATGCCTAGTTTTTTTCCACTCTTGCCACCTTAGTTACCGTCATACCGGTGTTATGTTCCTTGATTTTGTGTTCCTTATGCGGTTGGGGTTATGGGACCCCCTTGACAGTTAGGTTTGAATAAAACTCCTCCAGCAAGGCCCAACCTTGGTTTTACATTTTCCTAACAACCTATAACTTTCCATTGGGTTCTGCAGACCCGAGGGTCATCTTTATTTTCACCCCCCGGGCCAGTGCTCCTCTGAGTGTTGGTCCAACCTAGAGCCACTTGCGGTGCCACCCCTTCACCCAAGGTCTTAGGTTGTTGTACGTAGTGTTCATACGGTGTGCCCTAAGAACGAGATATGTCCAGCTCCTCTCGGGATCTATCGGCACATCGGGCGGTCTTGCTGGTCTTGTTTTACCATTGTCGAAATGTCTTGTAACCGGGATTCCGAGACAGACCGGGTCTTTCTGGGAGAAGGAATATCCTTCATTGATTGTGAGAGCTTGTAATGGGCTAAGTTGGGACACCCCTGCATGGTGTAAACTTTCGAGAGCCATGCCCACGGTTATGTGGCAGATAGGAATTTGTTAATATCCGGTTGTAGAGAACTCGACCGTTGTGTAGCTTCTCATCTTACTCTTATTTGTGTATGTTAGCCACCATATTTGCTTAGCGCTTGCTGCAACTCCACCTCACTACCTCCTACCCATAAGCTTAAATAGTCCTGATCTCACGGGTGTGATATTGGTAAGTCGTGGTGACTCACGGATACTTCCAAATAGTTGCAGGTGCCGATGATACCAGTGCAGGTGATGGTACCAAACTCAAGTGGGAGTTCGATGAGGACCTTCGTCGTTAGTATTTGCCGTTTCTCGATGATCAGTAGTGGAGCCCAGTTGGGACGATCGAGGATCTAGCATTTGTGGTTTATCTTCCTTTTCATTCGGATTTGACCGTTGCCAGTCTATGTGTGTATTTTGGATGATGTATGAATTATTTATGTATTGCCTGACGTGGTGAGTGTAAGCCAACTCTCTTTATCCCTTTCTTGTTCATTACATGGGATTGTGTGAAGATTACCCCTCTTGCGACAAAACCACTATGCGGTTATGCCTCTAAGTCGTGCCTCGACACGTGTGAGATATAGCCGCATCGTGGGCGTTAGAAGTTGGTAATCAGATCCATCCCCGACTTAGGAGCCCCCTGCTTGATCGAATCGCTGATGTGCTGAGTCTAGAACAAAAATGTTTTGAGTCTTAGGATTATATATATCGGAGAGTAGGATTATTTTTACTCCTCAGTCCCTTCGTCGCTCTAGTGAGGCCTCCTGAAGTAGATGTTTTGTCTTTCCTCTCCTCAAATTTCACGATTTTTTTAGGATCACACAGGTATGTTGGAATCGTTCTGATATTCTTGTGACGAGAACATTGTTCTTGGTGCCTCCTGATATTTAGGGATTGTGGCAGTGTCCCGGGGAGTTGAGCTCCGAGGTGTTGTCGTCACAATTTTATCATTGCAGTTCTGGAATACCTAAGTTCGCCGTCATCAAAAATTTCTTTTATGCAGTTGTTGGTGAGATAACCTCGACGCCACCCAGTACTGGGCGGGAGTTCGGGAGTATTGCCATAACTCGTATAACGGATGCTTTTTGAAGGTTGAGGTACATGATTTCAGGAGTTTTCTTGGTTATGCGTTGACGGATGGATACAGTTGGAGCGTAGGGCTTGTTAGTTGTGTGATATATATTGTGCCTCCCTGTATCCCCAACACCAGATTGCATAACTAGAAAGTTTCGGGAGTTTTTATGTGGGAATTCAAGTATCTCGTAGCATTCTTTCCAACAGACACATGATAGGATATGGGATCTATCATATGTTTGTTCTGGCTTATTTCCTAAGCCAATCCTTTGTTTTGTTTTGAGTTGTGGTATTCGAGTTACTTCAATGTAAAGTGTTGATTCCATTCCTTCCCTAAGCGGTGTTCTCATATTTCTATGGGAGTGCTAATCCTTTCGATCATCGAGATTTTCATGTTAATTCTTTTCCATCCGGTGTGCTTCTCTTCATGTGGATCCGATCATCTCAGCATTCGCGAGATCAATTCTAAGTTTTCTCAACGGTGTTTGTTTCATCCGTCCCAAGTTGTCGTTGTTTTTCCCACCCTCCCACCCATTATTTCTTCAAGGACTCAGATTTCTTAATCAAGTATCCATCTTATGGATGTGAAGTCTCTTCATTCTTTTCTTTCTATGTTCTTATCCGGTGATTCTTATGAAGATACTAATGGAGCTTCAAGTTCATCATCCTTTTTTTTCTTCTCCGGTGGATTCTATTCAAGCTTTGCTGATCATATCCTTTTCCTCATTTCAAATGTTTTCTCATACCGGTGCACCTCGTAATCTTTCATTTCTTGTTATCCATTTGTTCCGGAGTGCTAAAGATATCTCAGGAGATTCATGATTCAATTCTTAATCAATTCAACTATTTCGAGATTGTTATGTCATTCAAGCCATTTAATTCAACTGGTGCAATCCCTCTTTTCAAGCAATCTTTTCAACGGTATTTCTTTTGAGTGGTCCCTAACCCACAGGCCTTTTCCCAGGATCTTACCTGACTCTTCTATTTTTCCCGGAGCTATTCCCGAATTCTTTTCGAAGTTTGATGTAAGAATGATTTTCATCAGTCAGATGTTTTCGAAGATCGATATCAAATCATTTTTCATTGTTGGCTCAACCTCTTTGTTTTTATCCTCCTGAAGTATCTCAATAATTCATGTTGGTGTTTCTCATCGTCGTTCTCTGCATTTGAAGATTGAAGAAGAGTTCTTTTCAACCTTATCCTCTCTTTGAAAGATGCGTAGTTCAAGCTTCATGCCATCCTCTCATAATTGCTTTCGGTTGTGAGAATTCTTTTCATACCCATCCGAAGCATTTCATTGGTTCTTTCCATTTTATTCATCCAAAGGCCAGCATTTCAGAAATCTTGATTCTCCTCATTCAGCTCTCATTCCCCATTCTTCCGGTGCATTGTTCAAGTATTATGTAGTCAGCTCATCATCTCTTCGTTCTCTTGTATCAAATTCCCTCAAGTATTTTCATTCGTTTCTAATTCTTACCGGTGAATCATTCTCTTTTCTTCAAGAGTTTTCAAATTCTTTCGGTGGTTCGTTCAAGAGTTCTCTTCCTTGGTTATCATATCAATTCATTCGTTCTTTCCAATCCGATCGGGGGTTCATGAAGATTTTCCCAAGTTTAAGCTATATCTCTCTTAATCCTTTCTACAAGAATAAGTAGTATGCCAAATCCGTTGCTTGTCATCAATTTAAATTGGTGAAGGATACACATAACATAATTCTTATTATTGTTTCATCAAAGTGATCTAGTTTCTTCTTTCCAGACTTACTCATCATGCCACATTTCTCGGTTCGAGATGCTCCATCTTTTCTTTTTCGGAGTTCCAAGTTATCCGCATTATCTCGTCGTGAGGCTCCATCTAAATCATCACAAGGCTTCACCTTGTGTTTTCAACTCCTTTTCCTTTTATCATCCTTTTATTACCGGAGTTCTCATGAAGGCTCAACATGGTGGTTTGTCAAGGATTCCTTTCATTCTTCATTTGTTCTTCAAGATTTCTCTCGGAGTTAAGTTCCGCCAAGCTATTGTCAAAATTAAACATGGTGCTCAACACATGTTTTGTTTTGAGGATTTCAACCATTCTTCATCTTGCATTCCGAAGTGCAATTCTTTCTACCTTATCTTTTGAGGCAGTGTTAGGTCATTTTTGACAATTTCTTTGTGTTTCATGATTCACAAGTTGTCAGGAATGAGATATTTTAAAACCATCATTTTCTCTTCGTTCACGAGATCATTTCAACCGAGTAATTTCTTCGTTGGAGGTTATCTTGGTATAGATTTCACCTAAAGCCTTCCATTGGGAATGTTTCTCTTTGTGGTTCTTATCAATGATCCAAGTTATATCTCTATCATCTTGGCGGAAGAAGTTTTTCATCTCGTTGGTGTTATCAATTATATTATTATTGTTTCCGTTAGTGGCAGAATTTCACCTCATAATTTTGAGAAGTTTTCCATAAGCCCACTACAAGATTACTCGTTTCGTTGTTGGTTTTCCAACAACTCCGTTATAACCTTCTTGGAAGGGTGCTTTCCAAGATAATTTGTGGCAGAAGTTGACATTTTCTGCTCCATTCTTTTATTCCAATGATCTATCTTCTATTCTTTCTTCCGAAGGCCTTGTGATGTTGCTCTCTTCACTAATCATCTCGAATTGTGAAGATCATGTTCTTTTCCTTGCTTATCCGTTTAACTGGAGTGTGGTGTTCTCCTTTCAAGTTCTTTTCATCTTATCAAGTTTTCTTTCCCTTTTCTACCAGAGTGTTGTCCAAATTATGTCATTCTTGTTCCTTAGCTATCTTGTTATACTGGTGTGGTTTCATATTCTTTTGGTTCTTTAAGCTCTTGTTTCATTTCTTTCAACCCACAAGGTTCTCATAATGTTCTTTGTTCTGCTTTTTCTAACGGAGCTTTTCACTCTCGTTCATCTCCGTTGCTTTCTTTCTTTCAAGTTGTTCAACCTCTCAAGGTTCGTGGTGTCCCTCGTTTGTCGAAGAAGCAACTTTTTTTACCTCTTCCTCTTCCGCTTCTCTCCATTGCCATCCTAGATCTCGGGACGAGATCCTCTTGTAGTGGCGGAGTGTTGTAACACCCCGGATGTAACTTTCCATATTTGCAACTCCGACTCTTGCCATTCTCGGCTATGTGATATGATATTTCCCTTCATGGTTGGGTTCTTGTCTTCGTTTTGCATTTTGTTCATGTCATGCATTTTATATCATGTCATCATGTCCATCTCATTTGCATTCGTGTTCGTCTCATGCATCCGGTCTTTTTCCCCATTGTCCGTTTCGCAATCCGGCGCTCTCTCATGCACCTGTTGCACCCATGTAATCTTGTTTCGTGAGCGGGAGAAAAACATTCTCGGAATGGGTCGAGATTTATCGAGTGGCCTTGGTACATCACCGGTAGACCGCCTGTCAAATTTCGTTCCATTTGGAGGTCGTTTGATGCCCCAACGGTTAACCGGGTAACCGCAAAAGCCCCTTTCTTGTTGCAGCCCAATACCCCTCCAAAACAGCCAACTAACCCATCTAAACCCCCTCCATGCTCTCCGTCGTTGGTGACGATCGTGTGGGCGAAAACCGCACCTCATTGGACTCTCCTAGCTCCCTCTACCTATAAATTAGCCCCCCCCTCCAAAATTTCAGGTCCAAAACCCTAGTCTACCACCTCCTCCGCGCTGTTGGACGCATCCGCGCCACGCCGGACATGCCCGCCGCTCTCCTCCACGTCGCCCGGGCTAATGACGTGATGCCACGTTACCTCCGCCGCCGCTTCTAGCCAACCAGGCGCCGCCACCTCACCCCGTCGGCTCCCCTCCACCGCGCCTGCCCTGTAGGCCCATCGCGGGCAGGCACTAGCCCGAGCCACCGCCGCCGTAGCCCGCGCCCGCCCGGATCCTCACCGCCGCCCCGCGCCTCCCGCCGGCCACCCGGGCCTCGCCGGAGGCCGCGACCCCGCCGCCTTGTGGCCGGGCTTCGCTGTCCCACCGCCTACGAGCCGCGCCCCCCGCACGCTCACCCTCACCGCACGCCGGCTCCCGCCGCCTGCTCCGCCGCATCGCCCGCGCCACCGCTCGTCGCCGCCTTCCGCCGGTGACCTCCATCACCGGAGCTGCCTCGCGCCTCCCGCTCCTTGCGTCGTCCTCCGGTGACCGGAACCGCCCGGATCCGGCTTTACCCGATGCGCCCGAGCTACCTGCCACCTCCCCCTCGCCTTCCTCCGCGTCATTGGCGCCCCGCGGCTCGTCGGAGCACCGCGCCTCGCCGCCAGGACTGACCCATCCCGGATTTTTCCCGACCCCTGAACCAAACCCGTCTGCCTGCAGCGACTCGTCCCCGTGGCCATTCCGTCCAGTTTTTCCGCTCGTAAATTTGGGCATGTGGCTTCATTTTGGGTGCATGTTTGACCACTCGTAACTTTGGGCATGTGGCTCCATTTTGGGTGTATGATATATTAAAATGTTCGTCTCGTGATGCTCTTCATGTTAGTGTCATTTGCATGCATGTTACTATCCATATTGATGCCTTTATCATTGTTGCAAAAGTGCTATATGATGTTGTCTGCTGGAATTTAACAGAACTTGATGATTTGTCATTTTTGTTGCATTTTGTGTGTGCATCCAATGAGCATGATGTCTACATGTTTTATGAGCTCCATCATGCCATATTTACAGGGGTGCAATTCTTATATTTTTTATCTATGTGGTGACTAGCACAAGCATGCAAAGTAGGCTTCATAATGTTGCTGATTTCAGACACTTGGTGATTTTGCCAAGTCCTTTTCCTGTTATAATTTGATGCCATGTAAACTTGTTGCTACAATGAGATCCATGCACTTTTTGAGATAGTCCAGTAAGCATGTTTTGAAGATATGGTGTTGATCTATTCATTCATGCCTCTGGTTATAATTATGGAGTTGTGTATCATGTCAGTTCCTTGCTCTACTTTTCCTAAATATTATTCCTGGCAGATTGTTAACATGAATTTCAATATTGCCACGGGTGTTGCTAGTGATCCATGTGCCCTATGAACTTGCTCTTTCCATTCTTAGCTTCTTGAATATGCCTACTTCTTGTTGGTTACCTTGTGATGCCATGAAATGCCTTGTCATGAGTGAACTGAGCTTGCAAAGTTGCTATCATGAATCTGTTCCTGCCATGCTCTGTTTTTCGTCTATGTCCGAAACTGTTCATATAACTTGCCATGTTTAAATGGGTGCCACATCATTTTCTATGCATCTTTGGGTAAAGTTCAGTAAGGTAGATTTGATCTATGCCTCGAGTACTAGCATTCCATGCCCTTGTTTGCCATGATATGTTCATGTAGCATGTTGTTTGTTAGCTCTAAACATTGCTACATGATGCTATTTTGACATGTCTAGTATTTTCACCAAGTCCGTGAATCTGTTATAATTTGCATTTTTGCCATGCCATTTTGAGCTTGTTCTAGTGAGAAGTAGCAGGGGCTCGGTGTTCATGATTTGTAGAGCTTCACCTGTACTGTATGGTAATGTACTTTGTTGCTATGCCGGATTGCTATAGCATAGTTTCATATTGCATTATAAGTGCTATGATGATGTTAATCGCAGATTTGCAAACCGTGCATCCGTTTCCGGTGATCCTTATATCAATTTCGACCGAAATCACCCCTTCATGCCTTGATTGAGTTTTCCTTCCGGAGTACCCATATGCATTGCACATCATATCATGCATTTCATGCCATGTCTTGCATCATGCTGCATGTGGATTGCACCATGATTGAGTTTTGTTCTGTTGCTTGTGTTCTTGCTTTGGATAGAGAAGGAAGACGAGTTTGTGAATAAGGAATCTATTGAGTACGCTAATGAGGATCATGCTTTCGACAACTCTGAGAACTTTGCAGGCAAGATGATCATTACCCTCGATATCACTTCTATCTTGGCTTGCTAGTTGTTCACTCTAACCCACCTTCCTAGCAAACCGTTGTTTGCGTATGTTACCGCTTTTTCTCAGCCCCTCTTATAGCGTTGTTAGTTGCAGGTGAAGTTGAAGATTTCTCCATGTTGGAACATGTTTATGTTGGAATATCACAATATCTCTTATTTTAATTAATGCCTATATACTTGGTAAAGGGTGGAAGGCTCGGCCTTATGCCTGTTGTTTTGTTCCACTCTTGTCGCCTTAGTTTCCATCATACCGGTGTTATGTTCCTTGATTTTGCGTTCCTTACGCGGTTGGGGTTATGGGCCCCCCTTGACAGTTCACTTTGAATAAAACTCCTCCAGCAAGGCCCAACCTTGGTTTTACATTTGCCTAACAACCTATAACTTTCCCTTGGGTTCTACAAACCCGAGGGTCATCTTTATTTTAACCCCCCGGGCCAGTGCTCCTCTGAGTGTTGGTCCAACCTAGAGCCACTTGCGGTGCCACCCCTTCAACCGGGGTCTTTGGTTGCTGTATGTAGTGTTCATCCGGTGTGCCCTGAGAATGAGATATGTGCAGCTCCTATCGGGATTTGTCAGCACATCGGGCGGTCTTGCTGGTCTTGTTTTACCATTGTCGAAATGTCTTGTAACCGGGATTCCGAGACTGATCGGGTCTTTCCGGGAGAAGAAATATCCTTCGTTGATCGTGAGAGCTTTTAATGAGCTAAGTTGGGACACTCCTACAGGTTATGAACTTTCGAGAGCCGTGCCCGCGGTTATGTGGCAGATGGAATTTGTTAATATCCGATTGTATAGAACTTGACACTTGACTTAATTAAAATGAATCAACCATGTGTGTAGTTGTGATGGTCTCTTTTCGGTGGAGTAAGGGAAGTGAACACGATTTGGGTTATGTTTGAACGTAAGTAGTTTCAGGATCACTTCTTGAGCACTGCTAGCTCCACGACCGTTGCAGTGACGCTCGGATAATTAGGCTACAGTGAACCTCTGCTAATGATGCCACGCCACCTTGATTACTGTTGCTAATCTCGCGTTAGTTCGAAGCCGGTTCGTTTTAAAAATTCAAAATCTAGCAAACAATAAAAGTTTTCAAATATTAAAACTAAAATGTTCGGAGTGGGCCAAATTTTCCACATTAAATATTGGTGAAGAGGCCAAACTTTTGTAAAGTATTTTAGTTGCACAATAGTATGTAAAACAGCAGCAAAACAATTATTTAAATGCTTTTAAATACTAAGCAAATGTTAATCTAGTTTATATAATCACCAAACTTTTTGGAGTAGGTGGCCTATGTTATTATGCTAATTTAGGGTAGGGGTTAAATTTTTTGTAAAGCTGTTTTGTTAACTAAAATAAATAAAAACAGAAAACTAACAAAAAAGGAAACACCCCCCACTAGGCTTCGGCCCAGCAGGCCTTTGGGCCACCCACCCGGCCGGCCCATCCCCTCTCCTTAACTCCATCCCCACTCCACCAGACCCCCACTGTCAGACGCCCACTTTCCCCCCACAAAAATATCTCCCCCCTCTCCCCCGACTGGATCGGGATTGAGGGAGGAGACCTCCGTCGCTGCCGCCCGACGCCACCATCACCGCCTCCGTCGCCCCGCCGCCACCACGGCCCACCACCTCGACCCCGCGCCCCCTCTCCTCCCGCGCGGCATCACCGGATTGCCTTTCCGCCTCGCCTCCTCCACGAAGCGCCCTAGCGCTCGCCGCCCCGACCTCGTCACCCCCGACCCGAGCGCCGTCATCGGTCGTCGCCCCGTCCTCGTCCTCCTCCCCGCCTCTCCCTTGATGGCCCGCATCAAGCCACGCCGCCCCAACCTCAACGTCGCCGCGCGTCCTCGACCTCCTCCTCGTCGGACTCTGTCGAGCCTCGCCGGCGAACCTCTGCAACAGGGGTGAGGACACTGACCCACTCTGCCTACCCCCTTCTCCCTTGTGCCCGTCGCTAGCGCCACCCCGCCCGATGTCCATCATGAGCGCGCTCCGGCCGCGCCCTGCCTAGCCGCACCCGTGCTCGCACCCGCCCGCGCAGGCCCACGCCGCGTCCGGTTCGCGCAACGCGCGCGCCCGCCTGCGCCGGTGCCTCTCTTGCTCGCGCGCCTGGCCACGACCACGCTGCTCCGCGCCGCATTGCCGCGCCCGCATCTCGCTTCCCCCCCACGCTCGCCGCGCTCCACCAGCGCCCTGGGCGCGCGTCAGCCATGCTCCGCCTGCGCACCCCCACTCCTGTGCCCCGCCGCGTGCTCTGGCTCGCTCGCCTCCTCCTCCCAGCGCCGCTCCGCCCCCCTGCTGGCCTGCTTCCGCCGCAGCTCGCCGACCCCACCTCCCGCTGCCGGCCGAACCCCACCCCGCCTGCTTCCCGTCGTGGCTGCCGGCCAACGCCCGCCCTCGCCTCCACTGGCCTCGGGTGCGAGTGACAGCACCCGAGCGCCCCCTTATCCCAAGCCCGCTATGGCCATGGCCCACTGGCCTATGGGGCCCACACCACTTTTTTTTTAAAAAGAGAAAAGAATTTTAAAAATAAATGAATAAATAAAATTATTAATTAATTGGGTAATTAGTTAACTTAATAAACCTTGCTTAATTAGCCTAATA
The DNA here is from genome assembly GCF_003073215.2 of Triticum urartu. Lineage (NCBI taxonomy): Eukaryota > Viridiplantae > Streptophyta > Magnoliopsida > Poales > Poaceae > Triticum > Triticum urartu. Next base: position 353,752,604 of record NC_053024.1, on the reverse strand, counting down.
AACTAGATTAGACTAATTAAACATGCTTATCTAATAGAGTCCATGACAGATGGGCCCCACTGCCCTGTTTAACTGGTCAGCAGTCTGAGTTGACTACTGATGTCATGATGATGTCATGCTGACACAACATATATTTTTCAAATTAAAATAATTTCAGAAATTGTTTAAAAACTTTTAAAATTAATATAAAATAAACCGTAGCTCGGATAGAAAAACTTTGTACATGAAAGTTGCTCAAAATGACGAGACGAATCCAAATACGCCCTCCGTTCGTCTATCACACGTCCCTAGCATAATGAACGTTGAACTTTTCCCCTCCGGTTCATCTGTCTGACAGTCGTCCAGAACCGAGAAAACCTTCCCGGATGTTTCCCCCTTTGTCAGTATCGCCTAGTGCCGCGTTGGAACACCTGTAGCACCGCTTATTGTCTTGTTATGCATATGTTTGCGTCTATTTACTGTTTCTTCCCCCTCTTCTCTCCTGTAGACTCCGAGACCGCTGTTGATGCCCCTATGATCGGCTACGTCGACGACGACCCCCCTCCTTGACAGAGCAACCAGGCAAGAAAAACCCCCCTTGAGCATTCTGATATCGCCCATTTCTTTCCCTCTCATGCTTGCATTAGACCTGCTACTGCTTTCTGTATGATCCTACTCTGATGCATAGCCTGTTGTTGTTACCTGCTTTCATACCTTACCTGCTTATCATAAACTGCTTAGTATAGGTTCGTTAGTGATCCATCAGGGACCCCTACCTTGTCCCAGTTGCCCCGGTTTATGTTTGATGACTCGATCAACGTGATCGACGTCCAGGCCCCGACACCGCACATCACCCCCCTAGTTGTACGACACTACAGAGTTACTATCAAGTGCCGAGGGTGAACCTCATACATCACTCCTAATGAGATCTCTGTAGTGTAGCTATTCGGTCGTGATCATCGAGGGTGATTTCCTCCTTAACTACTTCCGATACGGCTCTGTCGTGCAACCCCTCAAGTGTGAACCTCGAGGGTGAATCCTCTTCCGTTCACCTTGATGATTACATCGAGTGGAATTCACGGAGGGTGATTCCTTTGGTTTTCCCCTTGGTGTTAGACACACAGTTACTAAGGTTACTATGACTTTACAACTGAACCATGTTACTAAAGACGGGTACGCCCTGAGGGGTGCCCGCGCGAGCTTAATAGCGAGTGATATGGAGTCGGGTTGACCTGGAAGGTGCCCGCAAGATATTTATGAGACGTGGCCGGGCATTCTTAGCCCTCGCCGCAAGTACTCGAGACGGGGTGACGTGGTCACATCGATCGTGAGTCTCTACTCGTTACCGCACGTTCCTAATCCACTACGATTTGGATATTTGATCTGAGGGGCCTCTGGCCTGATAGCACTAACCATCATGGGGGCATAGTATGGGCGTTCTGCGTCATATACATCAGCCAAAGCTTAATAGACGTCAGCGACTGAGCGGCGCGCGCCGGGTTGGACTGGAAAGCACCTACCTTGTTGAAGGAGGTAGCTAGGTCTGCTCACCGGCCACGTACGCAACATGCAGGAGTTCCCGGGGAGATGGTCCATGACCCCTGGGGCATAGGTTTAGTCCGTAGTGCTAGCCTCTCTATTAAGCCTAGGTCGGGTTGCGGCATATTGTTTGGCCGAGGCCGGGCATGACCCAGGAAAGTGTGTCCGGCCGGAGTTAATCGAGCATGGTGGGTAAGTTGGTGCACCCCTGTAGGGAAGAAAACATCTATCGATAGCCTGTCCTACGGTAACGGACACTTGGAGTTGTATCCCGATCGATACAACTAGAACTGGATACTTGTGATGAGAATTGGATGGTGATGATAATTGGATCGTGATGAGAAATGCATAGTATGGCTCTGGGATTGCTTTCTCGCAGGGAGTCGAGGAAGGATCTCTGGCCGAGGTTGATAACACTTCTACTACTTTACTTTATGCTACTCTACTCCCTCCTGTTGCTGCAAGATGGTGGGTTCTAGAAGATGCTATTCTTCGATATGCTAGGCTTTCCCTCCTCTTCTGGCATTCTGCAGTTTAGTCCACAGATACAACCCATTCCTTTGATACAGATGCATACTTAGTTTAGATCTGATGTAAGTCTTGCGAGTACTTTGGATGAGTACTCACGGTTGCTTTGCTACTTCTTTTTCCCCCATACCCGATTGTTGCGACCAGATGACGGATCCCAGGAGCCAGACGATGCCACTGATGACTACTACTACCCGGAGGATGCCTACTACTACGTGAACACTGCTGACGACTTGGAGTAGTTAGGAGGCTCCTAGGCAGGAGGCCTTGCCTTTTCGATCGTTGTTGCTTTTGTGCTAGCCTTCTTAAGGCAATCTTGTCTAACTTATGACTGTACTCAGATATTGTAGCTTCTGCTGACTCATGTGTATTCGAGCTTATGTATTCGAGCCCTCGAGGCCCCTGGCTTGTAATATAAAGCTTGTATTATTTTTATTTGTGTCTAGAGTTGTGTTGTGATATCTTCCCGTGAGTCCTTGATCTTGATCGTACACATTTGCGTGTATGATTAGTGTACGATTGAATCGAGGGCGTCACAAGATGGTATCAGAGCCAACTGCCTGTAGGTAGCCCCCTTTCCAACTCCTTGGCCGAAGTCGAGTCTAGTCACTACAAAACTCTTACTAACATGGTTGTGTGTCTTACGGGCTCACGTCGCCATTGGGTGGTATTAGGATCTTTTACTCCTTGACCTTTACTCTGGGACTCTGATTTCTCTTCTATTTGGGTTAAATGGATTTACTAACTCAAAGATTAGGATCTCATAATCACATCCGCCCGGAGAGCTCCTTATTCTAGATGATCGCCTGCTGCATCAGAAGATTCCGAAGATACTCTACGATATTCTCTCGAGACTTTGTGCCTGTTGCCTTTGCAATTCCTCACCATCAAAATATCCTTATGGATAACTACACACACTTGCCAATCTTACATTCTATCCCATTGTTCTTGTTATTACAAGATGCCCTGAACTGCTCTCCTTTTTCCGAGAATCCTTTGAGCTTACTGCCTTGCAGTTCCTTGTCATCTGAATACCCCTACGGATAACTTTGTGCACCTATCGAGTATCCGCTCATCCTCAGTTGATTCTTGTACTTTACAAAAGTCTTCGTAATACCCTTCGTTCTTGTGAAAATCCTCAGCAGCCTATTATTCTTGAATTTCTTGCTTGCTTGCATTATGGTTAATACCATAGGTCTAGTAATCTTATTGTCATCCCTTGTCTTTATCATTTTGAGTCCGCTGATGCAATATGTTGCAAATGCTCGCAACCCTCAATCAGGTCCTAGAATTCATCCTTCTGGCTCATATGTCATTTTAACATGTGTTGAATATCGATCAATCAAATCGCCATCGATTGTACCCCTAAGGCTATTCTAACTATCCATCCCTAATCAGAGCTTTGCTTCTGATCCCTTGTCATGGAATTCATAAATCCTTTGCAATTGAGCTTGAGTTAGTCAGTTGTTCTATAATCTGATCTCCTTGCATTCTTTCTCCCTCTTGTTGAGTACTGATGCTCACATCAGATCCCTTGTGGACCAGCAAACCCCCCCTTTTTCGGATTTTTATCCGACAACGTCCTTCATATTCAATAAGCTTGTGAGCCTTTCCTTGGATACATAATGCTTTTGGTAAATTATATCCTCCGCTTTCTCAAGCATGCTCTACTACCGAGCTTGTGTTATTTACTCTTGGAATTTATGATATATGTTCCTAAGATGCCCCGATGGGTTGAACCTATGCCTTCCCTAATCTATGTGAACTCAAAAGTTATGCGGGTTATACTCTACTGGCTTTTTGTCAAATAAAATTTCAATACTACAGCTTCAACAAGAGCGAGAAGTAAAATGAAAGGTTATGCATTCTAGAAGTGGGAGTCGATCCTGAACCTTGTGTTCATGCCCACGGAAACGGTGTGGGACTTATCATGAAAGCTTCTTACAAGGATATTTAATCATTTGAATATTCTTCCGGTATCGTAATTTGGATCCCTTGCAGTTATGGTCCCAACCATATTTCCTCCTTGATCCCATTTACTGGGTAAGTTACAATTACTTATCCTCTGCAATCATTCCCCCGTCCAACCTCTACTCCGATTTACCTTCTGGCATTACACCTAGTACTTGATAATGGGAAGCTTTCTACCCCATCACATCATTCCTAGCCTGAACGGCTATATTTTTATCATGTCAACCTTTTAACTATGCTACCTGGTCCTTATGCCCGAAGCAACTTCCAACGATGAGCTAAGCTTACGTCGATCTTCCTCATCTTATCATTTCGCCTTGAACAGCAAGCTTAATTTCGAGATTGTGTCGTACCCATGGTTCCAATAACCTTTCGCTTCATCATTCCTTTGACTGGATGTCATCGCCGATTGATTACATCTTCATGAATTCTCTCAACAAATGTGTCGTGATCATCATCAACATTCTGAGCTTTTCCAGGATATCAATCAATTTCATGAGGAGAAATACAATCCTTCCCCTCGATGATTTATGTTATCATCGAAAACATTCTTGCCTTCCCCAACACAAACTTGTTCATATTAATTTTGGGAATACATCCTTTTTGACATGTCGATGGATTGCTACTGAGCCCGTCGGCCACACCCTCATCTTTTCCCTGCTAAAATGGTATGACTTATTTTCTAAGTTGTTTCCGATGGGTCCTTGGTGTATCCAAAGTTTGACCTTTTCTTGAAACCATGTCAATGCTATCTCGAAGCATGTATGTGGTCCAGTCTCCAATAAGAACATTTGAAGCACGATACTAAATCTTCTTTATCAATTATCCAAACACCGTTGTATGGGTAATGTCATGAAATTTCTTTCCCCTTACCTAAATGGTTTTATACTTCTATCCTGTCATGGATACCATGCTCTACTTGTCCTTGGGAAGGATATACCCCTGAAGTATGTGTTTGAACACATTTTCCTTTCCATTGTTCTGTTTATACTGACAATTACTTTTTACTTTCCATTGGTTTGTTTAAACCTTATTGTGATCTATATTATATAAGCAGTAATATTTCCCTGCTTATGTAAGCACCTCAATGTACAACTCTGTTAGTAAAGACCCTGTTATTATTGTTGTTGACATTCCGGTAACCACCGATGGACGAGAACTTTGCCTAATGGCCCACCTCGTTCAACGAGCAGGATAATGGTTCTGTTCGTCCCTCGCCCCTAGTACCGACATTGTTGCCGACATAGCTGACAGGCTGCCCCCTGACATGACTTGCTATCATGACCGTGCAAGATGTCATCTCTCCTTCTATTTTAAACCCACATGGTGGGCCCATAACCCACAGTTCCACAGGATCAGAACCTGACTCTCCTGTACATCCTATATTCTGAAGTATCAATTGCTCTTGGGTTTGTGTGTTGTCACGAGCCACCGTTCGAGAGTTAATCTATTCCCGATGCTCTGAACCCCCCTTCTCACACTCTGTTCAGGTATCGATCATTTGTCCATTCACTTGAAACTGCCCATTGTACCTTCATATTTTGCTCTTGATGTTTTCTTAGGTTTCAACTCGGGACACACTTCTGCCACATTCCCTGATTTGCTCACCAGCTAATTAACCCTATAAGGGTCAGTTCTTTCGAAGTTACTCTTTTCTTTAGCACTTAAATCTCGGGACGAGATTTCTTGTAGTGGAGGAGAATTGTGACACCCGGATAATTAGGATACAGTGAACCTCTGCTAATGATGCCACGCCACCTCGATTACTGTTGCTAATCTCGCATTAGTTCAAAACCGGTTCCTTTTAAAAATTCAAAATCTAGCAAAAATAAAAGTTTTCAAATATTAAAACTAAAATGTTCGGAGTGGGCCAAATTTTCCATATTAAATATTGGTGAAGAAGCCAAACTTTTTTAAAGTATTTTAGTTGCTCTATAGTATGTAAAACAGCAGCAAAACAATTATTTCAATGATTTCAAATACTAAACAAATGTTAATCTAGTTTATATAATCACCAAACTTTTTGGAGTAGGTGGCCTATGTTATTATTCTAATTTAGGGTAGGGGTTATATTTTTTGTAAAGCTGTTTTGTTAAATAAAATTAATAAAAACAGAAAACTAACAAAAAAAGGAAACACCACCCACTGGGCTTCGGCCCAGCAGGCCTTTGGGCCACCCACCCGGCCGGCCCATCCCCTCTCCTTAACTCCCTCCCCCCCCCCCCCGGCCCCCCCCCTCCCACCCCCCCCCCCCCCCCCCAAACCACCTCGGGATCGAGTGAGTAGACCTCCGTCGCTGCTGCCCGGCGCCACCATCACCGCCACCGGCGCCCCGCCGCCGCCACGGCCCACCACCTCGACCCCGCGCCATCTCTCCTCCCGCGCGGCATCGCCGGATCGTCTCGCCTCCTCCACGACGCGCCCTAGCGCTTGCCGCCCCGACCTCATCACCCCCGACCCGAGCGCCGTCATCGGTCGTCGCCCCGTCCTCGTCCTCCTCCCCGCCTCTCCCTCGACGGCCCGTATCAAGCCACGCCGCCCCGAACTCAACGTCACCGCGCGTGCTCGACCTCCTCCTCGTTGGACTCCGTCAAGCCTCGCCGGCGAACCCCTGCAACGGGGGTGAAGACACTGACCCACTCTGCCTACCCCCTTCTCCCTTGTGCCCGTCGCTAGCGTCGCCCCGCCCGCTATCCGTCATGAGCGGGCTCCGGCCACGCCCTACCTAGCCGCACCCGTGCTCGCACCCGCCCGCGCAGGCCCACACCGCGTCCGGTTCGCGCAACGCGCGCGCCCGCCGGTGCCTCTCTCGCTCGCGCGCCTGGCCACGACCACGCTGATCCGCGCCACATTGCCGCGCCCGCGTCTCGTTTCCCCACTCGCTCGTCGCGCTCCACCAGCGCCCTTGGCGCGCGTCAGCCACGCTCCGCCCGCACACCCCCGCTCCGCCCGCGCACCCCCACTCCCGCGCCCGCCACGCGCTCTGGCTCGCCCGCCTCCTCCTCCCAGCGCCGCTCTGCCCCCCTACTGGCCTGCTTTCGCCGCAGCTCGCCGACCCCACCTCCTGCTGCCGGCCGAACCCCACCTTGCCTGCTTCCCGTCGTGGCTGCCGGCCAACCCCTGCCGTCACCGACTGTCGAGGCCCCGGCCGCGCCCACCCTCGCCTCCGTTGGCCTTGGGTGCGGGTGCTAGCACCCAAGTGCCCCCTTATCCCACGCCCGCTATGGCCATGGCCCACTGGCCTATGGGCCCCACACCACTTTTTTTTTAAAAAGAGAAAAGAATTTTAAAAATAAATAAATAAAATTATTAATCAATTAATTGGGTAATTAATTAACTTAATTAACCTTGCTTAATTATCCTAATAAACTAGATTAGACTAATTAAACCTGCTTATTTAATTGAGTCCATGAAAGATGGGCCCCACTGCCCCGTTTGACTGCTGATGTCATGATGACGTCATGCTGACACAATATATATTTTTCGAATTAAAATAATTTCAATTTTTTTAAAACTTTTAAAATTAATATAAAAATAAACCGTAGCTCAGATGGAAAAACTATGTACATGAAAGTTGCTCAAAACGACGAGATGAATCCGAATACGCCCTCCGTTCGTCTATCACACGTCCCTAGCATAACGAATGTTGAACTTTTCCCCTCCGGTTCATCTATCTGACAGACGTTCGGAACCGGGAAAACCTTCCCAGATGTTTCCCCCTTCGTCAGTATTGCCTAGTGCCGCGTTGGAACACCTGTAGCAACGCTTATTGTCTTGTTATGCATATGTTTGCGTGTATTTACTGTTTCTTCCCCCACTTCTCTCTGGTAGACTCCGAGGCCGCTGCTGATGCCCCTATGATCGACTACGTCAGCGACGACCCCCCTCCTTTCTAGAGCAACCAGGCAAGCAAAACCCCCCTTGCGCATTCTGATATCGCCCATTTCTTTCCCTCTCATGCTTGCATTAGACCTGCCACTGCTTTCTGTATGATCCTACTCTGATGCATAGATTGTTGTTGTTACCTGCTTTCATACTTTACCTACTTATCCTAAACTGCTTAGTATAGGTTGGTTAGTGATCCATCAGGGACCCCCACCTTGTCCGAGTTGCCCCGCTTTATGTTCGATGACTCGATCAACGTGATCGACGTCCAGGCCCCGACACCGCACATCACCCCCCTAGTTGTACGACACTACAGAGTTACTATCGAGTGCCGAGGGTGAACCTCATACATCACTCCTGATGAGATCTCTGTAGTGTAGCTATTCGGTCATGATCATCGAGGGTGATTTCCTCCTTAACTACTTTCGATACGGCTCTGTCGTGCAACCCCTCAAGTGTGAACCTCGAGGATGAATCCTCTTACGTTCACCTTGATGATTACATCAAGTGGAATTCACCGAGGGTGATTCCTCTGGTTTTCCCCTTGGTGTTAGACACACAGTTAGTATGGTTACTATGACTTTACAACTGAACCATGTTACTAAAGACGGGTAGGCCCTGAGGGGTGCCCGCGTGAGCTTAATAGCGAGTGATGTGGAGTCGGGTTGACCTGGAAGGTGCCCGCGAGATACTTACGAGGCGTGGCCGTGCATTCTTAGCCCTTGGCGCAAGTACTCGAGACGGGGCGACGGGGTCACATCGATCGTGAGTCTCTGCTTCTTATCGCGTATTCCTAATCCACTATGATTTGGATATTTGATCCGAGGGGCCTCTGTCCTGATAGCACTAACCATCACGTGGGCATAGTATGGGCGTTCTGTGTCATATACATCAGCCGAAGCTTAATAAATGTCAGCGACTGAGCGGCGCGCGCCGGGTTGGACTGGAAAGCACCTACCTTGTTGAAGGAGGTAGCTAGGTCTGCTCACCGGCCGCGTATGCAACGTGCATGAGTTCTCAGGGAGATGGCCCATGACCCCTGTGGGCATAGGTTTAGTCCGGCGTGCTGGCCTCTCTATTAAGCCTAGGTCGGGTTGTGGCGTATTGTTTGGCCGAGGCCGGGCATGACCCAGGAAAGTGTGTTCGGCCAGAGTCTCTACTCGTTACCGCACGTTCCTAATCCACTACGATTTGGATATTTGATCTGAGGGGCCTCTGGCCTGATAGCACTAACCATCACGGGGGCATAGTATGGGCGTTCTGCGTCATATACATCAGCCAAAGCTTAATAGACGTCAGCGACTGAGCGGCGCGCGCCGGGTTGGACTGGAAAGCACCTACCTTGTTGAAGGAGGTAGCTAGGTCTGCTCACCGGCCCGTACGCAACATGCAGGAGTTCCCGGGGAGATGGTCCATGACCCCTGGGGCATAGGTTTAGTCCGTAGTGCTAGCCTCTCTATTAAGCCTAGGTCGGGTTGAGGCGTATTGTTTGGCCGAGGCCGGGCATGACCCAGGAAGTGCGTCAGGCCGGAGTTAATCGAGCATGGTGGGTAAGTTGGTGCACCCCTGCAGGGAAGAAAACATCTATCGATAGCCTGTCCTACGGTAACGGACACTTGGAGTTGTATCCCGATCGATACAACTAGAACTGGATACTTGTGATGAGAATTGGATGGTGATGATAATTGGATCGTGATGAGAAATGCATAGTATGGCTCTGGGATTGCTTTCTCGCAGGGAGTCGAGGAAGGATCTCTGGCCGAGGTTGATAACACTTCTACTACTTTACTTTATGCTACTCTACTCCCTCCTGTTGCTGCAAGATGGTGGGTTCCAGAAGATGCTATTCTTCGATATGCTAGGCTTTCCCCTCCTCTTCTGGCATTCTGCAGTTTAGTCCACAGATACAACCCATTCCTTTGATACAGATGCATACTTAGTTTAGATCTGATGTAAGTCTTACGAGTACTTTGGATGAGTACTCACGGTTGCTTTGCTACTTCTTTTTCCCCCATACCCGATTGTTGCGACCAGATGACGGATCCTAGGAGCCAGACGATGCCACTGATGACTACTACTACCCGGAGGATGCCTACTACTACGTGAAGACCGCTGACGACTTGGAGTAGTTAGGAGGCTCCTAGGCAGGAGGCCTTGCCTTTTCGATCGTTGTTGCTTTTGTGCTAGCCTTCTTAAGGCAATCTTGTCTAACTTATGACTGTACTCAGATATTGTAGCTTCCGCTGACTCATGTGTATTCGAGCTTATGTATTCGAGCCCTCGAGGCCCCTGGCTTGTAATATAAAGCTTGTATTATTTTCATTTGTGTCTAGAGTTGTGTTGTGATATCTTCTCGTGAGTCCTTGATCGTACACATTTGCGTGTATGATTAGTGTACGATTGAATCGAGGGGCGTCACAGTTGCTTAGCTTCTCATCTTACTCTTATTTGCTTATGTTAGCCACCATATTTGCTTAGCGCTTGCTGCAACTCCACCTCACTACCTTATCCTACCCATAAGTTTAAATAGTCTTGATCTTGCGGGTGTGAGATTGCTGAGTCCTCGTGACTCACGGATACTTCCAAACAGTTGCAGGTGCCGATGATGCCAGTGCAGGTGATGGTACCGAACTCAAGTGGGAGTTCGACGAGGACCTTGGTCGTTACTATGTGTCGTTTCCTGATGATCAGTAGTGGAGCCCAGTTGGGACGATCGAGGATCTAGCATTTGGGGTTTATATTCCCTTTCATTCGGATCTATGTGTGTATGTTGGATGATGTATGAATTATTTATGTATTGCGTGGCGTGGCGAGTGTAAGCCAACTCTCTTTATCCCTTTCTTGTTCATTGCATGGGATTGTGTGAAGATTACCCCTCTTGCGACAAAACCACTATGCGGTTATGCCTCTAAGTTGTGCCTCGACACGCGGGTGATATAGCCGGATCGTGGGAATTACAACGTGGTTGGAGCAAGTGGCGCCATCACCACTTCCCCTGCGACCGACACGGGGACAGGAGATATCAGAGGAGAACATCATCAACAGCGCCTCGACGGTCATGCTCCGCAAGGTGCAGGCGAGGGGTCACTCCATCCACACCCCCTCCTCTCACCGGCAGGCACAGCCGCAGCAACGACGCTTTGTCTAGGGTAAGCCATCGCCCTCCGGCCGCCCCCACCACGGGAGTGACAGTGGCGCGTGCACCTCCTCCCGGATGAGCCAACCATACTGTTGCACTTGACGAATCCGCAGACCCTCGAGCACCACCGCTACCCAGGTGGTCGTCCCACAACAGCGTGGGCGCGACGCTGCCGCCGCCGCTAGCACCTCCAGGAGCCAGACGATGGTGCGGTCGATATCATCAACATCTATGCCAAGCACAACCACGGAGGCTATGGCACGAGCTCAACTGCTGCTGAGGTTTTCGCCAGTAGCCGAGCAGATGGATGAATGGCGTGCTACCATCCAAACCCTGCTCGATTTCGCCGAAGCTAGGGGCTCATGATGAGCTAGCCCGCTGCAACCTCCCCAAGCAACAGCAACCGCCCATACTGCCAGCCGTACAGAGTGGGCATCCCCACGGTGCAGTCCCCACCACGGCAGCCGGCGCGGTGCAGCAGAATCAAGATTCTGATGATGCCTCGATGGCCTCTTCTAACCCTCGAGCACGTCCAGGCCAACATCAAGCCCAGAGGATAGGCGGCCGGGAGACGTGTGCATCGCCGTAGATCGACGCTGCAATGACCTCCGCCAGACCGATGGGTACGACGGCCGCAACGTCGATGAGCCTGTGCTCGATGTTGGCGAGTGCCTACCTTTCGAGGTCGTCTGCCCTGCCTTTACATGAGAACTGTGACAAGTCCGTTGGCCGTCCGTTCACACATTCAATCCAGAGATACCTGAGAAGTACGACGGGAGGCTGAACCTGGCAGAGTTCCTAAGCATCTACACCATCGTTGTTCAGGCTGCCGGGGGAAGAGATGAGAAGGTGTTCGCCAACTACTTCCCTTTGGCCCTCAAGTCCAACGTGAGGTTTTGGCTAATGCACCTACTAGAGAACTCCATTTCGTCATGGCCAGACCTGTGCCACGAGTTCATCGGTGCCTTCACCGGTGGCCACCAAGAACCCTACAGGCCCAGCGACCTGCAACTTCTCTAGTAGAAGGAAGGAGAAACTTTCCGTAAGTATCTGAAGAGATTTAGTAAAGTTCATAGAAATATTCCAAATATCCATCCGACAGCCCTTATAGCAGCTTTCCAGTCCAATGTGCGCAACCGTCGCATTCATTCCAAGATGAACGTGCAGTTGCCCAAGTGTAACGCCCTCGATGCGGCTATATCTCCCACGTGTCGGAGCATGACTTAGAGGCATAGCCGCATTGAAAGCAATGTCGCAAGTGAGGTAATCTTCACACAACCCATGTAATACATAAGGCAAAGAGATACATATTTGGCTTACAATCGCCACTTCACACAATACATGAATAAAGCATTACATCATCCAGATACAATCAAGGTCCGACTACGGAACCAAAATAAAAGAAGACTACCCCAAATGCTACGCAGATCCCCGATCGACCCCAACTGGGCTCCACTACTGATCAACTAGAATGAAACAACACAACGGACAAAGTCTTCATCGAGCTCCTCCTGAGCTCAGTTGCGTCACCGGCACGGTTCAACGGCACCTGCAAGCTGGTTTTGGAAGTATCTGTGAGTCACGGGGACTCAGCAATCTCACACCCTCGCGATCAAGACTATTTAAGCTTATAGGTAAGGCAAAGGTATGATGTGGAGCTGCAGCAAGCGACTAGCATATATGGTGGATAACTTATTCGCAAAATAGAGCGAGAAGAGAAGGCAAAAGCACGGACGAACAACAATGATCAAGAAGTGATCCTAGAACAACCTACGTCAAGCATAACTCCAACACCGTGTTCACCTCCCGGACTCCGCCGAGAAGAGACCATCATGGTTACACACGCGGTTGATGTATTTTAATTAAGGTCATCTTCAGGTTTTCTACAACCGGACATTAACAAATTCCCATCTGCCCATAACCGCGGGCACGGCTTTTGAAAGTTCATAACCCTGCAGGGGTGTCCCAACTTAGCCCATCACAAGCTCTCACGGTGAACGAAGGATATTCCTTCTAGCGGGAAGACCTGATCAGACTCGGAATCCCGGTTACAAGACATTTCGACAATGGTAAAACAAGACCAGCAAAGCCACCCAAATGTGCCAACAAATCCCGATAGGAGATGCACATATCTCTTTCTCAGGGCAAACCGGATTGTCCAAGGTTCCGGTAGGCCAGCCCAGAGTTGCCCCTGGTGGCCACCGGCAGCTGACAGGTTGGACCAACACTTAGAGGAGCACTGGCCCGGGGGTTTAATAAAGATGACCCTTGGGCAGGCCTACCCAAGGGAAAGAAAAGGCTAGGTGGCGAATGGTAAAACCAATGTTGGGCCTTGCTGGAGGAGTTTTATTCAAGGCGAACTGTCAAGGGGTTCCCATTATAACCCAACCGCGTAAGGAACGCAAAATCCGGGAACATAACACCGATATGACGGAAACTAGGGCAGCAAGAGTGGAACAAAACACCAGGCATAAGGCCGAGCCTTCCACCCTTTACCAATTATATAGATGCATTAATTAGATAAGAGATATTGTGATATCCCAACAAGTAAACATGTTCCATCAAGGAACAATATCTCCATGTTCCAACAAGGAACAAACTTCAATCTTCACCTACAACTAACAACGCTATAAGAGGGGCTGAGCAAAGCGGTAACATAGCCAAACAACGGTTTGATAGGACAAGGTGGGTTAGAGGCTTGGCTTAACAATATGGGAGGCATGATAAGCAAGTGGTAGGCATCGCAGTATAGGCATAGCAAAAGAGCGAGCAACTAGCAAGCATAGATAGAAGTGATTTCGAGGTTATGGTCATCTTGCCTGAAATCCCGCAAGGAAGAAGAACGAGTCCATGAAGAAGACAAATGGACGTAGTCGAACGGTTCCTCACAAACGCGACGTAATCGGAACCACCCCGAAGAAGCAACACCAGAAAGAAGCACACAACATAGTAAACAACCAACACATGAACATGGCATGATGCACAATCAAGAATGATGCATGTCCGGTTTAAAGAGGGCATGACATGGCAAAGTGCACAAACAATCCTAAAAATTAAGTGGAGCTCAACATGCAACAGAGTTGAATATTGAAGAAAACACCACATGACTTATTTAGTTCTCTCTCGTTACCCAACAAGGTTAAATGTTGTTAGCATGGCAAGAGGTGAAGCATGATGAAACCATCTAATCTAGGCAAGTTTAAATGAGGCCGGAACAACAAAACAACAAGTCCGCAAACTCCTCATATGCATACATTAGGTTTGGAACTGTTCTGCCCTAAACACATTTTTAGAGTTATTAAACATGCAAACAAGGTGCACCATGTTAAACTAGGCAATTTTCTACCCCATTTACATATAAAGTTTGTTAAAAACGGAGCTACGATTATTTAGTTATGAATTAAATCATTTTAGCATGTTATTTAAGCAAATTAAAGCAAACATCATTTTAAACATTTCAAACATGCAAGGAAGTTGGATATTATTATCCTACACAAAATTCTAATCAACTTTCATATATAAAACATTTTAATAAGATGCACGGTCGATGATTTATTAATTGGATGAACTATAGGGACTTCTCTGTAAAACTGGCAAACTCTGGATAAAATGATAAAATCGTTGTACTGAAAAAAAAACACAAACGGGCTAATCAATACATGAGCGTGAGCCATGGACATAACACTATGGGTGGAATAGAATATGATGATGGAGGTTTTGTGGAGAAGACAAAAAAGGAGAAAGTCTCACATTGACGTGGCTAATCAATGGGCTATGGAGATGCCCATCAATTGATGTCAATGCGAGGAGTAGGGATTGCCATGCAACGAATGCACTAGAGCTATAAATGTATGAAAGCACAACAAAAGAAACAAAGCGAGTGTGCATCAAACTTGCTTGCTCACGAAGACCTAGGACATTTTGAGGAAGCCCATTGTTGGAATATACAAGCCAAGTTCTATAATGAAAAATTCCCACTAGTATATGAAAGTGAAAAAATAAAAGACTCTCTATCATGAAGATCACAGTGCTACTTTGAAGCACAAGTGTGGAAAAAAGATAGTAGGATTGTCCCTTCTCTCTTTTTCTCTCATTTCTTATTTGGCCTTTCCTATTTTATTTGGCCTTTATCTTTTTTTATTTCCTCACACGGGACAATGCTCTAATAATGATGATAATCACACTTCTATTTATTTACAACTCAAGGATTACAACTCGATACTAGAACAAAATATGACTCTATATGAGTGCCTCCGGCGGTATACCGGGATGGGCAATGAATCAAGAGTCACATGTATGAAAAATTATGCATGGTGGCCTTGCCACAAATACGATGTCAACTACATGATCATCCAGGGCAATATGACAATGATGAAGCGTGTCATAATAAACAGAATGGTGGAAACTTGCATGGCAATATATCTCAGAATGGCTATGGAAATGCCATAATAGGTAGGTATGGTGGCTGTTTTGAGGAAGATATAAGGTGGCTTATGTGTGATAGAGCGTATCATATCACGGGGTTTGGATGCACCGGCGAAGTTTGCACCAACTCTCGAGGTGAGAAAGGGCAATACACGGTACCAAAGAGGCTATCAATGATGGAAGGGTGAGAGTGCGTACAATCCATGGACTCAACATTAGTCATAATGAACTCACATACTTATTGCAAAAATCTACAAGTCATCAAAACCAAGCACTACGCGCATGCTCCTAGGGGGATAGATTCGTAGGAAAAGACCATTGCTCGTCCCCAACTGCCACTCATAAGGAAAGTAATCAAAGAACACCTCATGCTTCAAATTTGTCACACAACGGTTACCATACATGCATGCTACGTGACTTGCAAACTTCAACACAAGTATTTACCAAATACACAATTACTCAACTAGCGACTCTAATATTACCATCTTCATATCTCAAAACAATCATCAAGTATCAAACTTCTCATAGTATTCAAAGCAATCTATATGGAAGTTTTTATTATACCCATCTTGGATGCCTATCATACTAGGACTAATTTTATAGCCAAAGCAAATTACCAGGTTATTCTAAAAGACTCTCAAAATAATATAAGTGAAGCATGAAAGATCAATAATTTCTATAAAATAAAACCACCACCGTGCTCTAAAAGATATAAGTGAAGCACTAGAGAAAAATTGTCTAGCTCAAAAGATATAAGTGAAGCACATAGAGTATTCTAATAAATTCCGATTCATGTGTGTCTCTCCCAAAAGGTGTGTACAGAAAGGATGATTTTGGTAAACTAAGAAGTAAAGACACAAATCATACAAGATGCTCCAAACAAAACACATATCATGTGGTGAATAAAAATATAGCCTCAAGTAAAGTTACCGATAGACGAAGACTAAAGAGGGGATGCCTTCCGGGGCATCCCCAAGCTTAGGCTTTTGGTTGTCCTTGAATTTTACCTTGGGGTTCCATGGGCATCCCGAAGCTTAGTCTCTGGCCACTACTTATTCCAAAATCCATCAAATCTTTACCCAAAAATTTGAAAACTTCACAACACAAAAGTCAACAGAAAATCTCATGAGCTCCGTTAGTATAAGAAAACAAACCACCACTTTAAGGTACTGTAATTAACTCATTCTTTATTTATATTGGTGTTAAACCTACTGTATTCCAACTTCTCTATGGTTCATACCCCCCGATAGTAGCCATAGATTCATCAAAATAAGCAAACAACACGCGAAAAATAGAATCTGTCAAAACCAGAACAATCTGTAGCAATCTGGAGGTTTCGAATACTTATGTAACTACAAAAATTCCAAAAACTTAGGACGGCCTAAATAATTTGTATATTGATCTACTGCAGTTGGAATTGGTATTTTATCACTCTCTGGTAAAAAACGATAGTTATTCTGGTGAGCGCATACTTTCTGTTTTTTCAGCAAGATCAAACAACAATCACCCAAGAAGATCCTAAAAGCTTTACTTGGCACAAACACTAATTAAAATTAAAAAACACAATCATAACAGAGGATATATGATTTATTTATTACTAAACAGGAACAAAAAGGAGAGAACAAAAATAAAATTGGGTTGCCTCCCAACAAGCGCTATCGTTTAACGCCCCTAGCTAGGCAAAGAGATTTCAATGATGCTCACATGAAAGACAAGAATTGAAGTACAAAGAGAGCATCATAAAACACGTGACAAACACATCTAAGTCTAACATACTTCCTATGCATAGTAATCCCATAGGCAAACAAATTATCAAGGCAAGAAAAAACTAGCATATGCAAGGAAGTGGAAAGAAACAATAGCAATATCAACATAACGAGAGGTAATTTAGTGAAACAAAAATTTCTACAACCATATTTTCCTCTCTCATAATAATTACATGTAGGATCGTAATCAAATTCAACAATATAGCTATCACATAAATTTTTTCTCTTCATGATCAACATGCATGGAAAGTTGACACTCTTCCAAGATAGTGGGATTAACTTTAATTAAAGTCATGACCTCTCCAAACCCACTTTTATCAAAAATTGCATAAGATTGAACATTCTCCAAATATGTGGGATCTAAAGTTGGCACTCTTCCAAAACCACTTTCAATATTGCAAACATTATTATAAATCTTATATTCATCATGGGGCTTAAATAAATTTTCAAGATTATTATAAATTATCAATCCAGTAGGAGACTACATCCAAATTGCCTAGTACCTGCAAAAACAATCAAGAACCTTGCAACCAATGCGATAAAGGGGTTGTCAATCCCCTCACTGCCACATGCAAAAGTAAGATATGATAAAGATAATAAGATAAATATTTTTGGTATATTTGTTGTATAGATTGAAAAGTAAAAATTGCAAAATAAATAGTAAACTAGAATTATAGATCGGAAACTTATATGATCTAAAGTAGACCAGGCGGCCATAGGTTTCACTAGCGGCTTCTCTCATGATAGCAAATATTACGGTGGGTGAACAAATTACTGCCGAGCAATTGATAGAATAACGCGTAGTTATGAGAATATCTAAGCATGATCGTGAACATAAGCATCACATCCGTGTCAAGTAGACCGAAACGATTCTACATCTACTACTATTACTCCACACATCGACCGATATCCAACATGCATCTAGAGTATTAATTTCAGAAGAACAGAGTAACACATTAGGTAAGATGACATGATGTAGAGGGATAAACTCAAGCAATATGATATAAACCCCATCTTTTTTATCCTCGATGGCAACAATACAATATGTGTCAGCTCCCTTTCTGTCAATGGGATCGAGCACTGCAAGATTGAACCCAAAGCTAAGCACTTCTCCCACTGCAAGAAAGATCAATCTTGTAGGCCAAATTAAACCAATAATTCAAAGATACTTACGAAGATATCAAATCATCCATATAACAATTCAGAGACGAATCAAATATTGTTCATAGATAATCTTGATCATAAACCGAAAATTCATCGGATCTCGACAAACACACCGGAAAAAGTATTAAATCGAGTAGATCTCCAAGAACATCGAGGAGAACTTTGTATTGAGAACCAAAGAGAGAGAAGAATCCATCTAGCTAATGACCATGGACCCGAAGGTCTGTGGTAAACTACTCACACATCATCGGAGAAGCTATGATGTTGATGTAGAAGCCCTCCGTGATCGAATCCCCCTCCGGTAGATCGCTGGAAAAGGCCCCAAGATGGGATCTCATGGGTACAGAAGGTTGCGGTGGTGGAAAAGTGGTTTCGTGGCTCCTCTGGATGTTTTTAGGGTACAAGGGTATATATAGGCGAAAGAAGTAGGTTGGTGGAGCTCCATGGGGCCCACGAGGGTGGGGGCGCGCCCCCTGCCTCATGGAAGCTTCGTGGACTTCCAGACTTGTACTCGAAGTCTCCTGGGTTGTGTTTGTTCCAAGAAAGATCCTCGCGAAGTTTTCGTTCCATTTGGATTCCGTTTGATATTCCTATTCTATGAAACACTGAAATAGGCAAAAAACAATTTGCACTAGGCCTTTGGTTAATAGGTTAGTCCCAAAAATAATATAAAAGTGCATATTAAAGCCCATTAAACATCCAAAAAAGATAATATAATAGCATGGAACAATCAAAACTTATAGATACTTTGGAGATGTATCAACTGCACGCTATCAGCAAGCCCTGCATCGCTATCACAGTCGTAGGGTTCATGCCCAGTGTTTTGAGGAAGGTGACCTTGTCCTTAGGCGCGTTCAGTCCGCCAAGGGTACAAACAAGCTGTCAACAAAGTGGGAAGGCCCTTACCGGGTAGTACGAGTCAACAGACCTGGTGCAGTCCGTCTGGAGACCGGAGATGGCACTTAGTTGCAAAAATCATGGAATATTGAGCATATCTACAAGTACTACCAGTGAGGGGCCCGACAGCCACCCTTTTGTATAGGCCTTGCCTCAGCTGCATGTAACCCCTTTTACGAAGCCGAGGTGATGACCCCATGCAAGAGAAAATAAAGAAGCGGTGTAGGGGGCCCCCAACTAAGATTGCATGCATGCACGAGCACACCAAGATCACTGCATAAGAATTTTATGAGCATTTGCATATGCAGATGGATAGGATCACATCCTGCATTCATTCTCATCTACATGAAGTTGCAGGTTCCTGCCGTGAACTTGGCTTCGTCA
The DNA here is from genome assembly GCF_003073215.2 of Triticum urartu. Lineage (NCBI taxonomy): Eukaryota > Viridiplantae > Streptophyta > Magnoliopsida > Poales > Poaceae > Triticum > Triticum urartu. Next base: position 353,732,927 of record NC_053024.1, on the reverse strand, counting down.
AGAGGATGAGAAGTTTGCCCGACGCAGCGATCCCTGGCAAGCCAAGCATATAAGTTCTACCTCCTGTCCATTAGTGTTATGTAAAGCTATAGCTTTGCATGAGAAAACCTCACTTCTCTTTTGAGACTTAGGTGCTCCCATCCATGACTCAAACGTTGCTTCAGTCAGAATGGTCATGGTGGCCTTTGGTAAAAAGAAGTTGGTGGGGGCTGGCCCCTCTGTCCATTCTCCGGCAGACAAAGAGGGTGCCGGCAGGACAGCCTGCTCGGGAAAACTCGTGTATTTACATTAAAGAGGCATATCACCTCGGCATGGACATATACATGCGTGGGTTCCTGGCAAGGTTTATCTTTTTTCATTAACATGCTAGCACAATTACAAGCATTACAGAATACAAAGATGGACTTGAGGGTTACATTATTTGAATTAAAATTTGGCCATTGCCTACGGATTTAAGATTGAAAAAAGATTAGTGCCCCGTTACGCCTTTGCCCTTATCCATCTTCCTCAGGGTATTACTGGGAGGGACTAACGAAGCGAGAGGTGGACTTGGCTTGGATTCGGAGCCTCCCCAGGATCAAGACGACACCGTCCCCTGGACGGAAGGCGGAACCAAAGGGGCAGGAGAAACGGTGGAGCTAAAGGGAGCCCAGATGGGGGTAGCTGAGTCACTGGCAAACGCAAGCCGTCAGAACGGCCACCCCCGTTCTTGGCGCATCATGGGTTACTACTACCTCCAGTACCGCTGCCGTTTGACGATCCCATCGCGGCAGTCATGCTGGGAACCATGCTCTCCGAAGGACTCCCCACAAAGAGCATGGTCGTCCCCGGTGGCCCTGATATCGGAAGCCACCATGCGCCCAGAAGATGTGGGTAGGAGCGAAGAGCCCTCTTGTACGGAGGAAGGACGACACCCAGGAGGAACCAGCTTCGCCCCTACTAGCGGCGAATCTCTTCCATGGTTCCTCCCCAGCGCCGCAAGAGGAAGAAGAACGGGGAGAAATCGACTACCGCACACCATGCCTACGTCAAGCCACGACACGGCGTCGCTCGCGTCCCCTCCCACTAAAGTCAAGGCCACGGGTGACCCGGCGACAAGCGCACCGGGGTTGCCACTCCCGGCGTCGGCGTCGCGCCGCCCGTATCTTCCTCTCAGATCTAAGGGAGATCCCAAGCAAGATTCCGGGGGCTAGCCCTAGGTCCCTCTCTTCGACATAGCTAGCAGACGCGAAATATAAGAAGAGGAGGATTGCGAAGATGGGTGACTCCGCCCTCCTCCGTCCCTCCCTTTTATAGGCAGGACGAGGAGGAAGGCTGCTCCATCAACAAGCGGCCATCATCCTCCTCTGCCAATTCAAGACGATCATGCCCCCACCATGATGTACTGCCGCGCCATGCACCTCCGTTACCTACCCCGCGTGATGCATGCAACATACGTGGCCAAGGATAAAGGCGCGCTGTGGGAAGAGTAAATTGGCAGTTTCTACCCCGTGCGTTAAAGTCATTCACGGGCCATCACAGGAGCGGCCCCACCACTATTGGCTTTACACCACGCATGGGGAAACCAGAAACTGGCCCAGAATCAAGGCTGATGAAGAAACAACGAAGACCTCAAGGGGCCGACACCTTCAACAACCCTGCGTGTGCACTTATTAGGCCCTACCCCAACGACGCTCGACAACGCGTTCGGGGCAGGTCCGGGGGCTTCTGTCGGTCCAACAAACCCTAGGTCTGTTGAACAGACTGTGCACAGGCACAAGAGCATGGTTGATGCGCCAACCCAAGCCAGGATACAAGAAACCAATATGTTTGAAGAACCAGCATGCAACTCAGAGAGATTAAGGCCAAGCCATAGAAGCAAGATATCGCCAAGAGAAGGGCCTCCTTTGAAGGACAGGCGAGCCACGCAAGGGGCAAGGCTGACGGTGTCCTAAACTAGGGGGTACTCAACACGTCATCTCCCGAACAGGTGTATCGGGCCGAGGACCCCCATGGTGGTTCACTATTGGGCCAGTTCGGACAACCCATGCCGCATACAAGGAACACTCCACAAGACTTGGCACCTAACACAAGGACTCTCCTAAAACCCTAGGGCTCCGGTGTCTTATATAAACCGAGGCCAGCCTAGTCAATAGACAATCTCATATTCATTAGAACTACCTCGTGGTAGATACGTGTACTCTGTACCCCATATGAATGCAATAAAAAGCAGGACATAGGGTTTTACCTCCATCAAGAGGGCCCGAACCTGGGTAAAATCCCGTGTCCATGTTACCATCGCTCCAAGACGCCTAGCCTAGGACCCCTACTACGAGATACGCCGGATATAGAACCAACATTGGTGCTTTCATCGAGAGCCTGCTTGGTGATCGCCGCGGATCGATGGATGATCAGGTGATATTTTCAGTTATATCTATTCGTCATCTCTTAACTTCTTCAGAAATTACTACTGTTGCCTCTCAACTTTTATCTGCAAAATTATCCGAGGCCGGACGGACGCAGTTGTACGCGATGCAATCGGCTGATCTGATCAGCAGACAGCCGCCGCCAAAGGCATGCGGGCGCACCGGGCTAGTGACCATTGGCTGTTTCAGAACGGCTGATGCGGGATAACCTCAAGCAATCATGGACCGTGGTGAAGCATCACATTGGTCCAAACAAGGGAAGTCTATCCCTTTTTTATTATTACTTCTTCCTGACCCAATGTGATTATATTACTACTAATTGATGTCTATCAGCGTTTCCCAACGCTTGGTGCAAAAGGCGTAGTTGATCTGCTCTATTTTTGCAGATCAGTGTGCCGTACAACCTAGCTTTGCACTAATCGTCGTTTCCTCAGCGCGCCTCTGTTATGTCAATCGGATCGAAGCCATGCAAAAAAAAGCATCTGGCCAGCGGCGATCCATCCGAGGAGTTCACACGAGTGAGTACTCCACATATGGAGCAGTGCTGGTGGCCCAACATGGACTCTCTCCTCGGTGACATACATGCATAATTGAGATCAGGACGAATTGTCGTGATGTTCGTCTGTGGCGGCCGCATTATATCTGGCAATCAACTCGTACGAACCTGTACAAAGGTCAGATCGGTTTTGGCCTCACGTGGGTACTAAGCACTAGTACTACTGGAAGTTGTTTTTGCTTTGGATGCTATGACTACTACCGAGCAAACAATTAGGTGCGACTGTTTCGTTAACTGGTTCTAGTACTAAGTTACTAATATTTCCTTTTAGATATTTTTCTGTCAGATCGCATTGTTTTGTGCGTACAACTTTTTTCTTCTTGCCGCCGTTTCGAGGCGATCTGAGATGTATAACTTTTTTTCTTGTTGACATCGTCGTTCCACGAAACGGCAACCTGCGTCGACATATTCGCTCAGCCAGGCTATCTTTCTCCAATTAATTAATTCGCATGAATTAATTATGCAATTATTATTATTATTACTGGTTTGCACTATTTATGTGCACAGGTAAATTGACGTCCACCAGTCTGCATCGCCGCCTTGGCGACCCGTCGTCGCCGTCCCTCCAAACATCGGGCAAATGGCATCATCACCTCGGCTCGCATCCCTGTGTCGGCATCTCCGTGTGGCCGCTCCGACGTGGAGACCCCGGTGCTTAGGCCATGTTTCTTTTAATTTTTTACTTCACTTAAACTAATTAAGTAGAAGATTTTTTTCTAAAATTATGTTATTACTATCATTACTTGTTATTACCTTTTTGGCTTGCACTACTATATGTGTGCAGGCAATAGACTTCGGCTGGTCTCCATCGCCATCTCGGAGAACTGACGTCGCCGTCCCTCCAACTAGCTATATTTCTTAAATTATTTATTTTGCATAGATAAATTATACAAAGGGATTTTTTATTTTTCATTGTGCACCGCTTTGTGTATGCAGAAAGTTAACTATGGTCATACTATGCCGCTGCCCCGGCAAGCCAACATTGACGTCCCAATTGGCGCATATCTGCTTGCGTGATTACCTTGTTGGTCGATTCGCCATACCGATATGTTCGGCACACGGGCCATATTTATTTTATTAACTCACTTTGCATAAATTATTAATTATGTAACGATTTTTTTTAATTTATTATTATTACTAATATTTTCGGTCTGCACTATTTTTTGTGCATAGATAAATGATTCGGGTCGGGCAGCGTTGTCACCTCGGCGTACTGACGTACCACGTCACCTCGGCTGAACCGGGGGTTTCTTCATCACTTCATTAACCCACGCTAGGGACTTAGGTGTCATACTGCCGGCCCGCTCCATCGCCTCGGCCATCTCGGGACTGGCTTGGGGGCTGGGACCTCGTCTCGACGCAATCTCGGCCTGCATCATCACCACCGAGCACATTAACTAGCTAAGTCGCTTTCATGCTCAAAGACTTTCGGTTTTAACTTTTGTTTGGTCCGAACAAGCATTATACTTTTTGGCAAAAAGTTGTTTGTGAAAAACTTCCTAGTCAAAACATTATTTCTGACACACAAATTCAAATACACCGTTTACTTGGGGGCTTCTTTTATGAAGCCTCTCCTCTTGCATATGATTATACTTGTATGGCTTCGTTCCTTGTTCGTCTATTACGCCATAATATGCACCATGTTGACTTAAGTGTTCCGCAAGCTGGGTTGCCTTGCTCCTGTGTTTACCCCTATGTTCCCGATTGTTCGGCTAGGGAGTAAAGGGAGCACCTCTGCGATTGTCACGATCGGGTCATTCGAGCTCGGACCTCAGACTGGGTGAAGCTGAAAGCTAGCACTCTTATTGCTTTCAACCATGTTTGGCACACAACGGAACTCATGAATACAAAAAATATATTGCACAAGTCTCATAGTAACAATGAGCAACCGAAGAAAGGTATCAGTGGAGGTACTATTTTCTTTGAAGATGCTTCTTACACTTCGTAAGTACTATAGCATAAGTGTCCTGAGCGCGCTTTGTCTGTTACAGCCTTATGGCCTGATTGCCTGGTTATCGCAAACACCGTCGATATTCTCGGCAAGTGGAGTACATAACACTTTTCGTCCCTTGACCGAAGAGGGAGAAGCCGACGGTCGGTTAAGACGCGTTTATGGTTCGGGTGAACACAGATATGATATAAGTACTTCGGTACATACACTCATTATAGATAAAATTATTGTACCCAAGTTGCTTGGGGGGTCTTGAATTAGTATGAGCCATTTTTATTAGTCGCTGCATAGTCTTTTTCTGCCACTCCTTTCTCGACTCAGGTGTATGATCAATAGTCGGGTAGCCTGGTTTCTCTCTAAAGCCGCTCGCGCTTAGTTTCCTAAGCTGGCCTGAGAAACACTCCGCCTACGGGATATGGAAGTTAAAGCCGAGGGCTGACCCACATGAAGTCTAGAGATCATATGTGTCATATCAAAGCACGACGAAAGTACAATTTTAAGACTAATTTCATATTGGCACCAAAACAACTTGATTCAATCTAGACGTAAAGTTTTTACGCATGTTCATTGGCCTTTTTTTGAGCTCATAACATCTTTCACCTATTTTATGTTTCAGGAAGAGGGACATTCTCTTGGTTGAGGTGTTCGGTGTGAAACTCTTTTATAAAACTAATAGTTTGGCATCTTTCCTGCTGAACTCCACCCCAGTGTTGTCAAAATATACATGACAGTTGAATTTGTTCCTGAGGAGGTACGATCATAGGGTCGGCCATTTTTCCCAACCCTATTCTCTGGGGGCTACTGCATTGACAATCCAATCCAGACAATTTAAGTGCAATATAGTTTTCGAGGAGATTATGATCCTCAGGTTGGTCGGCCGCACCCAACCTGAGTCTCGGGGACTTTGCACACCGCTTTTTGTGTCCCAAAGTATTCTGCCGAGCTAGGAGTTGATCCCCGGCCAATTTTGCGAATCAACCTGAGTCTCAGGGGCTACTGGGATCAGCGGTCTTATGTCATCCTTTAGGTGCATCTCGGGTTTTAGACCGATACACACCTTGAGGGCTACTGGCTATATACCTTGGCGGAGATTAAATTGCACCAACCAAAAATATTGACAAAAAATTGGCCCACAGTCGGGGTGGTGCACCACCTCGAAAGCAGTCCGGCATAAAGCTCGGACGCTAGTGGCTGGCTCCATAGAGGGCATTTCCGGCATTAAACTCGGCTAAACTCCTTCAACTTTTTTGAACCAAGGTGATCTATGACACCTCGGATATAGTCCGGCGTTGGAGCTCGGATGCAGTTCTGTGTTGGAGCTCGGCTGTACCAATACTCTTCAGATATAGTCCGGTGTTGGAGCTTGTATACATCCCAGCGTTGGAGCTCGGAAGCGGTCCGTTGTTGGTGCTCGTCTGCAAAAGATACCTCGAATACAGTCCGGCATTGGAGCTCAGATGCAAGAGGACATTGTCACCCGGGAAGAACTTCAAACCCGAGGTGTGGCCTAAAAATAACAAGGCATTGATAAAGGCCGGAAACTTAAAGGGGCTCCTCGGATACCCGACGTGTAAACTCTTCGGATTTACTTTGGCGATCCTCAAGATCGAATATGAGAAGATTTATTGAACCAGTTTTCAAGACCAACGACCGAAGATGAAGAACAGTTCGAAAGAATTGAGGAGCGTCCCCAACTTGAAGACTGGTTCAGGGGGGTACTGACGGTGTCCTGGACTAGGGGGTACTCAACACGTCATCTGCCAAACAGGTGTATCGGCCGAGGACCCCCATGGTGGTTGACTATTGGGCCAGTTCGGATAACCCATGCCGCATACAAGGAAGACTCCACAAGACTTGGCGCCGAACACAAGGACTCTCCTAAGACCCTAGGCCTCCGGTGTCTTATATAAACCGAGGCCAGGCTAGTCAATACACAATCTCATATTCATTAGAACCACCTCGTGGTAGATACATGTACTCTGTACCCCATATGAATACAATAAAAAGCAGGACGTAGGGTTTTACCTCCATCAAGAATGCCCGAACCTGGGTAAAATCCCGTGTCCATGTTACCATCGCTCCAAGACGCCTAGCCTAGGACCCCTAGTATGAGATACGCCGGATATAGAACCGACAAAGGCCACCCCCAGAAGCAGATGACCAAGACACCCCGGCAGGGCCTGCCGGGGATCGCGGAGGCAAAACCACCTCACCAACCACTCTAGCACGACCCAGGTCATCGATCAATGCGGTGTCAAGCCGCAAGATGATTAAGTGCCAGCCATTCGCCACATGGCAGCCATTTCCTATAGAAGAAACCCACAGATGACACCCGTGCTGCGACGTGTCAAGAGAACAGGCACGGAGCTGGCAAGATAGCCCGGCATGCCTTGTCGGGCAACCAGTGATGTGACACTAAGTGGTGCATTTAATGCGCCCTGCCAGCATAAAGAGTTAGGTATGATAGCACTATTTGCTATCATATCAGTGCATAATGACTACTTTGCCATTGTGGTGACCCCTTGTTCTATAAAAGGAGGCCCATGGCAACCGCAGAAACGGTTGGAAAGTTGATGAACCCACACCGCCATACACGCGTAGTCACCACTTCCCTAAGGCAATCCCTGCCGGGCAAGTGTACTATGCTTCACCACCTCCATTCCACAAAAGTAGGTGTAGGGTCTTACGCCTCGCGGCGGCCCGAAGCTGGGTAAATTTCTTGTGTGCTCTCTGTCGTGCTGCCGTGCGTTTGTCCGCTCTTTGTGCAACGGGACGTCCCCCTGCCAAACCAGCAAGGGGCCTCCCGGTCCAATAGGTGGCCGCGGATATCCCGCGACATATCGGGGGGTATGAACCATCGAAAAGTTGGAATAAAGTAGATATTACATCAATATAAATAAAGAATGAGTTCACAACTGTACCAACAGTGGTGATTTATTTTCTTATACTATCGGAGCTTATGAGATTTTCTGTTGAGTTTTGTGTTGTGAAGTTTTCAAGTTTTGGGAAGGATTTGATGGACTATGGAATAAGGTGTGGCAAGAGCCTAAGCTCGGGGATGCCCAAGGCACCCCAAGCTAATATTCAAGGAAAACCAAGATCCTAAGCTTGGGGATGCCCTGGAAGGCATCTCCTCTTTCATCTTCGTCTATCGGTAACTTTACTTGAGGCTATATTTTTATTCACCACATGATATGTGTTTTGCTTGGAGCGTCTTGTGTGATTTCAGTCTTTACTTTTTAGTTTGCCACAATCATCCTTGCAGTACACACCTTTTGAGAGGGACACACATGAATCCGGATTTATTAGAATACTCTATGTGCTTACTTATATCTTTTGAGCTAGGCAATTTTGCTTTAGTGATTCACTTATATCTTTTTAGAGCATGGCGGTGGCTTTATTTTGTAGAAATTATTGAACTCTCATGTTTCACTTATTTTATTTTGGGTGTCTCTAAACATCATGGTAATTTGCTTTGGTTATAAATTTAGTCCTAATATGATAGCCATCCAAGAGGGATATAATAAAAACTTTCATACAGAATGCATTGAATACTATGAGAAGTTTGATTCCTTATGATTCTGGTTATATTAGAGTAATGCTAGTGAGTAATTGTGGATTGTAGAAATACTTGTGCTAAAGTTTGTGATTCCCGTAGCATGCACGTATGGTGAACCATTATGTGATGAAGTCGGAGCATGATTTATTTATTGATTGTCTTTCTTATGAGTGGCGGTCGGGGACGAGCGATGGTCTTTTCCTACCAATCTATCCCCTAGGAGCATGTGCGTAGTACTTTGTTTCGATAACTAATAGATTTTTGCAATAAGTATGTGAGTTCTTTATGACTAATGTTGAGTCCATGGATTATACGCACTCTCACCCTTCCACCATTGCTAGCCTCTCTAGTACCGCACAACTTTCGCCGGTACCATACACCCACCATATACCTTCCTCAAAACAGCCACCATACCTAACTATTATTGCATTTCCATAGCCATTCTGAGATATATTGCCATGCAACTTTCCACCGTTCCGTTTATTAGGACACGCTTCATCAGTGTCATACTGCTTTGCACGATCATGTAGTTGACATTGTATTTGTGGCAAAGCCATCATTCATAATTCTTACATACATGTCACTCTTGATTCATTGCACATCCCGGTACATCGCTGGAGGCATTCATATAGAGTCATATTTTGTTCTAAGTATTGAGTTGTAATTCTTGAGTTGTAAGTAAATAAAAGTGTGATGATCTTCATTATTAGAGCATCGTCCCATGTGAGGAAAGGATGATGGAGAGTATGATTCCCCCACAAGTCAGGATGAGACTTCAGACGAAAACTAAAAGAAAAAAGAAAAAAAGAGGCCAAAGAGCACAAAATAAAAAAATGATAGAAAAGACAGAAGGGGCAATGTTACTATCCTTTTTCCACACTTGTGCTTAAAAGTAGCACCATGATCTTCATGATAGAGAGTCTCCTATGTTGTCACTTTCATATACTAGTGGGAATTTTTCATTATAGAACTTGGCTTGTATATTCCAATGATGGGCTTCCTCGAATTGCCCAATGTCTTAGTAAGCAAGTGACTTGGATGCACACCTACTTAGTTTCTTTTTGAGCTTTCATAAACTTATAGATCTAGTGCATCCGTTGCATGGCAATCCCTACTCACTCACATTGATATCTATTGATGGGCATCTCCATAGCCCGTAGATATGCCTAGTTGATGCGAGACTATCTCCTTCTTTTTTGTCTTCTCCACAACAACCATATTCTATTCCACCTATAGTGCTATGTCCATGGCTCAAGCTCATGTATTGCGTGGAAGTTGAAAAAGTTGGAGAACATCAAGAGTATGAAAAAATTGCTTGGCTTGCATTGGGGTTGTGCATGATTTGACTATTTTGTGTGATGAATATGGAGCAAAGCCAGACTATATGATTTTTTAGGGATAAGCTTTCTTTGGCCATGAGAAGTTTGATTCCCTATGATTGTTTTGAGATATAATTGCCTTGTTAGTATGCTTGAACACCCCGGAGACTCGGAGTTCAAGTCAGAAGAGCCATGAGGCAGCGACAAGGGGGGTGGGCGCGCCTAGGGTGGTAGGGTGCACCCCCTGCCTTGTGCCCCCTGACTCCCCTGACCTAGTTACGCATCCTATATATATTCACATATATTCCCAAACCACCATAAGCATGCATGAAAACACTTCTCCACCACCGCAACCTTCTGTTCCCATGAGATCCCATCTTGGGGCCTTTTCTGGCATCCTGCCAGAGGGGGATTCGATCACGGAGGGCATATACATCAACTCTATTGCCCTTCCGATGAAGCGTGAGTAGTTTACCTTAGACCTACGTGTCCATAGCTTGCAGCTAGTAGCTAGATGGCTTCTTCTCTCTCTTTGATTCTCAATACTATGTTCACCTAGATGTTCTTGGAGATCTATCTGATGTAATCTTCTTTTGCGGTGTTTTGGTCAATATCCGATGAATTGTGGATTGATGATCAGCTTATCTATGAATATTATTTGAATCTTCTCTGAATTCTTTGATGCAAGATTTGATATGTAATTCTCTTCGAACTATCGGTTTGGTTTGGCCAACTAGATTGTTTTTTCTTGCAATGGGAGAAGTGCTTAGCTTTGGGTTCAATCTTGCGGTGTCCTTTCCCAGTGACAGTAGGGGCAGCAAGGCACGTATTTTATTGTTTCCATCGAGGATAAAAAGATGGGGTTTACATCATATTGCTTGAGTTTATTCCTCTACATCATGTCATCTTACTTAATGCGTTACTCTCTTCTTCATGAACTTAATACTCTAGATGCAGGCAGGAGTCGGTCGATGTGCGAGTGTAATAGTAGTAGATGCAGACAGGAGTCGGTCTACTTGACACGGATGTGATGCCTATATTTCATAATCATTGCCTTAGATATCGTCATAACTTTGCGATTTTCTATCAATTGCTCGATAGTAATTTGTTCACCCACCGTATTATTTGCTATCTTGAGAGAAGCCTTTAATGAAACTTATGGCCCCCGGGTCTATTTTCCATCATATAAGTTTCTGATCTACTATTTTGAAATCTTTTACTTTCCAATCTATAAACCAAAAAACCCAAAAAAATTACTTTATCTTTTGTTTAGTTTTATCTCTCTCTATCGGATCTCACTTTTGCAAGTGACAATGAAGGGATTGACAACCCCTTTATCGCGTTGGGTGCAAGTTGTTTGATTGTTTGTGCAGGTATTGGTGGTTTGTGCGTTGTCTCCTACTGGTTTGGTACCTTGGTTCTCTAACCGAGGGAAATACTTATCTCTACTTTGATGCATCACCGTTTCCTCTTCAAGGGAAAAACCAACGCAAGCTCAAGAAGTAGCAGGGTGCAGCCGGCTACGAGGGCAAGGCGACAGCGGCGCAGGGCACGTGCAGGACGAGCAGGGGGAGCGAAGGCGGGGCGGCAGCAGCAATATAGGCTGACGAGCGGCGGCAGGCGGAGGCGGGTGCTCGGGCAGTCACGAGGGCGAGTGCGGGTGTCTGCGGTCAGCACGGTGAGGCTGGTGCGACAGGAGCCGAGCATCGTGGGGCATGGCCACGTGCGCGCGGGGCCGCGTCCAGGCGACGAGCGTGATTGTGGCGGCGGGTGTCGTTTTGGAGTACTGCAATGGAGGGGGAAGAAGGGTAGGGCATGGCTCACCGACAGCCGTAGATGCTTGGCAGCGGGCTCGACGGGGGTCGGGGTGGCGGGAGTCGACGACGAGGGCAACGACGTCCGAGAAGGTAGGAGATGGCATAGGCATCACTGTGGCGCTTCCCGTCTCGCATTCGTGGGCGCAGATGAAGTAGCGGACGGTTTCTGATCGCTCCGGCACAGAGACGATGCAAGGCAGCAATAGCCGCTACGTGGGCAAGCTCGCGACGGCGTCGGTCGAGGCGACCATGGTGGGAGAGGAAGAAAGCGAGCTTGGGGAGGAGGGGGAAAATCTGGGGAGGCGAGGGGGAGTGGAGGGTGGCAAGTGGGTGTGAGTGGAAGCAGGCCGAAGACCGAGGCGCGGGAGGGGCACTCTTATCCCCTCTCGCATCGTGGCCGATGACGGCGTGTGGTGGAGACCACGCCCGCGGTCGCTCCAACAGGGAGGCGACTAGGGGGAAAAGGTGGGCTGGCGTGGGGGGGGGGGGTTAGGCCCAGGAGGGGCAGGGGCCTTCCCGCCTTTTTTTCTTTTGAACGTTGCAATTTCTTTTCTTTAAAACTTTTCTGTTTTCCTAATCTTTTTAAAACCAAAACACTATTATAAATTATAAAACTTACACCTAAAATATCAATATGTTTTAGGCTACTGCCACAATTAGTTTAGCATTTAAATAAAACAGGTTAGCATTTTTATAAATAAAATAGCATTTAAAATATTGTTTTAACCACTGCTTTAATTGGTTTAGGCCATTTAAACACCTTGCAAAAATGTTGGTTCACCACCAATATTAACAAGTGAGTATTTCCCACATGATGAACATTTTAGTTTTCATGTTTGAGCAATTTTGATTTTCACTCATAATTAGGAATTGAATTCAGGTGGAGTTTCAAATGGATATTGATCAAAGTGGCTAAGCACCGTTTTAGCAAAATGATTAGCTTGAACTTAGGGAGTACTGTAGCATCATTACACAGGGGTGTTACAACTCTCCTCCTCTAAATGAAATTCTTGTCCTGAGAATTAAGAGGTCGAAGGGAAAAGATCAGGGTATTCAGCACGGAGGTTATCCTCGCGTTCCCAAGTGGCTTCATCTTTAGTATGATTCGACCATTGCACCTTCAGGAACTTGGTAACCTTCTAGCGGGTTCGATGTTCAACTTCTTCAAGAATGCGGATCAGATGCTCTTTGTATGTGAGATCATCTTGAACTTCAATCAATTCTGGATCCAGTTCATGTTCCGTATCCTTGAAGCAATAGAGAAGTTGCGACATGTGGAAGACGTCATGGACGTGAGAGAATTGAGGTGGCAACTCCAATTGATAAGCCACCAGCCCACGATGGGCAAGGATGCAGAAGGGTCCAATGTAGCATGGAGCTAACTTGCCCTTGACTCCGAATCGATGGATGCCTCTCAATGGAGTGACACGCAAATAAGCTTGTTCACCAAGTTGATAAGTTGAACCCTAGTGTTTACGATCATAAATGCTCTTCTGGCGGGACTGGGCCGCCTTGAGATTATCCCGGACAATGCGAACCTGCTCTTCAGCTTGTTGAATAATGTCTGGATCAATGAGTGTTAGTTCCCCTATTTCTGACCAAGTCAGTGGGTTTTGGCACTTACGTCCATATAGCACTTCGAAGGGTGCCATCTTCAAGCTGGCTTGATAGCTGTTGTTATAAGAGAACTCCACATAAGGGAGAGATTCTTCCCACTTCTTGCCGAAAGAAATAACACAAGCCCGAAGCATGTCTTCAAGAATTTGATTTACTCGCTCGACTTGGCCATGGGATTGGGGATGATAAGTAGTGCTCCAGGTAATGTGAGTTCCCATTGCCTCTTGGAAACTATCCCAGAACTTTGAGGTGAATAAACTACCATGGTCTGGACTAATCTCCTTTGGAATGCCATGGAGTGACACAATTCTGGAGATATACAAGTTTGCTAGTTGACTAGCAGTGATAGTCTCCTTGACTGGTGGAAAGTGAGCAACTTTCAGGAACTGGTCGATGACGACAAAGATAGCATCATGACCATTCTCACACTTGGGAAGGCCTGTGACGAAGGCCTTTCCCCTTTTTTATTTTGAACGTTGCAATTTCTTTTCTTTAAAACTTTACTCTTTTCCTAATCTTTTTAAAACCAAAGTAGTATTATAAATTACAAAACTTACACCTAGAATATCATTATATTTTAGGCTACTGCCACAATTAGTTTAGCATTTAAATAAAACAAGTTAGCATTTTTATAAATCAAATATCATTTAAAATATTGTTTTAACCACTACTTTAATTGTTTTAGGCCATTTAAACACCTTGCAAAAATGTTGGTTCACCACCAATATTGACAAATGATTATTTGCCACATGATGAACATTTTAGTTTTTAGGTTTGAGCAATTTTGAATTTCACTAATAATTAGGAATTGAATTCAGGTGGAGTTTCAAATGGATATTGATCAAAGTGACAAAGCACCATTTTAGAAAAATGATTAGCTTGAACTCAAGGATTACTGTAGCATCATTACGTAGGGGTGGTAGAAGCCCGACACCGTAGCTGAGGCCCATCCCAACTCCCCACCGCTACCTACCTCTTGCTAGTAGGAGCAGCTGCGTGTCTGCATGCGCGCGCGGCCACCTCTTCCCTGCCTACTTCGCCGCCTCCCCGTGCCCATCCGCGTTGCCTGGGAGATGCCTCACAGCCCCCTCTACCTGACCCCTCACTTTGGACCTCTCTCCCTCTCCTCTAGCTTCTTTTCGAGCGCCAACCGAGAGCATCCAAGGACGCTGTACATCGTTCGCGTAGCCACCATCGACCAGAAAAGTCACCCCGCCATAGATCATGACCCCAGATGCCCTAAAGAGACTCCATCGAGCCCGGCCTCGCCCATTTGCATCACCGCTTGCCATCGCCGATTCGCACCATCCAGCGCGTCCTCGGGCACACCGAGGTGCTACCCTTCACCACTGTGAGGCTCTCTTCCTTCTCTCTCACTCCCTATGCTTGTTTGCTCCTCCTAGCTGCTGTTCCCACGAGCACCGAGCTCCGGCTGTCGCCATGGCCAGCGAGCCTTGTGTTCAGAAGCTCCTCCGCTCAAACCCATCGTGCGGTTGTACTCCTAGAGTCCCCAGGATTGCTTTGTTAGTATGCTTGAAGTATTATTATTTTTATGTCAATATGAACTTTTGTCTTTAAACTTTCGGATCTGAATATTCATACCACAATTAAGAAGAATTACATTAAAATTATGCCAAGTAGCATTCCGCATCAAAAATTCTGTTTTTATCATTTAGCTACTCGAGGACGAGCAGGAATTAAGCTTGGGGATGCTTGATACGTCTCCAACGTATCTATAATTTTTGATTGCTCCATGCTATATTATATACTATTTTGGACATTATTGGGATTTATTATCCACTTTTATATTATTTTTGGGGCTAACCTATTAACCGGAGGCCCAGCCCAGAATCGTTGTTTTTTGCCTGTTTTATGGTTTCGAAGAAAAGGAATATGAAACGGAGTCCAAATGGAATGAAACCTTCGGGAACTTGATTTTCTCAACGAATAAGACCAGAGAGACTTGGACCCTACGTCAAGAAAAGAAACAGGAGGCCACGAGGTAGGGGGCGCTCCGACCCTCACCAGGCGTGCCCTCCACCTTCATGGGCCCCCTATTGCTCCACCGGCGTACTCCTTCCTCCTATATATATCCACGTACCCCCAAACGATCAGATACGGAGCCAAAACCCTAATTCCACCACCGTAACTTTCTGTATCCACGAGATCCCATCTTGGGGCCTGTTCTGGAGCTCCGTCGGAGGGGGCATCGATCATGGAGGCCTTCTACATCAACACCATAGCCTCTCCGATGAAGTGTGAGTAGTTTACCTCAGACCTGCAGGTCCATAGTTAGTAGCTAGATGGCTTCTTCTCTCTTTTTGGATCTCAATACAATGTTCTCCCCCTCTCTTGTGGAGAACTATTCGATGTAATCTTCTTTTTGCGGTGTGTTTGTTGAGACCGATGAATTGTGGGTTTATGATCAAGTCTATCTATGAATAATATTTGAATCTTCTCTGAATTCTTTTATGTATGATTGGTTATCTTTGCAAGTCTCTTCGAATTATCAGTTTGGTTTGGCCTACTAGATTGATCTTTCTTGCAATGGGAGAAGTGTTTAGCTTTGGGTTCAATCTTGCGGTGTCCTTTCCCGGTGAAAGTAAGGGAAGAAATGCACGTATTGTATTGTTGCCATCGAGGATAACAAGATGGGGTTTTCTTCATATTGCATGAGTCTGTCCCTCTACATCATGTCATCTTGCTTAAGGCGTTACTCTGTTTTAACTTAATACTCTAGATGCATGCTGGATAGCGGTCGATGAGTGGAGTAATAGTAGTAGATGCAGGCATGAGTCGGTCTACTTGTCTCACACGTGATGCCTATATACATGATCATACCTAGATATTCTCATAACTATGCTCAATTCTGTCAGTTGCTCAATAGTAATTTGATCACCCACCGTAGAATACTTATGCTCTCCAGAGAAGCCACTAGTGAAACCTATGGCCCCCCGGTCTATCTTTATCATATGGATCTCCTACTACTTAGTTATTTCCTTTGTTATTTACTTTGCCTTTATTTTACTTTGCATCTTTATCATAAAAATACCAAAAATATTATCTTATCATATCTATCAGATCTCACTCTCGTAAGTGGCCTTATAGGGATTGACAACCCCTATTTGTGTTGGTTGCGAGGATTTATTTGTTTTGTGCAGGTGCGAGGGACTCGCGCGTAGCCTCCTACTGGATTGATACCTTGGTTCTAAAAAACTGAGGGAAATACTTACGCTACTTTGTTGCATCATCCCTTCCTCTTCGGGGAAAACCAACGCAGTGCTCAAGAGGTAGCACTCCCCGTCCTCCATATCGATTGCCCGGGTCAAGTCGTAGCTCCGACTGCCACCTCGTTCATCGCCGTTGCCGATTCCCACCACCACTAGCACCGCTGCGACGACCACTCGACGCGTGCTAATGCGCTAGTTTTGTAGAGCGCAAGCCCGCAGACCTCCGCTGTGTCCTACTTACCACCGACAGCTAAACATCAGATTAGATGATGTGTCAAAATTAGTTTGGGTGCTAATTACCACCAGTGACACTGACTGTGGGCCGAACTCACTAATTAAATTGGTTTATCTTAAGCTTAATCATTAGTTAATGACCGTTACACTGACACGCGGGTCCCGCCGTTAGGTTTGACCTGGACAGGTTGTGTTGACCTGCTGACGTCACTCTGATGTAATGCTGAAACAATATTTATCTTCTAGAATTTAAATAAATCCTAAATGATTTATTTGTTTTGGAAATTATATAAAAACTTCTAAAATCATGAAAATTAAATGGTAGCTCAGAATGAAATAAATTATATATGAAAAATGATCTGAAAAATATGAAGAATCTATTTATGCCATGTTCATGCATGTTTGAGCAAGTTAAAATCACAAACTAGGACAATTCATGGTTATGGAATATATGGTATTTAGTTTTGGAGTTGGAATTTGCTATATGTTTGAATTCCACTTCAATTAATATGACCAACTATTGAATTAGGTGAATCCAGTACCTTAACATGTTATGATCATACATCATGTTTGTTGCATTACATTGATTTGTGTTCCTTCTTGTTTGTCTGTGCTTGTCCCCTCTCGGTAGTAGACGATTCCGACGCTGTGATCATTGACATTGATGAAGAACAGTACTATCTTCAGAAGTGCCAGGCAAGCAAACCCCCTTTTGATTACTCCAATACAATCCCACTCTCTCACTCCCGCTCTCTTTTATTGCATTAGGACAACAACGATTCAACTGTTACCTGTTGCAGTAGTTGAACCTAATCCTCTGCATGACCTGTCTTTGCCATAGTAAATAGTTATAAACTTCTAGCATGAGTAGGAATTACTTGAGCCATGATATGACTACTCATCCATGTTTGGTTGCTATGCCTGCTATTGCTTAGAGTTGTGTCAGGTCTGATTCATCCGGGAATGAATTGGAATGCTATGATCATGTTCTGATGTTGAGAGCTAAGTGCGTGAACACGATTTGGTAAAGGTAGCGATGAGAGGCCATGTAGGGGTACATGGTGGGTTGTCTCATTGAGATCATCCTTAAGAACTGAGTTTTGTGTATGTTGTCCAAGACTAGTTACTGCCACACATTGGGTTCTGGTAACTCGACCCTCTTGGCTTATTAATCACCTTTATCTCTGTCCAGGTGTTGTAACTAGTTTTTGGCATTTGTAGGTCGTGCTAGTAGTCTACCAAGTGGCACCCGGTACAACTGGGCTTGGGACAGACTAGGCACCGTGGCCCGGTGTACCAAGCACAGAACCATCCATCGAGGTGGCTTTGGGAACCCTGCACACAACGTTTGGGGTCGTGATGGAATCTACGGCCGGACTTCACTTGCGGGTTCAGCCTCACATAGCCGATAAACCTGGACTAGAGTCTTGCATGGTGATACGTCTCCATCGTATCTACTTTTCCAAACTCTTTAGCCCTTGTTTTGGACTCTAATTTGCATGATTTGAATGGAACTAACCCAGACTAACGTTGTTTTCAGCAGAATTGCCATGGTGTTATTTCTGTGTAGAAATAAAAGTTCTCGGAATGACCTGAAACTTCACGGAGATTATTTTTGGAATAAATAAAAAATATTGGCGAAAGAATCAACCAGAGGGGACACACCACCTGTCCACAAGGGTGGAGGGCGCGCCCACCCCCTGGGCACGTCCTCCTATCTTGTGGGTCCCAGAAGGCTCCACCAACCTCAACTACAACTCCATATATTGACATACGGGGAGAAAAAATCAAACAAAAGGATTCATCGCGTTTTAGGATACGGAGCCGCCGCCACCTCCTGTTCTTCATCGGGAGGGCATATCTGGAGTCCGTTTTGGGCTACAGAGAGGGGAAATCGTTGCCATCGTCATCATCAACCATCCTACATCACCAATTTCATGATGCTCACTGCCATGCGTGAGTAATCCCATCGTACGCTTGCTGGACGGTGATGGATTGGATGAGATTTACCATGTGATTGAGTTAGTTTTGTTAGGGTTTGATCCCTAGCATCCACTATGTTCTAAGATTGATGTTTCTATGACTTTGCTATGCCTAATGCTTCTCACTAGGGCTCGAGTGCCATGATTTAAGATCGGAACCTATTATGTTTTCATTAATATATTTGTTTTCTTTATCCTATCTTGCAAGTTATAGTCACCTACTACGTGTTATGATCCGGCAACATTGGAGTGACAATTGTCGGGACACTTCCCGGTGATGACTGTAGTTCGAGGAGTTCATGTATTCACTAAGTCATAATGCTTTGTTCCGGTTCTCTATTAAAAGGAGGCCTTAATATCCCTCAGTTTCCAATAGGACCCCGCTCCCACGGGAGGGTAGGACAAAAGATGCCATTCAAGTTCTTTTCTGTAAACACGTATGACTATATTCATAATACATGCCTACATTATATTGATGAATTGGAGCTAGTTCTATGTCACCCTATGTTATAATTGTTTCATGATGAATGTCATCCGACAGAATTAGCCATCATTGATCCATTTTCTACAAACTTTTCACATATTCATCTTTGCTAAGTTACCTTTTTGTTGCCACTTGTACGATTGCTACAAAACTCCTACTGTTACTTTTGCCACTGTTACCGTTACTTCTATACTACTTTGCTACTAAATATTTTGCTGCAGATATTAAGTCTTTCAGGTGTGATCGAATTGACAACTCAACTGCTAATACTTGAGAATATTCTTTGGCTCCACTTGTGTCGAATCAATAAATTTGGGTTGAATACTCTACCCTCGAAAACTGTTGTTGTCCCCTATACTTGTGGGTTATCAAGACCTTTTTCTGGTGGCGTTGCCGGGGAGCATAGCTCTATTCTCTGAGTCACTTGGGATTTATATCTATTGATCACTACGAGGAATTTCAAAGATCAAAGAACCAAGATTTTTCCCTCAACTACGAGGGGAGGTAAGGAACTGCCATCTAGCTCTGCACTTGATTCACCTTCTGTTTTGAGTAAACTTGCGACACCTACACCTGCTATTGATTCTGATATTGTCGGATTTCGGGTTCTGGCAGACCCTTAAGGTTCGAACTCTGGGGTGCGCACGGAGATCTTTCCACTACCGACTCGCGCTTTTATGGCTCGCAACAAATCTAGGCTGGAAAGAAGAACACACAAAGGACATGAGGTTTATACTGGTTTGGGCCACCGATGTGGTGTAATACCATACTCCAGTGTGTGGTGTGGTGGATTTCCTCGGGGGCTGATGATGAACAATACAGGGGGAAGAATGGCCTCGCGAGAGGTGTTCTTGAGCTGTTGTGGTATGTTTACTTGGTCCGGGTCTTTCTCTCTTTCTTTCTCTTCTCTCTTTCTTTCTCTCTGGACCTCTCTCTTCTTCTTTCTCCTCTCCCCCTTCTTTCGGGGGCTAGTCCTATTTATAGAGGCCCTGGTCCTCTTCCCAAAAAATGAGAGGGAACGGCGCCAACAATTTGCCATTTTGAAGGGGAACATCTAGTACAAGTTATCCTGACCAAAGGTGGTCTTCGGCTGCCAAAAGCACTGGTGATGACGCCGTCTTGGGCTCCACGATGACCTCCATCCTGCCGCTCTGCTGGTCTTGGTCTTGTTGCACCGGAATGGTAACCTTTGCCCGATGCCTTGGCCTGTGCTTGCTCCCTTTGCACTGAAGGGGAAACAAGGACACTGCGCAGGCCGGCGCCCGCCTGGCGCTCGCCTAATCTCGATCGTCATGGCTTGCATCACGGGCTCCTCGTGAGGCACCCCTGCCTTGATCTCTCCGCCTCCTCGCGAGCCTGCTTGATGAGGCTGCACCTGAGGAAGCCTCCTGTCGTCTGCCCCGCAAGGGTTGGCCCCTTGCAAGTGTCTTGAGCTTGAGCTGATGAAGCTGGGCCGCACTGGGCCCCCACACGAGCCACGCCGTAGGCCGCAGGCAGGCAAGTCTGGGGACCCCCGTTCCCAAAACACCGACAGTAGCCCCCGGGCCCAAGGCGGGCCCGGCCTTGGCTTAGCAGAGAAGCTAAGGGGCTAGCGCGAAGTGCCCCGGGCCCCAATAGCTTGCGGCCTTGGGCGCCGCGTGGCGATTGATTGGACGTGGGCGTCTATGCTTCCCCACACGCCTTGTTACGCGCCCGGCTAAGCGGACCCATAGTTGCACACAGTTGTTCCCTTTTCCGCTGCTCGCTCGCCTCCTACCTTTCCTTCTTCTTCGAGCTCCAACCTCCGCCGCCAATCCGGCTCGAGCTCGTCCCTCTTTCCATCGCCATGGCGCCAACAAAGAAAGGAAAGGGGAAGAAGCCCGCACCTTTGCCCCGCTCATCTCCGATGGCGGCCCCCGCCGTTGATTGGTCGATCATACTCAATCTAGAAGTCCTAAACAAGGTCCGCTCTGCCCTTGCCACTATCTTCAACGAGTGCGGCAGGACCACAGTCTGGCCTGCATCCCATTCCTCCCTTGATCGGATCGTCACGGAGGTCCGATTTTTCGCCGATGCCCTGTGGGCGGGTCTGGTTCCCCCCTTTTCTGCTTTCTTCAATGCGGTGCTCTCCCATTATCAGATCCGCATGATGCACCTCGGGCCTGAGTCCATCACCCTTCTGGCTGTCTTTGCTTTTGTTTGCGAGGCAATGGTAGGCATTCCTCCTTCCGTTGCCCTATTGCGCCACTTCTTTTCCTTGCGCTTTAGTGACCCCACTCAGTGCTCAGGGTGCGTGGGCTTCTTCGCCGTGCCAGAGACGGCCGCTTCAAGGATCGACTTCGGCCTTCCTCCTTCTGAGGCCAGGTTCAGAGAGTGGTGGCTGTATGCGGACGTTGGAGTGCCCAACCCTCTGCTCTCGCAGCCGCCCTCGCCTGCTGTTCCCCACTCGGGCTGGGACCATGAGATGCTCCTGAGCCCCCGGCTCGCCTTCGTCTGGCGCCGCTTCCAGAGTTTGAGGACGCTCAATGTGACTACGCCCAAGGTGGTGAAGGAGTTCGTCCAATGCCGCATTGCTCCTCTCCAGCGCCACTCTCGCCGGATGTGGGACTTTGTGGGGCACATAGACCGCATGTGATTCAAGAGGAGGACTTGGCGCCTGAAGTGCTGCGGATGGTGCTCAGGGTCTTGACTGGCGATCCTTCCCCATGTAGCCTTCGGGCATGATGGTGCCCTTTTGTATCTTTGCTCTGGCAGGGCCGATTTTGTGAGGCAGATGCCCAGCTTTGACGAGTGGGGGCTGCGTCCGGCTGGCTTCACGGGGCCCCGCGAGAACCCAGCCGCCGTCGTTTCTCCCCCTGTCATCCACAGTGGTCCTTCCTCAGGCGATAGAGCGGGGAGACAAGAATCGGCGGGAGCTGAGGCGACTGATGTCGAGGTGCCGATGCCGCAAGAAGCCCTGAAGGCGCCGCCTCCCGAGGCCCGCCCTGGAGTGGCGGCTGGCGTGGAGTTGCGGCCCTTGGCTCTTGAGGCCGGGGCTCTCGAGGCTCCGACCGTTCCTCGTGAGGCGTTGCCTGATGGCGTCCCCCAGGACAGCTCCTTCAGCGCTGATCTTCTTGATGCTTCTTCCGCGCCCCAGGCCGACCCCTGCATCAGGCTCTTAGGCCGGTTCCGTGTAGATTTCGAGGCCCTCCGCAAGAGGAAGGAGGCCTTGGGTGGCGACGACCGCCCTTGCTGCTTGTTGAAGCGCGGGAAGTACTTCGCCATGGACGAGTAAGTCCTCTTCTTTCTCTACTAATTTACTTTACTATCCCTGCGGCTGATTGTGGCCTTTCAGGCCCCGTCCTGCCAAATTCCCCGAGTCGGCCCAGGAGCCAGTCCCCAAAGCTTCGCCTTCTCCGCTCGCTCTGGGCGCGCCGAGCTCGAGCGGCACCCCCGCTGCTGGACCGGTCGGTGGAGTAGTCTGTTCCACCGGGCACCTTGAGCCTACGCGCCCGCTGTCCTTTCTTCATGAGTGCCGCTGGGGCACATCCGGCTTGCCCCGCGTTCCTCCTCTGATCATAGAGGGTGAATGGTTGAAGTCTGCCTTCAGCTCCTCCTCTATGGGTGGACCGACGCCCGGCTGGGTTCCCAGAGGGGTCCGTTCGGCGATGGCTAGGGCGCCAGCCCCCAGCCCCGCGCCGGGAGGGGGCATGCCACCTCGGGGCCCTCCGCATACTCCGGTGGAAGAGGGTGATGCGGAAGACATGTTCAGGCGCGCTCAGGAGCGTCGCGCCCTTCGCCAAGAGTTCCTCCAGGGGGCGGCGGGTGCGGTGAGCCGGATTGGGGCAAAGCTTGCTGGCGAGGATGCGTGCCTCGAGGCCGAAGGTTTGGGCCTTGCTGAGGAGAGGCGCAAACTGAAGGTAGCCGTCGCCCTCGCGCGTCACCAACGTGATCTTGACAACGCGAAGGCTAAAGCGTCGCTGGTGGCTTCGCGGGAGGCCTGCTCCCATGCCGTCGAGGAGGATCGGGAAGCAGACCGTCGGTGCAGAGATGCGGAGGAGCGCGCATGGGAGCTCCAAGCCTGGAGCAACTCCCTGGAGCAGCAAGTGGAACTGCGCCAGGCGGCCCTTGAGTCGCTGAAGGGGGCCTCCGTCGACCAGGCGGAGCTGCTGAAGCGCGAGGAGGCGCCGACGTTGGAGGCCGCCGAGCGCAACCTTGACCTTGAGCGGTTGGAGACGAGGGAGCGCCTGGTGGCCCAGGCGGAGGATGACGTTGCTGCGCGCGAAGTCCGGGCCCAGGAAGAGGTCGACCGCCGCATGGTGGAAGCTCGCTCGGCCTTCGAGCGTGAATACGAAGCGAGGTTGGGGCTGATCAGGGCCGAGGCTGAGGGTAGGACTGTGGCCCTTAGGGCCAAACTGGTTGAACTGATGCGGTGCCCAGACTCATCCGTAGCCGCCGTTGGCACAGCGCAGGCGGAGCTGGCCTGTTCCCGGGCTAAGCTGCTTCTTCTCAAATAGAGGGTTGATGACGCCGAGGCCGTCGCGCAGCGGAATGAGGATGAGATCCGTCGGCGGCAGGTTCTGGAACACATGCATGCCCCCATGCTTCGAACGCTTAGGGAGAGGGCCAACACAACTTTGGGCAACATTTGCGAGGCTGCCGCTAAGGAGCCGCATGAGGCTAGCTACGCCGGCAACCTCTAGTTTTTCAACGACGTGGTGATGCTTCTGAAGAACTGCTCTGAGAGGTCCCGTTGGCTTGTCGAAGAGAGGAGCCGAGCCTTGCTCGGGCGTGCCTTCTCCCGTGTCTTCAGCTATCTGCAGGACAGGGACCCCCACTTCGACTTCAACGCTGCCATTGCACCCATGCCCATAGCCGTCCAAGGTGACCTGGCGCAATGGGTGGAGGACAACATGGACACCCTCGTCATGGCCTTTGCGTCTGATGAGGACGGCGTGATCATGGCCGCCGATGAAGGCGACGTTGTGGACGAGCCTAGCGCTGTCGGAGGTGTTGGTGGTGGCGGCAACGATGTCAGCGACGCGAGTGATGCCTCCGGGGGTGCCCTAGAAGACGTAGTGAGTGATATGTCCGACTGACCGTATGTCGCTGCTGTTTACCCTGCACGGAGAAGGTTCGGGCTCGGCCCTGAAAAATGTAAGACCATTTTGGGAGGGGAGGCCCCTCATGTAACGGTTTGCGATCAGTATCCTGGTAAATATAACGTTGCGTGTGAGCTTAGCTGCTAGCCCGGTGATGGGTTAGCCGACTTGTTTTCCTTTCGACTCCGACGAGTTCCGAGTGGGCCTGCGGGGGCCGCCGCGCCTCGGGTGTCTTCTGATTATCCTGTTGATCCTGCGATGAGAACCTCCGGAGAGGGTGCGGTGACAGCGGTCCCGTCTATAGTCGTGCCTGGCCCGGCCCGGCTCGCGAGGTGCTCGTGAGGGGGGGGCAGCCGACGCTAATTTTGGACGCAAAGCCAAAATCAGAACACGAGAGATTGCTCGAACGAGACTAAACACCCCTTCCCCAAACACACGCAAGTCTCGAGCTCAAATCGAACTTAAATCCAAACCGAAGAAACTTGTCAACAAAGAAGAAGCGAAAAGCAAAAGGCCGCGTCCGACACCTAGTCTAGTCTTCGATGTCTTCTCACCAGCGCGGAGCTAAGTGCTGCCACTGGGCGTGGGAGGGAGCCCCCGAGGCCCGGGGGCGGCTCTCCGGAGACTCCGGGGCGTATACAACCCCACTCTTTATTACGTGAGAGTGTCACGGGCGGCGAGGTTCACAGGCACTGGGCCTTCTTCATAGGTACCAGCCTTGCTTCATATCGCCTGACGAGGGCCCTACCTTGCGCCACACTCTACCGCCATTGACGGCGGCCGGAGACCAAGGACGACACCAATGGGGTAGAGCGGTCGCCCGCGGTTCCCCCGACGACCACGGGTCCTCTGCCGGGGGCAAGCCCTGGGGCACCTCCCCGGCAGAGGGCCTACTTCCTGAGAGCGCCTTGCTCCGACTGCCGCGGGGGCGAACCCGGATCTCGGCCCCTCTCCTGCAGCCCCCTGCACCCTCCTCCTGGGGGATAGGAGGCTGCAGCATTGGGGCAGCCATCTGCTGTGGCGACCTGTATCTCCTGCGACCCATGGTTTGCATAAGCTTGCTCCTGAGGAATGAGTTGTACCCGATAGTTGCTGCCGCCGGTGCGGTTGTCGAGGCTCTCTTCGGGTTCCTGAAAGAGCTCAACTTCTGGAGCCTCCTCGCCCCAGCCTGGCCCAAGGAATGAGCAATGATCTTCTTCCAGCGTGCACCCTGATCCACCATGCGGGGCACATAAGCTTCCAGGTCCACTGCCTCGTGGGCCTCGCCGTAGCCCTCCGCATGCCACGCAGTCTGTCTTGGAGCGTTGTCTTGGGGGTGATGGCGTGGCGGTCCGCCGAAGCCGGAGGCCATGGCGTGCACCCCTTCGCTGGCCGGAGGTGGGGCCGGCGTGACTTGTCACTCGGTGCCGACGGAGGCGTTGGCGCTGAACAGGCCCTGGAGTCTGCTTGAAGTTGCGTGAGCACGTATAATGCCGCCATACGGCCCGCCCTAGACCTGGGGCAGCAGCTGGACGCAGAAGGGAGGTGCTCCTGAGGCGGCGGCGGCCAGGAGCTCGGCTAGTCGCTCCAACAACACGTCCCGGCCGCCCTCCAGCAGCCGGCACCGTAGCAGCTCTCGGGCCACCGTTTAGCGCGGCCCTGGAGTTCGCCTGTTCCTATCGAGTGTGCGGCGCTGTGGCCACGGCATGGTTTGAGGCCCTTGCTGCGGCCCGCACCTGCCG
Source organism: Triticum urartu (assembly GCF_003073215.2). Classification (NCBI taxonomy): domain Eukaryota; kingdom Viridiplantae; phylum Streptophyta; class Magnoliopsida; order Poales; family Poaceae; genus Triticum; species Triticum urartu. Next base: position 353,706,992 of record NC_053024.1, on the reverse strand, counting down.
TGGTGTGAGGGTAGGTGGCGTCTGGCCGCGTCGCCCGCGCCCCGCAGCGCCCTGCGGAGCGCGGGCTTCCTGAGGTGCACGGTTGAGGTCGCCCTAAGCTGGCGACATGGCGTGGGCGGGCCACGCCGCCTAGTGGTTGGCGTTGGCAGCCGAGTCGCTCAACATCTGAACGGTGAGGTGACGGAACGCGACGCGGAGGAAGAAGGATTCTGGTGCACCCCTACCTGGCGCTTCAAATGTCAGATTTCGGGTTCCGGCAGACCCATAAGGTTTGAACTCTAGGGTGCGCACGGAGATCTTTCCCCTACCGACTCGTGCTTCTATGGCTCGCAAGAAATCTAGGCTAGAAAGAAGAACACACAGAGGACACGAGGTTTATACTGGTTTGGGCCACCGTTGTGGTGTAATACCCTACTCCAGTGTGTGGTGTGGGGGATTGCCTCGGGGGCTGATGATGAACAATAAAAGGGGAAGAATGGCCTCGCAAGAGGTGTTCTTGAGCTGGTGTGGTATGTCTACTTGGTCTTGGTCTTTCTCTCTTTCTTTCTCTTCTCTCTTTCTTTCTCTCTGGACCTCTCTCTTCTTCTTTCTCCTCTCCCCCCTTCTTTCGGGGGCTAGTCCTATTTATAGAGGCCCTGGTCCTCTTCCCAAAAAATGAGCGGGAATGCGCCAACTATTGGCCATTTTGAAGGGGAACATCTAGTACAAATTATCCTGACCAAAGGTGGTCTTCGGCTGCCAAAAGCACTAGTGATGACGCCATCTTGGGCTCCACGGTGACCTCCGTCTTGCTGCTCTGCTGGTCTTGGTCTCGTTGCCCCGGAATGGTAACCTTTGCCCGATGCATTGGCCTGTGCTTTCTCCCTTTGCACCGAAGGCTAAACAAGGACACTGCGCAGGCCGACGCCCGCCTAATCTCGATCGTCATGGCTTGCGTCACGGGCTCCTCACGAGGCACCCCTGCCTTGATCTCTCCACCTCCTCGCGAGCCTGCCTGATGAGGCTGCTCCTGAGGAAGCCTCCTGTCGTCTGCCCCGCAAGGCTTGGCCCCTTGCAAGGGTCTTGAGCTTGAGCTGATGAAGCTGGGCCGCACTGGGCCCCCACTCGAGCCACGCCGTAGGCCGCAGGCAGGCAAGTCTGGGCACCCCCATTCCCAGAATGCCAACAGATATGTCGCATGTTATTGATGATGCCACCTCTACTATGCATGATGCTTATGATGAAAATACTTCTTTGCTTGATAATACTATGACATTAGGTGAATTTCTTGATGAACAACTTGCCAGGGTTAGAGAGAATGACATTACTGAAACTGGTGATATTATTGAAACTAAATATTATGATTTTCCTCCTAGATATGAATTGGCTGTTGTACCAGAGGGTTATATTATGGATGAAGAAATAGCTAGAGACTTTTTACCATGTAATGATAGAGATGATCTTAAGAAACTGTTACTAAGCTGAAAGAAAAGTCTTTGAATGCTAGAATGCAATATGATCCTAAGTTTGCTACTTCACCTATCTTTGTTACTAATAAGGATTGTGAATTCTCTGTCGATCCTAAGTTAATTACTTTGGTTGAATTTGATCCTTTCTATGGTTATGAATCTGAAACTGTTGTGGCACATCTTACTAAATTGAATGATATAGCCACCCATTTGCTCATCAGGAAAAAATTCGCTATTACTATATTCTTAACTTGTTTCCTTTCTCAATAAAGGGTTAAGCTAAGTTATGGTTTAATTCCCTTGCTCCTGGTTGTGTGCGTAGTCCCTAGGATATGATTTACTACTTCTCTGAAAAATATTTCCCCGCTCATAAGAAACAAGCTGCTTTAAAGGAAATATTTAACTTTGTGCAAACTGAAGAAGAGAGTCTCCCACAAGCTTGGGTGAGGCTTCTCCAATTACTTAATGCTTTGCCTGCTCATCCTCTCAAGAAAAATGAAATACTTGATATCTTTTATAATGGACTAACCGGTGCTTCTAAAGACCACCTGGATAGTTATGCTGGTTGTGTTTTCAGGGAACGAACTATTGAGCAAGCTGAATTTCTACTGAATAATATATTGAGTAATGATAATGATTGGACACTTCTTGAATCAACTCCTAAGGCAACTCCGAAGAAAAGGGGAATTCTATTTCTCAGTCCTGAAGCAAAGGAATCTATGAAAGAAAAAGGTATTAAAGCTGAAGATGTTAAGAATCTACTGCCTATTGAAGAAATACATGGTCTTGATAACCCAACACAGGTAGAGAGGTAAACTCTCTTTTTAGATTTTATGAAAGTGATATTACTCATAATAAGCCTGGTAGTCAATGCTTGGATGAGTTTGATAATTTTATTATTAAACAAGAAAATTGCAATGCTTATGTTAGTAGACAATTGAAACGTGCTGCTTACATGCTTGACCACTTGGGTGATTATATGAGTAGAACTATTAATGATCTTAAGATTATTAGTAAACATGCTTCCATGGTTACAACTCAAGTAGAACAAGTACCTAAGGCACATGATGATATGCTTAATGGAAGTGCGTTATATTGACTAGAGGGGGTGAATAGGCAATTTTTATGAAATTCTTCACTGAGGAATTTGCTGGTGAAGAAATTCCTTAGCGAAGAACTACTAGCAACGGAATAAGTACTCAAAAGTAAACACAACAGAATACAAGCATAGTCATCATGATGAAATGAAGACAGGCACAGAGTATAGGAAGCGTAATCACAGGATAACATAGGATGAAGACAAACAGACTTAAGAAATTGAACTGAGGAAATTGAGAAAGTCTTCAGTCAAAGTCTTGAAACATAGATATGAACAAACATACATCACAGTTATGAGGAAATGAAAGAGTTGAGGAAATAGAACCAGTAAGCTCGGTGAAGACAATGATTTGGTAGACCAGTTCCAACTGCTATCTCAGTTGTACGTCTGGTTGGAGCGGCTGAGTATTTAAACTCGAGGACACATAGTCCTGGACACCCAGTCAAGGACACTTAGTCCAAGACACCCAGTCCTCACCGTATTCTCCTTGAACTCAGGTCACACAGACCTCGTCCAATCACTCGTGGTAAGTCTTCAGGCGACTTCCAAACCTTCACAAACTTGGTCACTCAGCGATCCACAATTCCTCTTGGATGCTCTAGACCATGACGCCTAACCGTCTGGAAGAAGCACAGTCTTCAAAGGTAACAAGCGTCGGATCCACTCAGGATCAATCTCTTCAGTGATGCTCAATCACTTGGGGTTTGTAGGTGTTTGGGTTTTGGGTTTTTGGTTTTTCCTCACTTGATGATTTTCGCTCAAAGTCCTCGGAGGATGGGTTGCTCTCAAATGACAAGTGTCAGTTTCTTTCGGAGCAGCCAACCAGCTAGTGGTTGTAGGGGCGGCTATTTATAGCCTAGGGAGTAGCCCAACATGATAAGACATAAATGCCCTTCAATGATATGACCATTAGGTGGATAGATATTTTGGGACAGCTGGCGCATAGCACAGCAACGGTCGGAATTTTGAGTAGCAAAATCCTCAGGGCTATGATGTTCCTCACTATGCAGGCAATCCGCACTGGCGAATTCCTAACTCCTCAGTCAAGACAAATTCCTCAGAGACCAGAAGAACTTCGTCTCTGTCACTGAAGAAATTGATTGAACTGTATGAGATTTCCAATGGTTTCACTCGAAGGGATTTGTAGGTCTAGGATTTTGAGTTGAGCATCACATGGAAATTTTTCCTTAGTATTTCCTCGACCCCCTTTAACAGTACGGTGTTTCCTATGACTCAAGAAAGAGAAAAACAAAACTATGAACACGAAAGTCTTCAAGCTTCATATTTCTCGCATGAATATCATGTCTTCACGGACACACCAATTTCTTCACTTTCAAAGTCTTCATGAAAGTCTTCAGAAATACCAAAATCTTCAGTCGAAGATATTCATTTTTAGGGGTCGACTTTTCCTGTAAATATCAAGCTCCTCATAGACTTATAGACATGTGTACACTCACACACGCATTAGTCCCTTAACCTATAAGTCTTCAATACACCAAAATCACTAAGGGGCACTAGATGCACTTACAATCTCCCCCTTTTTGGTGATTGATAACAATATAGGTTAAGTTTTCAACGGGGATAAACATATGAAGTGTAAATACTGATATTGAGGAATTTGATTGCAAGATATAGAAGAACTCCCCCTAAAGATGTGCATAGTGAGGAATTTGCTTTTGAAGCAATGCACACTTGAAGAGTTGAATCATGGAGATCTCCCCCTATATCTTGTAATTCATACACGCATTTAACATATAATATGAAGAATTTGAAATGCATGATGAAATATGGTGCCTGATGAAATTCAGCATGCGTGCAATAATATTTAATGAGGAATAAGCATGCAGAATAGTGCATCAAGAGTATCAGAGCACAGTGCATCAAAAGTATTAGAGCACCATCGGGTTTAAGACTACAACTCGATCCAATAAAGTTTCAGAAGAACGAGAGTTGTAACTTAGCAAAAAAAATGCCCATATAGTAGACCCGCTTGAAGACTAACTCATATTTCTCCCCCTTTGTCATCGAATAACCAAAAGGATCCAAAATGAGGACTAACGCCCCTGAAGATAATCATGTTGATGAAGGAGCGCCAGCGTTGTTGGGGTCATTTGTTGATGTAGGGCCTACCGCAGTGTCGTCCAAATCTTCATGTTCATCAGTGTCGCGCGATGAAGAATATGAGCTGGCCACTAGAGAAGGAACCTTGACCTTCTTGAATTTCTTCGGTGGAGGTGCAGACCAGTCAAAATCTTCATTAAGACCCATGTTCTTCAGATCTTCTTCACCATACAGATGTGACAGGATTGCCCAGGTGCGACCGAAGACTTGATGGAGGTAGTAGTGGTTTTTCTTCACTGCATTGTGTGTGGCAGTCATGTTGTGAAGAAGTGAACCAAACTGACGCTTAACCCATTTGTGATTTCGATCCACCTTCTGGTGAAGACAAAGCAGAAGTTCACGGTCAGTCATCACGCGCGGAGCAGTGGCTTGAGGAGTGGACTTAGGTGCATTGGCAGAGTCATGTGTGGCAGAGTCATCATTGGTGGAATAAGATGCAGCTTTGCGAAACTGACCATCCAATGGACGAATGCCTTCATCTATTATAGCTGGTGCCTTGCCCTTTCCATCAACTGAGGAATATGTCTGCTTGAGGACTTCAATTGGGGGCAAGTAGCTGAGATGATTCTGGAAATCAGCTTTGTAGTTGAGTGAAGACCTTGTCCTGAGGAATCTCATGATCCAAGGTGCATAAGGCTTCAGCTCAAACGGAGACAGTGCAACATTGGCCATAGTCCTCATGAAGAAATCGTGATAATTGACAGGAATGCCATGAACGATGTTGAATACCAGATTCTTCATGATGCCAACAATTTCCTCATCAGATGAGTCGTGGCCTTTGATAGGACTGATTGTCCTCGTAAGAATACGATTGTGGGGACCCCGACTCACGAGTCGTGATCACCGAATGCACGTGTGTAGTGATCCCAGAGATCAATGCTCACTGAACACACAGAAGCTGAATAACAAGATTCTTACATCCATACATACCATCTTACACAAATTATGACCATTATGGTCAAGTCTTGCATTGATAATGCCACAAGGGCTGAATATCAAATAAACTTAAGAAGCGTAAATCTTCGTCGATAAGTAGAACCCATGCCATCTGCCTTAACCCTACAGGCACTCTGACTGGGAAACGTCCTAGTTCGCATGTTCGTCTCCAAAGAACTCTTCTTCGAACTCCTGTCCTTCCATGCCTGGCCAATTAAATAATCAGTGGCAAGCCAATGAGTACTTTGAATGTACTCGCAAGCAACCCATGTTTTGCCTCAAGATACAACAATGCATGTCATAGGTAAATTTTTGCAGAAACCTGATTTTGTCGCGTTATGACATGTTCAATAACTGGTAAACCATGCATCGCATGGATTCAAGTAACCATAGGGGCTGGTTACGGATATCAACATAAAGGGAGAGGGCTCCAACCCAACTCATTCATGTCAAGTCCTTTGACTTGACCCAAGAAGTACTCCCCACACACACTGGTTTGTAAACAAGTGGACGTAGCCCAAGAGAGGTTACCCAACTGTCCTTGACTGTGGACACGGCTATTCGAATAGTTTTACACTCTACAGAGGTTGCACACTTTACCCACAAGATCCGGGGAACTTCCGTGTCATCCACGACCCGCGGTACCTCAAGTACCCGGGGTTAGCATCCGATCACTATCTTTCCCTAGACGACACTAACATGGAGTCCACTCGTTGTTACATATCCTCACGATGTACATCATACGAGACTCACTCGAGATCGTAACATCCGAGAGGGGACACAACGGTGTATCCGGTGCCCTGTGAAAACAGTCATGGCCGCCCTACCTGGCACGGCCCCGTCCCGAGAGAGCGCAGCAACAACTCTCCCGTCACTAGCAATGTGGGCTCCAAGCTAGTATCGCCCCTAGGTAATCAATAATGCCCTTTCCCATACAAGGGTAGTGTGGTTGCGCATGTAAGGTTGGAATAACGGTCGCAACTTAAACCAATCCGTTTTGAAAAACAACACACACACTTGCCTCGGTACACCACTTCGTCATCAAGTGGTTACCCAACCCATCATCTCCCCCGAGCATAAGTGGCACCCGATGGGGGTTTTCGAAAAGTCTTTTGAAAATACTTTGTCTCCATCACCATGCATATTCCCGTCCCTTTTTGCGTAGCACTACTTTAGCATCCTATCTACTCCCACCGGCATAACCCTCATAAGGAGGTAGGGTCATGCACAATGCAAGTATCAACGAGGAAGTAATAGAGGCAACCCATCAAAGTGGTTACCATCTCATCATGATTCCGATGCAACACTAATAAAGTGCTATATGACATGCATAAAAAGGGTTTCATAGACATGGTCAAAGGGCTGCTTGCCTGGCTCAACAAAGTCTTCTGGGTCTTCAAAGTCATCTGGTCCAACTCCTTCGCCAGCAACGCAATCTATTGTTACAAAATAATAACGACAAAATAAGGCAATAATAAAACAGAAAAACCAAAGTGCTCAGAAAAATGTCAATTCATTTTTGCTAAATACTAGGGTGAAAACTAAGAAGGGGAAAATTCCTAGTTTTGGAATTGGAGTCATGGAAACAGTGCTAGGAATTTTAAATGACAGGCATAAATGCTCAAATTCAAATTTGAATTTGAACAGTGAAGAAAAGTTGGTTTGATAAGAGTGAAAACTGCACCAATAAATAGGTGGGATTATTACAAGGATTTAGGAGTTGGAATTATTGCATTTGGGTGAATATTTAATCCTGTGGAATTTTTACAGGTATGACAGAAAAGAAAAAGGGGAAGGGGCACTATGCCTGCTGGGCCAGAACAGTCACAGGGCAACGGCCCAGCCAGCCGACGCGCGCGCGCGCGCCAGATTTTTAAACCTGACAGGCGGGGCCCGGCGTCAGTGCGAGAGGGCGCGGGAGAGGGAGAGGATAGAGAGGCTGACGGGCGAGGCCCCTTGTCAGGGTCGTTGTCAACCCTTGTCCGACGGCGGCGAGGCTTACCAGCGATGATGCAGGGCACAACGAGCTTCGACAAGGGCAGGGATAGACTTAGCATCGCGTCGCCGTTCAGGTGGAGGTGGAACCGGTCGCTGGTGTGGCCTGGTTCGCCGGCGACGAGGTCACGCGGCGGGGGGCTTCGGCGGTGGCGGTTCCGGCCGTTTCTGGCAGCTACAGAGAGGGGAGACAGAGGGGAAATGGTAAGAGAGGTGAGGCAGTTCCAGATCAAGAGAGAGGGGAGGCAAAGGAGGCCTGTACCACGAGATCGACGACGACCTGAAGCGGCGGAGCTCGAGCTCGATCTCGAGCTCGAGCGGCTCTGGGAGGGAATGGGAGGCCCAGTGGGGCTATTTGGAGTGGAAGAGGACGAGTGGTGGCTAGGGGGGGCTCGGGGATGCCTTATATAGGCGAGCGGCGGTCCACCGTGGGCTCGTGCGCCGGGGAGCTCGTGCTCGTCTCTACGGGCCACGGGAGGGTGCTGCGCCGAGTCTAGGGCGTTCGTGGCAGTCAACTATGCCCAGGGGGAGAAGAGAGGGAGCGGGGAGGGGTCAGAGACGCCGCGCGTGTGAGGCCGCTCATTGGAGCTCTCGGGCGGCCGGCGTGCGTGTGAGCAAGGGCAGCAGGAGGGAGAAGGAGGAGGGGGACAGAGGCGTAGCATGCTGCGGACGCCAAGGAGCATCGGCTAGCATGAGGGGGAGAGCCGAGGTGGCCGGAGGTGGTTGGCAGGGGGCGGCTGCAGTGCAGGAGCGCACTGTAGCATGGTCCAGAGCATGCAAATGGCCGGCATGCCATTTTTTTGGCAAAGTGGGCACGGCCAAGCATGTCTGGTAGCTCTAGGGATGAGTAAAGAATGTGGGGAAAGCCTTGGATGCCTTGGGTGGCCACTGGAGTGAGGATGGAGGTGAGGAAGAGGGGTGCAAGGCCTGTCCAGAGAGGTAAAAGAGGTGGTTTCACCCCTCAATTATTGATCTGAGATGCAGCCATTGCTACTGGAGGTAGAAGAGGTCTAGGAGGGGCTGTGGTAAAAAGTGGAGGCCATGGAGAAGAGTGGAAGAGGTCAAAACAGGGGTTTTAGTAAAATGGCAGAAGGTGTTTGATGCTTGTTTGGTTAAGAAAATGAACTCCATTTGGCAGGAGACTCCACAGGGTGAAATTGCACATATAATTAGGGCCTTACACCCATTTTGAGCTTATTTGGGCAAAGTTCACAATGTAACTTTTGTAAACCCTAGAAATTAGCAGAAATAAACTTGTGTAGATCTAGTTGAGCAAATCACTTCCCCTTGATGAACCGCTTGGTGTAGTGGCCTCATTTGGTCATGTGAACATGCTCAGAAAAGTTGGGGTCAAGGAGAGAAAGTTGGTAGTACAAAGTTGTTCAAGTTTGATTCTGGTTAGAGTGGGTTTTGGGGCATTTTGGTGAACCAAAATGACTTCAATTGACATGAGGCTTTGCAAGGTGATCACAATATGCATTTGTGACTTGCTGGATTTTCCTTGGATTTTTCTAAAAATATTTCCTGTAGAAATATTTCAAATCCTTGAAATGGGCATAAATGGTTTTGGGAGGTTTTGTCCAATATTTTGATCATGACCATGTGTTGAAACTCATATATATGGAAAATATATGTCCACTGAGTTTCCCTGATTTTTGTCAAATATTTTTGAAACAATAAAATAATTTTTCCCTATTAAAGACCATTTTTGGCCTTAAGAAAAAGCTTTTAAATAAAATAGGAAAATAACTTTTAAAATTATATCTTTGTGGTTTATGGGAATCCTTTATCTAATAGGTTTTAAATATACTTTTTGAAATATTTTTCATACCCCAAATCAGGTACTTGCAGTGCAAACCTCAATCCAGGGGTTTTTGGAAAACTAATTTTTGAAAATACTATTTGGCCAAATTATTTTTGTAGGGAAATACTATATTTCTCTATACACATGGCATGATCATTGGGCAGAAGTTTGGGGCAAGGAGATGAAGTATAGAAGGTGGAGTTGTGTTGACTTTAAAGAGCACTTGAAAAACCACAGAGAGAAATCCAACTCCAAAATAAAAGCCAAATAATGCAAAAGTTTTTGTTGGTCCAAATTTTCATGCTTTATTAATGCAAATGACATGTTACAAAATGCAGGGTGTGACAGACCTACCCCCCTTACAAGATTCTCGTCCCCGAGATTCCTAAACTAGGCTTTAAAGAGATACGGAAACTCGGATCTAAGGTAGTCTTCACGTTCCCAGGTTGCTTCTGCTTCAGTGTGGTTGCTCCACTGGACCTTGAAGTACTTGATGGTGCGGCTTCGAGTGCGTCATTCAGCCTCATCCACAATGCAGATGGGTCTCTCGCGGTAGGTCAAATCGGGCTGAAGGTCAATGGCTTGGGGATCGACGTCCTTGTAAAGATTAGGTTTTTCTGGAACTTGGATACACTTCCGGAGTTGTGACATGTGGAATACGTTGCGCACATCGGATAGTACAGGTGACAGTTCCAATTGGTAAGCCACTTCTCCTCGCCATTCAGTGATCTCGAAGGGGCCGATGTATCTTGGTGCGAGTTTTCCTTTGACATGGAAGCGCTGGGTTCCCTTGAGAGGTGTGACCCGGAGATAGACATGGTCTCCAACTCGGAAGGTCATGTCTGTCCGACGTGAGTCAGCATAGCTCTTCTGCCTTGACTTGGCAGTCTTCAAACGCTCTGTGAAAACCTGGACTTGCTCTTCTGCTTCACGGAGGATATCGGGCCCAAAGACTAGTCCTTCTCCGGTCTCTGACCAATTGAGGGGTGTGCGACACTTGCGTCCGTACAACACCTCAAATGGTGCCATCTAGAGGCTTGACTGATAACTGTTGTTGTAGGAGAACTCGGTGAAAGGGAGGCAATCTTCCCACCTAGCTCCATATGCTAAGACACGGGCTCGGAGCATGTCTTCGAGTATCTGATTTACTCGTTTTGTCTGACCTACGGTCTGTGGGTGGAAAGCAGTGCTGAAGGACAACTTGGTCCCCATGGCCTCTTGGAACTTCTTCCAGAATCTTGAGGTAAACCGGGTTCCTCGGTCTGACACAATCTCCTTGGGAACACCATGAAGTCTTACGATTCTGTTGATGTAGAGGCTAGCTAGCTGGTTTCCCTTGTAAGTCGTTTTGACAGGAATGAAATGGGCTACTTTGGTCAAATGGTCGACTATGACCCAGATGGAGTCATGTCCCTTATTTGACCTGGGTAATCCAGTGATGAAGTCCATTACGACTTTATCCCATTTCCATTCAGGCACCTTGAGAGGCTGTAACAATCCAGCGGGCGATGATGTTCAGCTTTGACCCTTTGGCATATGTCACACTTAGCGACGAAAGTGGCTATCTCTCTCTTCATGCCATGCCACCAGAATCTTTCCTTTAGGTCTTGATACATCTTGGTTCCTCCGGGGTGGATGGAATACGGGGTGTCATGAGCTTCTTGCAAGATAGAATTCTTGAGCTCAATCTTGTTGGGTACGCAAATGCGATTCCCAAACCACACAATTCCTTGCTCATCCTCTGAGAATCCTGGGGCCTTGTCTGCCTTGCTCTTCCTCTTGATGTCTTCAATACTTTCGTGTCCCTTCTGAGCTTCCTTAACATCATCTATCAAGGTAGTCCTAACTTCAAGGTTGGCCAAGAATCCTGGTGCAACCAGTTCCAACCCGAAGCTTTCAAGTTCTTCATACAAGGCGGGTAGCCTGTCCTTAAGCATAGCATTCAAGGAACAAGCCTTTCTGCTTAATGCATCTGGTACCACATTAGACTTTCCAGGGTGGTATTGAACACTAAGGTCATAATCCTTGATAAACTCTAGCCATCTTCTTTGCCTCATGTTCAATTCCTTCTGAGTGAAAATATACTTTAGACTTTTGTGATCCGTGTATATCTCACACCGCTTTCCTAGGAGGTAATGTCGCCATGTCTTCAGGGCATCAACTACAGCTGCCAACTTGAGGTCATGAGTAGCATAGTTCTCTTCATGAGGCCGTAGTTGCCTCGAAAGGTAAGCTACGACTCTACCCTCTTGCATCAGAACACCTCCCAGTCCGGTTCTCGACGCATCCCAATATATCACAAATTCCTTGTGTATATCCGGTGTGGCCAAAACTGGGGTGGTGGTCAATCTCTTCTTCAGCTCCTGGAAGCTTTCTTCGCACTTCGGCGTCCATTCAAACTTCTTGTCCTTCTTCAAGAGCTGAGTCATGGGTTGTGCAATGCTTGAGAATCCTTCAAAAACTTGCGGTAATATCCTGCAAGTCCGAGGAAGCTTCTGACTTCCTTCACATTGCTTGGGGATTGCCATTCAGTCATGGCTTCAATCTTAGCGGGATCGACCGACAATCCCTCTTCGGTCAAAACATGACCCAAGAATCCAACTTCACGCAGCCAAAATTCACACTTGCTGAACTTGGCATACAGTTGGTGCTCTCGAAGCTTGTCTAGGACCATCCTCAAGTGTTGCTCGTGCTCTTCTTCCGTCTTCGAGAAGACAAGAATGTCATCAATGAAGACAACGACAAACTTGTCCAAATATTCCATGAAGACCTTATTCATGAGATACATGAAGTAAGCTCGGGCATTGGTCAATCCAAAGGACATGACCGTGCACTCATACAGGCCATATCTAGTTACAAATGCCGTCTTCGGAATATCTTGGGGGTCTGATTTTCAGCTGGTAGTACCCAGATCTGAGGTCAATCTTGGAGAACACCTTGTCCCCATTGAGTTGATCAGACAGATCTTCAATCTTGGGAAGTGGATACTTGTTCTTGATTGTAACCTCATTGAGGGAGCGGTAGTCAATGCACAAGCGGATGGTACCGTCCTTCTTTGCCACAAACAGAACAGGTGATCCCCAAGGGGGGGCACTAGGGCGGATAAATCCCTTCCTCAATTGCTCTTCCAGTTGCTTCTTCAACTCTGCTAACTCTTCCGATCCCATTCTATAGGGCTTCTTATAGATGGGTCCTGCTCCGGGCATGAGCTCGATGATGAAATCAATGTCTCGGTCTGGAGGCATTCCCGATAGCTCATCAGGAAAGACATCGGGGTATTCGCATACCACCGGCACTTGCTCCAATCCGACTTCAGTCAGACAGTTGACTTGGTTGGCTTGAGCAGAGGAGGGGTTGGAGGCAAATTTAACTTCGACTCCTTGGTCATTGGTCATAGTGACTGACCGGTTGGCACAGTCTAACAAGCCTTGGTGCTTGATGAGCCAATCCATTCCTAAGATCACATCCAAGCCTTGCGATCTTAAGATGATAAGGTCTGCTAGGAAGTCTACCCCATTAATGACAATCCCAACTCCTTTACATCCTATCTTGGCTCTCATCTCTGCTCCGGGGGTTTGTACCACCATAGGGTTATTCAGGGGTGTAGGGGTCATGCCACTCTTTAATGCAAACTCATGGGTGACAAATGAATGCGTGGCTCCAGAATCAAACAAGATAGTTGCAGGTGCTAAGTTAACAAGGAACGTACCCAGCATGACGTCCGGGTCTTCCTGGGCTTCTTCTGCAGTTACATGATTCACACGACCCTTGCCGTTGTTGGGCGGGTTGCGGGGAGCTTGGTTCCTTGGTGGCACTCCACGGCCTTGCCCTGGGTTCTGCGCATTGGGGCGCATGGCGTCGGGCTTCTTGTTGGGGCAATACTTGGAGTAGTGTCCTGCCTGACCACATCCGAAGCAAGTGACTTGATTGGGGTTGCTGCTCTTGCTGGCATTGTTATTGGGGTTGTTGAAAGCTGGCCTGGGGTTGGCATTCTATTGAGGCTGATAGTTTGTGCGAGGTGCAGGGGCTCTTGGCTGCTGATAGGTTGGCTTGACCGGGGCTGGCTGCCACGGGCGAGGCCTCTGGTTGCTGGAGCTACCCTTGCTGATCATCTTGCGCTTACGAGTATCGTCCAAAGCACGTCGCTTGTCCTCAAGCATGAGTGCCTTGTTCACCAGATCAGGAAAGGTTGGGTAGTCACACACAACAAGCGAGTACTGCAGAGTCTGGTTAAGGCCTTCCATGAAGCGATCCCTTTTGGCAGCATCAGTGCTGACATCCTCAGGAGCATACCTTGAGAGAACACTGAACTTCTGCATGTACTCCTTGATAGTGCTACTTCCTTGCTTTAGGGCTCGGAATTAACGCTTCTTGATGGCCATGATTCCGGAAGGAATGTGGGCCTTGCGGAATTCTGCCTTGAAGTCATTCCAAGTGATGTTTTGCCCAGCATGCATGGCCTTGAATCCATCCCACCAAGCTCTGGCAGTTCCCCCGAGACAGTGAGCAGCATATGCCACCTTCTCACGGTCCTCGGTGCATCCGACTAGTTCCCGCAGATCCTCAATGGTGCGGACCCAATCGTCTGCATCTAGGGGTTCAGCAGTCTCGATGAAGGTGGGGGGGTGCATGCTTCTTGAACTCCACCAACGTGGAACGTCCATTGTCATTTCCCGCCGGTTGGCGATTGACAGCTTGAGCAATCATCTGGAGGGCTGCAGTTTTGGCTTGGCGTTCCTCTCGAAAGGCTTGGAGAAGCTGGGCCATGTCCATGTTTGGAGGTGGTGGTGGTGGTGGAGCTTGTCCTTGGGTTTGGTCCTGACTAGCTTCTGCTCCGGCTGAACCTCCGGCTTCTTGCTGCTGGGTAGAGGTACCAGTACGAGTTACAACAAGCATCCTGTTGGAGCGGTCAAGGTCTCATGATTGGGAAAGATGGGGAAAGCAATATAGATGGGATGCCTAGTAAGGGGGTTGGTATGACACTAATTGTTTTCATGCAAGGGCCAAAAGGCCAAACACATTCATTAAAATCCAAATGGGTGATGTAGTCGCTTACAAGTTCCCGTAGGAAAGAACGACGTCCATCAAATACATCAAAAGCAAACACAACACTACATGGTTTCATATGAACCATTACAAGGACTCGACTCTGCATAGGGGTACACGACCTATCCTACCGTAGGGGTTACTAACGGCATATCCGGGTTGCGAATGATGCCTAAGTGGTGAAATGCTCGGTCGCGTAGTCTGGCTCTTCTGGGTCCTCGTCCTCGTCATCTGTGGCCTGACTTCCTTCATTGCTCGAAGGGGTGGGGGAGTGGAGGAGCCCAACATGGCGTTGCTTTGCCGGTGGTGTGAAGAGCTTGCGGTAATCCCTTGCGCTCATGCGGTGCTGATGTGGTGGTTCCCCATCCTTTGGGGGTCTTCCGCCTCGGTATGCGATCACGGGCTGATCAGGGGGAGCACCTTCCTTCTTGATCCTATCTGTCTTCCCTTGTGCTTGGCGAAGAAGTGCCTTGTCTCATGAAGTTCCTTTCGGAGCTCCATTGATTCTGAGGCCAAGTGTTGTGCCAAACTATCTGCACAAAGGCTAAAGTAGGTCTGGAATCGGAGTGGAAAGCCTTGTTCTAATGGTGGAGCTGGCGCACTGCTCTCATCCTCACCTTCCTTCCGATAAGGCAAGAAGCGGGTTGCCAACTCGTCTGCCATCTCTGGAAGAAGGTCTCGGAGGCGGGTGAGTGCCTTGAGGGTTGCCATCTCGACGGCAAGAACCAGTGTTGCCATCTGGGGTCCCTTGAAGAACCAGCTTGTTGGAGAGTCATTGGCCTTCACAATCACTTCCACATGATACTCCGTCTCGGTGTCATTGATCCAATGCTCATGGTAGGTGAAAATGGGGGCTCGGTGAAACTGGCACTTCTTGAGGCTATCCCCGAGAAGCACGGGAAATACGGTGGTCAGGAAGTCTTCGGGTACGACAACCATCTACACAGGTTGAATGGGAGAGGTCAATATGGAAATATCCCTCGGGTTCGGTAAGCTTAGAAAATAAGAGGAGTATAGAGGGTTTTGCAAAACGGGTTTTATCCTAACTAACGCCCATGCTAACTTAGGCTTCCTACAGTCAGGATGGCTCTGATACCAGCTCTGTGGGGACCCCGACTCATGAGTCGTGATCACCGAATGCACGTGTACAGTGATCCCAGAGATCAATGCTCACAGAACACACAGAAGCTGAATAACAAGAGTCTTACATCCATACATACCGTCTTACACAAATTATGACCATTATGGTCAAGTCTTACATAGATAATGACACAAGGGCTAAATATCAAATAAACTTAAGCAGCAGAAATCTTCGTCGATAAGTAGAACCCATGCCATCTGCCTTAACCCTACATGCACTCTGACTGGGGAACATCCTAGTTCGCATGCTCATCTCCAAAGAACTCTTCTTCGAACTCCTGTTCTTCCATGCCTGGCCAATTAAATAACCAGTGGCAAGCCAATGAGTACTTTGAATGTACTCGGAAGCAACCCATGTTTTGGCTCAAGATACAACAATGCATGACATAGGTAAATTTTTGCAGAAAGCTGATTTTGTCGCGTTATGACATGTTCAATAACTGGTAAACCATGCATCGCATGAATTCAAGTAACCATAGGGGCGGGTTACAGATATCAATATAAAGGGAGAGGGCTCCAACCCAACTCATTCATGTCAAGTCCTTTGACTTGACCCAATAAGTACTCCCCACACACTGGTTTGTAAACAAGTGGACGTACCCCAAGAGCGGTTACCCAACTGTCCTTGACCGTGGACATGGCTATTCGAATAGTTTTACACTCTATAGAGGTTGCACACTTTACCCACAAGATTCGGGGAACTTCCGTGTCATCCACGACCCGCGGTACCTCAAGTACCCGGGGTAAGCACCCGATCACTATCTTTCCCTAGACGACACTAACATGGAGTCCACTCGTTGTTCCGTATCCTCACGATGTACATCATACGAGACTCACTCGAGATCGTAACATCCGAGAGGGGACACAATGGTGTATCCGGTGCCCTGTGAAAACAGTCATGGCCGCCCTACCTGGCACGACCCCGTCCCGAGAGAGTGCACCAACAACTCTCCCGTCAATAGTAATGCGGGCTCCAAGCTAGTATCGGCCTAGGTAATCAATAATGCCCTTTCCCATACAGGGGTAGAGTGGTTGCGCATGTAAGGTTGGAATAACGGTCGCAACTTAAACCAATCCGTTTTGAAAAACAACAAACACACTTGCCTCGGTACACCACTTCGTCATCAAGTGGTTACCCAACCCATCATCTCCCCCGAGCATAAGTGGCACCCGATGGGGGTTTTCGAAAAGTCTTTTGAAAATACTTTGTCTCCATCACCATGCATATTCCCGTCCCTTTTTGCATAGCACTACTTTAGCATCCTATCTACTCCCACCGGCATAACCCTCATAAGGAGGTAGGGTCATGCACAATGCAAGTATCAACGAGGAAGTAATAGAGGCAACCCATAAAAGTGGTTACCATCTCATCATGATTCCGATGCAACACTAATAAAGTGCTATATGACATGCATAAAAAGGGTTTCATAGACATGGTCAAACGGCTGCTTGCCTGGCTCAACAAGGTCTTCTGGGTCTTCAAAGTCTTCTGGTCCAACTCCTTCGTCAGCAACGCAATCTATCGTCGCAAAATAATAACGAGAAAATAAGGCAATAATAAAACAGAAAAACCAAAGTGCTCAGAAAAATGTCAACTCATTTTTGCTAAATACTAGGGTGATAACTAAGAAGGGGAATATTCCTAGTTTTGGATTTGGAGTCATGGAAACAGTGCTAGGAATTTTAAATGACAAGCATAAATGCTCAAATTCAAATTTGAATTTGAACAGTGATGAAAAGTTGGTTTGATAAGAATGAAAACTGCACCAATAAATAGGTGGGGTTATTACAAGGATTTAGGAGTTGGAATTATTGCATTTGGGTGAATATTTAATCCAGTGGAATTTTTATAGGTTTGACACTAAAGAAAAAGGGGAAGGGGCACTATGCCTGCTGGGCCAGAACAGCCGCAGGGCAGCGGCCCAGCCAGCAACGCGGCCCAGCCGGGCAGACGCGCGCGCGCCAGATTTTTAAACCTGACGGGCGGGGCCCGGTGACAGTGAGAGAGGGCGCGGGAGAGGGAGAGGACAGAGAGGCTGACGGGCGGGGCCCCTTGTCAGGGTCGTCGTCAACCCTCGTCCGACGGCGACGATGCAGGGCACGGCGAGCTTGGATAAGGGCAAGGACGGACTCAGCGTGGCGTCGCTGTTCGGGTGGAGGTGGAAACGGTCGCCGGGGTGGCCTGGTTCGCCAGCGACGAGGTTACGCGGCGGAGGGGCTTCGGCGGTGGCGGTTCCGGCCGTTTCCGGCAGCTACAGAGAGGGGAGACAGAGGGGAAATGGTAAGAGTGGTGAGGCGGTTCCAGATGAAGAGAGAGGGGGGCAAAGGAGGCCTGTACCACAAGATCGACGGCGACCCGAAGCGGCGGAGCTCGAGCTCGATCTCGAGCTCGGGCGGCTCTGGGATTGAACGGGAGGCCCAGTGGGGCTATTTGGAGTGGAAGAGGACGAGTGGTGGCTAGAGGGGGGCTCGGGGATGCCTTATATAGGCGAGCGGCGGTCCACTGTGGGCTCGTGCGCCGGGGAGCTCGTGCTCGTCGCTACGGGCCTCGGGAGGGTGCTGCGCCGAGTCTAGGGTGTTCGTGGGGGTCAACTACGCCCAGGGGGAGAAGAGAGGGAGCGGGGAGGGGTCAGAGACACTGCGCGTGTGAGGCCGCTCATTGGAGCTCTCGGGCGGCCGGCGCGCGTGCGAGCAAGGGCAGCAGGAGGGAGAAGGAGGAGGGGGACAGAGGCGTAGTGTGCTGCGGACATCGAGGAGCATCGGCTGGCGTGAGGTGGAGAGCCGAGGTGGCCGGAGGTGGTTGGCAGGGGGCGGCTACAGTGCAGGAGCGCAGTGTAGTGCGCTCCAGAGCGTGCAACTGGCCGGCATGCCATTTTTTCGCAAAGTGGGCACGGCCAAGCATGTCTGGTAGCTCTAGGGATGAGTAAAGAATGTGGGGAAAGCCTTGGATGCCTTGGGTGGCCACTGGAGTGAGGAGGGAGGTGAGGAAGAGGGGTGCATGGGTTGTCCAGAGAGGTAAAAGAGGTGGTTTCACCCCTCAATTATTGATCTGAGATGCAGCCATTGCTACTGGAGGTAGAAGAGGTCTAGGAGGGGCTGTGGTAAAAAGTGGAGGCCATGGAGAAGAGTGGAAGAGGTCAAAATAGGGGTTTTAGTAAAATGGCAGAAGGTGTTTGATGCTTGTTTGGTTAAGCAAATGAACTCCATTTGGCAGGAGACTCCACAGGGTGAAATTGCACATATAATTAGGGTCTTACACCCATTTTGAGCCTATTTGGGCAAAGTTCACAATATAACTTTTGTAAACCCTAGAAATTAGCAGAAATAAACTTGTGTAGATCTAGTTGAGCAAATCACTTCCCCTTGATGAACCGCTTGGTGTAGTGGCCTCATTTGGTCATGTGAACATGCTCAGAAAAGTTGGGGTCAAGGAGAGAAAGTTGGTAGTACAAAGTTGTTCAAGTTTGATTCTGGTCAGAGAGGGTTTTGGTGCATTTTGGTGAACCAAAATGACTTCAATTGACATGAGGCTTTGCAAGGTGATCACAATATGCATTTGTGACTTGCTGGATTTTCCTTGGATTTTTCTGAGAATATTTCCTATAGAATATTTCAAATCCTTGAAATGGGCAGAAATGGTTTTTGGAGGTTTTGTCCAATATTTTGATCATGACCATGTGTTGAAACTCATATATATGGAAAATATATGTCCACTGAGTTTCCCTGATTTTTGTCAAATATTTTTGAAACAATAAAATAATTTTTCCCTATTAAAGACCATTTCCGGCCTTAAGAGAAAGCTTTTAAATAAAATAGGAAAATAACTTTTAAAATTATATCTTTGTGGTTTATGGGAATCCTTTATCTAATAGGTTTCAAATATACTTTTTGAAATATTTTTCATACCCCAAATCAGGTACTTGAAGTGCAAACCTCAATCCAGGGGTTTTTGGAAAACTAATTTTTGAAAATACTATTTGGCTAAATTATTTTTCTAGGGAAATACTATATTGGTCTATACACATGGCATGATCATTGGACAGAAGTTTGGGGCAAGGAGATGAAGTATAGAAGGTGGAGTTGTGTTGACTTTAAAGAGCACTTGAAAAACCACACAGAAAAATCGAACTCCAAAATAAAAGCCAAATAATGCAAAAGTTTTTGTTGGTCCAAATTTTCATGCTTTATTAATGCAAATGACATGTTACAAAATGCAGGGTGTGACAACGATAGACAGTTCTGGGGACGTACAGCAATTCCTTCACGAGGAATTTGGTTCTTGGTGCTTGACCTTGCTTCAAAGGTTTCATCAGCACCTGCATGTAATGATGTGTGAGCTCAGGTTCACTGTAGATGCAGCGAGCTTCTTCAAGGGGAGGACTAAGTGGTAGAGCACGAAGCAATTCAGAGGCTGGTGCAGTGTAGTGAGTGTTTTCAAACATCCAGTCCAGCACCCATGAATTCACATCTTCAGCATCTCCGGTGATGTGCAGCGTTGCATAGAATTGAAGAATCAGTTCTTCATTCCAATCGTAGATGTCAGAGCAAAAGTTGAGCAGTCCAGCGTCGTGAAAACACTAAGGACTGGTGCGAAGCACGGCAGAGATTCCATATCCACGTGAGGAATATGCTCATGGTAGAAAATCTTCTCCTTGTTGAACAGCACTGAGGAATAGAAATTGGCTTGACTAGCAATCCAGAAATGCCTCTTCCTAATGCGAGCAGAGTCATATGGGTTGTAATCTTCGAAGAATACGTGCTCGCCGAAGAAATCATCAGCCTTGAACTTTTGCTTGCGTGAGAATGGATCCTTTGGCTTCGGCAGAGGAGTGTCTGTGAGTTGCATCACGACCTCAGGAATCTCAATCGCAGGTTCTTCAGGCTGAGGAATTTCTGGTTCCTCCTCAGTGGCAGTCTGCGTCATTGGTTGTTCAGCAGCAGTAGTTTCTTCAGCGCTAGTGGCTAGAATTTCCTCATGGACAGATGCAGTTGGATGAGTTTCTTCAGAGCCCATGTGAACAGTTTGTGTGGGGGACTAAGGAATTTGTAGAGGGGTGTACATTGGAGAGTTTGGATCCTGACTTTCCCAGAATTCATCATTGATTACGGGTGTGGAGCAGCTAATGTCCACATCATCATCTTCCATTTCTTCAATGCCAGCCTCTTCAGCTGTGAACTGAGGCACATGCGAGGAGATGATAGGTGTTGAAGGGATATCATCCACTTCAATTTCTTCATCGATTAGTTCAGACAAAGCAGCAGAAGGAGTTTCATCATCAGATCCGCTGGGGATCACATATTCTTCATCAAAAGGAACAAGGTCCTTTGATGGCCTGGTTGAGATGGGAACAACATCAATCGGATTTGCAAATGAGCTTGTCATAGGCTTCATTTGCTTCGGAGCTGAAGAATCTGAAGCAGCTGATGCTTTCCTTTTCTTCACTGCAGCACGCTCTGCAGCCTTGGTCTTCTTCACATCCGATGCAGATGGAAGGATTGAAGTTGAAGTTGGTGCAGGAGCAGCTAAGGAATCTGGTTGATTTTCTTTAGGCACAACTCATGCAGTTGCCCTGAGTTCTTCAGTTTCTTCATGCACACCACTAGTGGGTGCCCTGGCAGTTTCTTCAGCGGCTGGAATGCAGTCATCAGCCCTGGAACTCACATTATCTTCAGCAGCCTGATTATCATCAGCGGTGCTGGCATTTTCTTCAGTAGGCTGAGCAGATGCTTCAGCCTAAGGAATTTCCTATTGCGTTGGGGCTGCAACATTGGAAGTGAAGTTATCCGCAAGTTTCACAAAAAGAACCTTGGCTCCAAGCCAATCAGCGCGATATGCTTCAAAGTCATCACTGAGTTTCTTAATCTCAGTCTGAGTAATGACAGGTTCTTCAGTTGTCATAGAGACAACATTTTTCTTCAGATAGCGCTCTTTCTTGTACTGCGCTTTCTTGATCTGCCTGGCCTTCTCAAATTTCCACTTTTCTTCTTGAATGAAGTGAGTCAGCATGTGACTTTGGCCAGGAGTCAGCTTGAAGTCAGGCAAGGGAGTGTTAGGGTCCTTGTGCCAATCATCAATGTAGTCGAGAATCAGCTTGGGATCCAAAAGCAGTGGCACCTCTGATCCTTTGGCTCTAGCGGCCCTGACTTGCCTGTCTCTGATGATTTCTGCAAGTTCATCATCATCAGCTTCGTCTTCATCATACGGCACTTGGAAAGTGACTTGCTTCTTTTGAGGACTTGGGCGTGGACCTCGTCCAGCAATGGCCTTGTCTTCAGCAGTGAGGGGCCAGCTGAGGAACTTGGTGCAGCTGAGGAACTAGCTGAGACACCTGAGGCAATGGAGATGCCGGCAGTCCTTTGGCACGAAGCGAGATGCACATGTGCTGAGGATTTGGTCGGAATAGCTGAAGGCTTTGGCGGAGGAGCTGATGACTTTGGAGGAACAGGAGCAGCATGAGGAATTGGCTGTGAGGGCTTTGAGGATTCTGGCCGTGAGGGCATTGCTGAGGAAGCACCTGGCTTGCTTAGCCAGCTTGGCTTGGCGCTTGGCCCATTCATCAGGATAGTCCTCACCGCGCTTGAGGCTGGTGGGATCTGCTATTTGGCCAGGTGCCAATGGAGCGCTTGGGCATGGAGGATTGAGTGCGAATTTCTTCATGTACATAGGAGTTACATATCTGTACTCCCTCCATTCTATTGCCCATCTCCTCTCTATCTTCTGAAGGCGTACTTTGTGCTCATTCTTGGTTTCCTCAGTAGGTGTGCAGTACCCAGAATATATGTCATCAGGGATTTCAAACGCTGTATTTACCTCAGGCCTCTTTCCTCCCTTCTGTGGCCTTTTACCATCAGCCATTTTCTTGAGTTGAGGAATTTGAACAATTGAATTCTCTGAAGAAGTATGCAACTTTTCTTCGAGGAACGCTGCAAATGAGTTAAGTTGATGAGAACCTAGTGATTCAACAGCTGACATGTGTACCTGTGAACAGAGTATAGTTGCGAGGAATTTTGGAGAGGTCATATGTGTTCTCATAAGGTTTTTCAAAATGAACAGGTTTGAGGAATTTGACCAGATGAGTCTTGAAGATTTTCACTAAGTGTTCTTTGTCTTAGGTTCCAGAGTTGTATAGATCGAATATCCACACAATTGAGGAATCTTGAAGAAAAATGATGCTTGGAGAAAGGAATCAAGAACAGATGACTTTGTGAGGTGTTCAGTGTGTGAAGATATGAAGAAAAACACTTTTGAAGATTTTGTAGATAATCATTCGAATCATCGAGGGAAGTAAAAGTAACTTTTATTTACCCTGGACGAAGAACACGACGAACTGGAGTGAGGAGATGTGAAGTTCGTCTGTGCAGATCTTCCACACCCAAACTTGGCGGAGGAAGACGGCTACGGCGGCGGCGGAGTGAAGATGTCCGCGGTCGGCGCGAGTACGTCGGCGACGAGGTCGAGGCAGTGAAGCTCTTCCTCACCGGCGGCGATGAAGTAGCGGCAGCGCTAGGGTTTGAGAAGCTCAAGCTGGAGAGAAAGGTCGAGCGGAGTAAAAGAAGTGAGGAAGGGAAGGAGGGGTATTTATAGCCATGTTGAAAAACTGATCGCTCGAATAAATTGGACGAACGTGCCCCTGACCCTTCTCATTCGCATGACATGTGTCACCCACGTAGTGAGAGGTGGAGATCGTGTTAGATCGTGGGTGAGTGGATAAGTGTATCGAGGCATGCGGAACGGTTTGAGCGGCAAGACCGAAAATTTCGATAAGATAGGTTTTAAAGTTCCGTTCGCAATTTCTTCAGCTGACAAGGACATAGTGAAGATTTTGAACGAGTTTCAAATAGAATGCACATGAAGAATTTGTGAACAGACTGGGTTGAGTATAGCATAGAGGGGAAGGGTCCGATCACATTCACTTAGCAGAAAACCAACTTGAAGAAATAGCAATAAGTGAATGATGTAGAGGACATAAACTCAGTGAAGAAAAATGATGGACCCAGTGAAGACTATGCAAAGTTTAAGAATATGAATAATTTGAGGGATTTCAACTTTTGGTGGTGGCGTGACCCACCGTATAAGAATGATGATTTCAGACACCGCGTACAATTATCGTAGGGTTCTGAGAATCAAATTCTTCGTTAATTTCTTCACACTAAGAGTGTTATTCTTCATTGATTGAAGAAAAACGTTTCTTCATGTGTTGCACATCTAAGTCATCAATTTTGCATAAGTGTTAGGATGAGTGACCTTTTCAAAGAACATTCGAAGATTCTAGGATATTTAGATCACACCACAACTTGCTAAATCTCTTCTCATCCAAGGGCTTTCTCAGGATATCGGCTAGCTGTTCTTCAGTCTTCACATGCTCAATAGAAATGTCGCCCTTCAACACATGATCACGAAGAAAATGATGACGAATCTGAATGTGCTTTGTCTTTGAGTGCTAAACTGGGTTGTGAGCAATTTTGATGGCACTCTCATTGTCACAGAAGAGAGGTACATTCTTCATGTTGACGCCATAGTTCTTGAGAGTTTGGTTCATCCATAGCAATTGGGCACAGCAAGAACCAGTGGCAATGTACTCAGCTTCAACAGTAGATAGTGATACGCAGTTCTGTTTCTTCGAGGACCAACAGACCAAAGATCGTCTGAGGAAATGACATGTACCAGATGTTGACTTGCGATCCACACGATCACCAGCATAGTCAGAGTCAGAATATCCAACAAGATCAAAAGCCGAGCCCTTGGGGTACCATAATCCAAGTGTTGGTGTGAGAGCTAGATATCGAAGAATATGCTTCACAGCCTTATGGTGTGATTCTTTCAGTGCAGCTTGAAATCGGGCACACATGCAAACACTAAGCATTATATCTGGCCTAGATGCACATAAGTATAATAAGGAACCTATCATTGAGCGGTAGACCTTATGATCAAAGTCAATACCATTTTCATCAGTGCACAGATGGCCATTTGTGGGCATAGGAGTTTTGACGCCTTTGCAATCTTGCATGCCGAATTTCCTCGGTACATCCTTGAGGTATTTCTCTTGAGATATGAATATGCCATTGTGTTGTTGAGGAATTTGAAGACCTAAGAAGAATTTCAACTCTCCCATCCTAGACATTTGATATTCTTTACTCATCATATAGGAAAATTCATCACTATAACGTTGGTCAGTACAGCCAAAGATAATATCATCAACATATACTTGGCACACAAACAATTCACTATCATAAGATTTAGTGAAAAGAGTAGGGTCGAGTGAACCGGGTTTGACGCCTTTCTTCATGAAGAGTTCCTTCAAAGTATCATACCAAGCCCGTGGGGCCTGCTTGAGGCCATAGAGGGCCTTGTTGAGTCTAAAGACTTTGTCAGGATTCTTTGGATCTTCAAAACCTGGGGGTTGAGCAACATACACTTCTTCCTCAAGCTTACCATTGAGGAATGCACTTTTCACATCCATTTGATATAGAGTGATATCATGATGGTTAGCATAAGCAAGTAATATGCGAATAGCCTCAAGTCTAGCAACAGGTGCAAAAGTTTCATCGAAATCAATTCCTTCAACCTGTGTGTAGCCTTGAGCTACAAGCCGTGCCTTATTCCTCACCACAAGGCCATTTTCATCTTGCTTGTTGCGGTAGATCCACTTTGTGCCGATGATATTATGCTTGCGAGGATCTGGACATTTGACCAGTTCCCAGACATTGTTGAGATCGAACTGATGTAATTCTTCTTGCATGGCCTGAATCCACTCAGGCTCCAGAAATGCTTCATCTACCTTAGTGGGCTCTGTAATAGAGACAAAAGCATAGTGCCCACAAAAGTTAGACAAATGTGAAGCTTTTGAGCGTGTGAGAGGACCTGGCGCTTTGATGTCATCGATGATCTTTTCAACTTGCACTTCTTTTGCAATGCGAGGATGAGCTGGTTGTCGTTGAAGAGTTTGATCAGCGTTTTCTTCAGCACCATTTTCTTCAGCATTTTCTTCAGGTGCATTAGCTCGACGTTCTTCATGTTCTCTAATGAATTCTTTAGCAGATTCTTCAGTAGGAATGACATCCTCAGTAGCCTTGAACTTGATATTTTCCTCAGGTGCTGGTTCATCTATCACGGTAGGTAGGTGCTCTCTTTGCGAGCCATTAGTTTCATCGAACCGCACATCTACAGTTTCAACAACTTTGTGAAGAACGTTGTTGAAGACTCTGTAGGTGTGCGAGTCCTTTCCGTAACCAAGCGTAAAACCTTCATGTGCTTTCGGTGCAAATTTTGAGTTGTGATGAGGATGTCTAATCCAACATTTAGCACCGAAGACTTTGAAATAACTTACATTGGGTTTCTTATCAGTGAGGAGTTCATAGGCAGTCTTTTTGAAGAATTTGTGAAGATATACTCTATTGATGATGTGGCACGCAGTATCAATTGCCTCAGTCCAGAAACGACGAGGCGTTTTGTATTCATCAAGCATAGTGCGAGCCATCTCAGCAAGAGACATGTTCTTGCGCTCCACGACGCCGTTCTGCTGAGGAGTGTAAGGAGCAGATAACTCATGAGTGATACCAAGTTCATCAAGATAGTCATCGAGACCAGAATTCTTGAACTCAGTGCCATTGTCACTTCTGATGTGCTTGATCTTCACAACAAAGTTGGTTGAAGCCCTCGAGGAAAACCGTTTGAAGACTTCCTACACTTCATGTTTGTAAGTAACAAGGTGTACCCATGTGTAACGAGAATAATCATCAACAATAACGAAGCCATATTGAGATGCTTCATTTGAGATAGCAGAATAATGATTAGGACCAAAGAGATCCATGTGAAACAATTCAAATGGGCGAGTGGTGGTCATGATAGTCTTCGCTGGATGCTTGGCCTTAGTCATCTTCCCAGCTTCACAGGCTCCGCATAGGTGATCCTTGAGGAATTTGACATTCTCGATGCCAATGACATGCTTCTTCTTCGCAAGCGTGTGCAAATTCCTCATGCCTGCATGACCAAGTTGTCGATGCCAGAGCCAGCCTTCTGAAGCTTTTGCAAGTAAGCACACGGCTGGTTGTGGTCCTGTAGAGAAATCAACAATATACAGGTCTCCTCTCCTAAAGCCTTCGAAGACTTTGGAATTGTCAGCTTCCATAACCACAACACAACGGTACTTGCCAAACACAACAACCATATCAAGATCACAAAGCATTGAGACAGACATAAGGTTGTATCCTAAGGACTCAACAAGCATGACTTTGTCCATGTGTCGATCCTTTGTAATCGCAACCTTACCTAGACCCAATACCTGACTTTTGCCTTTGTCAGCAAAGATGATATGCTTCAGATGCGACGGAGATAATGGAGCATCCATCAATAGATTCTTGTCACCAGTCATGTGGTTTGTACATCCACTATCAAGGACCCACTCAGTGGCTTTGGGTTGATCATCCTGAAGATGAATTAGTGCAGCTTACAAACTCATATGCTTCATCAGTGAAGAATATGACATCAATTCATCAGATCAATTTCATCAAGCAAAAGAACTGATAAAGCAATATGAGGACGTGAGAAATGAAAGTTCATTTCTTCATGATTAGCCTACGTCCTATCAGGCATGCTCAGGTCTCCAACAAATTCTTCAGACGATTACGTGCGTCTGGAGACATGACCCTGCAGAAGAGATTAGTTCTTTTTCTTCACCACCCACATCTGAAGGGGTGGCAAAGAGTTCATCATTCTGCGAGCTCCATACGAGAAGGATGGCATAGAAGGAGTAAGCATATGAGTAAGCAGAGAAATTCTTCGAGGACTTATGGACATAATGATTTGAAGAATAATGCACATATCCATAATCCTTAGATCTTCCCCGCGAAACAGACGGGTTAGCATGATGATGTTCATATGAGGACTCTGCTCCATATGAGGAATTTGGTCCATATGAAGAATTTGATCTGGGGTTCCTATTCTTCATAGGTGGCGTCATGATGAAATTCACCTGAAGATTATCAAGACATCTTTTGGGAACCCAGATTTTCTGCATAGGGGAGCCATTCCTGCAGTTAGCGCCATTCTGATTTTTGAATAGCTTATAGTTGGAGTCAATTGACTCATCATCAGAATGAGGAGATTCACATGCAAATCCAGATAAGTTAGATCGATCAACTTGAGGTCCCTTTGCAGCAACCCATGTAGTTTTGGGGTACTGCTCAGGCTTCCAATATGTACCATCAGCATTGAGTTTCCTCTCAAAGGAGATACCCTCTTTCCTAGGGTTCCTGTTGAGGATCTGCTTTTTAAGCACATCACAAAGAGCCTGATGCCCTTTGTGGCTTTTGTACATGCCCGTCGTGTACAATTCCTTCAGCCCTGCATTGTCAGTGATACTAGCAATGTCCTCAGATGAGGAATTAGTGATAGCAGAGGCATGTGAAGAATTTGAAACATTAGCAGCATTTGAACATTCAGGTGAAGAATTAGCAGATTCACGTTCAATGCACTTCAAGCATGGAGGAACAAATTCTTCCTGAGATGCGCTGATTGGTTGAGCAAGTAATGAATCACGCTCCTTCTGAAGATCTTCATAACTCACTCTTAGCTTCTCAAGGTCTTGCTTTCTTTGAAGAAATTCATAAGAAAGCTTCTCATCATCCGATGAGTGTTATGATGAGTTTGAAGTTTGTCAAGCTTGGACTGAAGTCTCTGAAGATTTTCAATCAAAGTTTCAATGTGATCCATTTCTTCACCCAACATATCATCACTTTTATTTAGCATGTTTTGAACCTTTTCTAAAGCCCTTTGTTGTTTTATAGCAATCTTAGCAAGTTTAGAATAGCTGGGCTTAAGGTTTTCATCAGATTCATTCTCACTTGATTCAGAGGAGGTATATTTGAGTACCTTGGCACCCTTGGCCATGAAGCAATGGGTGGGAGCGTAGTCATCATCGCCTTCATCAGCCTTGTTGGTGAGGTCATTTTCTTCAGTGTTGAAGATAGACTTGCTGACGAATGCAGTAGCAAGAGCTAGGCTCCCCACTCCGGATTCAGACTCCTCAGATGACTACTCTTCCTCATTTTCTTCAGATTCAGCGTCAGAGTCCATTTCCTTGCCAATGAATGCCCTGGCCTTCTTGGAGGTGCTCTTCTTATGATATGAAGGCTTTGAGGATTTTGATGAGGAGGATTTTGTGGATTTCTTCTTTTTCTTTTCATCATCAGAACTGTAATCCTTGTATTTCTTCTTCTTTGATTCCTTTTCCCACTGAGGACAATCTTGAATGAAATGTCCAGGTTTCTTGCACTTGTGACAGAGCCTCTTCTTGTAGTCACTAGATGAGGAATCATTGCTCCTTGAGGATCTTCCTAGGCGACCACGTCTTGAGAACTTTTGGAACTTCTTCACGAGCAAAGCCAGATCATGGCTCAGTTCTTCAAGATCACCAAGGCTGCTACCAGAGTCTTCATCTTCAGACTCAGATACTTCCTTGGACTTCAGTGCATGTGTTCTGCCATAGCTTGAACCATAGAGATCTCTCTTTTCAGCAAGTTGGAACTCATGAGTATTTAGCCTCTCGAGAATATCAGCGGGATCAAGTGACTTGTAATCAGCACGTTCTTGTATCATCAATGCTAGAGTGTCAAATGAGGAATCAAGCGATCTCAGCAATTTCTTCACCACCTCATGGTCAGTGATGTCAGTGGGACCAAGTGCTTGAAGCTCATTTGAGATGTCAGTGAGGCGATTGAAGGTTTGTTGAACATTTTCATTATCGAGTCTTTTCAAGCGGTTGAAGAGATTGCGAAGAACATCAACTCGAGAGTCATGCTGAGTTGAGACTCCTTCATTCACTTTGGACAACCTGTCCCAGATAAGCTTCGCTGTTTCCAAAGCACTCACTCTGCCATACTGTCCTTTGCTTAGATGGCCACATATGATATTCTTCGCTTGAGAGTTGAGTTTCTTGAATCTCTTCACATCGGCAGCATTCAGAGAAGGTGTGACTGAGGGAACACCATTTTCCACAACATACCAGAGATCGTTATCAATTGCTTCAAGATGCATTCGCATCTTATTCTTCTAGTAGGGGTAGTCCGTCCCATCGAAGGTAGGACACCCAGCAGAGACCTTGATCATACTTGCGGTCGACATAACTAAAACTCCAGGCGGTTAAACCAAAATCACACAGAACAAGGGAGTACCTTGCTCTGATACCAATTGAAAGTGCGTTATATCAACTAGAGGGGGTGAATAGGCGATTTTTATGAAATTCTTCACTGAGGAATTTGCTGGTGAGGAAATTCCTTAGCGAAGAACTACTAGCAGCAGAATAAGTACTCAAAAGTAAACACAGCAGAATACAAGCATAGTCATCATGATGAAATGAAGACAGGCACAGAGTACAGGAAGCGTAATCACAGGATAACACAGGATGAAGACAAACAGACTGAAGAAATTGAACTGAGGAAATTGAGAAAGTCTTCAGTCAAAGTCTTCAAACACAGATATGAACAAACATACATCACAGTTATGAGGAAATGAAAGAGTTGAGGAAATAGAACCAGTAAGCTCGGTGAAGACAATGATTTGGTAGACCAGTTCCAACTGCTGTCTCAGTTGTACGTCTGGTTGGAGCGGCTGAGTATTTAAACTCGAGGACACACAGTCCCAGACACCCAGTCAAGGACACTTAGTCCAAGACACCCAGTCCTCACCGTATTCTCCTTGAACTCAGGTCACACAGACCTCGTCCAATCACTCGTGGCAAGTCTTCAGGCGACTTCCAAACCTTCACAAACTTGGTCACTCAGCGATCCACAATTCCTCTTGGATGCTCTAGACCATGATGCCTAACCGTCTGGAAGAAGCACAATCTTCAAAGGTAACAAGCGTCGGATCCACTCAGGATCAATCTCTTCAGTGATGCTCAATCACTTGGGGTTTGTAGGTGTTTGGGTTTTGGGTTTTTGGTTTTTCCTCACTTGATGATTTTCGCTCAAAGTCCTCGGAGGATGGGTTGCTCTCAAATGACAAGTGTCAGTTTCTTTCGGAGCAGCCAACCAGCTAGTGGTTGTAGGGGGCGGCTATTTATAGCCTAGGGAGCAGCCCGACATGATAAGACATAAATGCCCTTTAATGATATGACCGTTAGGTGGATAGATATTTTGAGACAGTTGGCGCATAGCACAGCAACAGTCGGAATTTTGAGTAGCAAAATCCTCAGGGCTATCATGTTCCTCACTGTGTAGGCAATCCGCACTGGCGAATTCCTAACTCCTCAGTCAGGACAAATTCCTCAGAGACCAGAAGAAGTTTGTCTCTGTCACTGAAGAAATTGACTGAACTGTATGAGATTTCCAATGGCTTCACTCAAAGGGATTGGTAGGTGTAGGATTTTGAGTTGAGCATCACATGGAAATTTTTCCTTAGTATTTCCTTGGCCCCCTTTAACAGTACGGTGTTTCCTATGACTCAAGAAAGAGAAAAACAAAACTATGAACACGAAAGTCTTCAAGCTTCATATTTCTCGCATGAATATCAAGTCTTCACGGACACACCAAATTCTTCACTTTCAAAGTCTTCATGAAAGTCTTCAGAAATACCAAAATCTTTAGTCGAAGATATTCATTTTTAGGGGTCGACTTTTCCTGTAAATATCAATCTCCTCATAGACTTATAGACCTGTAAACACTCACACACGCATTAGTCCCTTAACCTATAAGTCTTCAATACACCAAAATCACTAAGGGGCACTAGATGCACTTATACTTAATGAGTTGAATATTAAGAATAATGATAATGTTGTTAGGGTTATGACTAGAGATGGTAAAATGACCCAGGAACCTTTGTATCCTGAGGGCCATCCTAAGAGAGTTGAGCAAGATTCTCAAAGAACTAATACTGATGCACCTAGTCCTAGTAATAAAAAGAAGAAGAAAACTGATAAGACTTTGCATGCTTCTAGTGAACCTGTTATAGACACAACTAAGGATCCCAATGATATTTCTATTTCTGATGTTGAGACACAATCTAGTGATGAACATGAACCTAATTATAATGTTAATAATGATGTTCATGTTTATGCTCAACCTAGTAATAATAGTGATGTAGAGATTGAGCTTGCTAGGAAACATGGTAAAGAAAGAGAACCATGGGTTTAGAAAGGTTTAGAAACCCATGCCCTTTCCTCCTAAGCCATCCAAGAAAAATGATGATGAGGATTTTGAGTGCTTTGCTAAAATGATTAGACCTATCTTTTTGCGTATGCGTTTGACTGATATGGTTAAAATGCCTCCTTATGCTAAGTATATGAAAGATATTGTTAGAAATAAAAGAAAGATACCGGAAGTTGAAATTTCCACCATGCTTGCTAATTATACTTTTAAGGGTGGAATACCAGATAAACTAGGTGACCCAGGAGTACCCACTATACCATGCTCCATTAAAAGAAACTATGTTAAAACTGCTTTATGTGATCTTGGAGCCTGTGTTAGTGTTATGCCTTTATCTTTATATCGTAGACTTGAATTGAATAAGTTGATACATATGAAAATATCTTCGCAAATGGCTCATAAATCAACTGCTATACCCATCGGTATTTGTGAGAATGTACCTATTGTGGTTGCAAACATTACTATCTTAACGGACTTTGTTATTCTTGATATTTCCGAGGACGAAAGTATGAAGATTATCCTTGGTAGACCCTTGTTGAATACTGCAGGGGCTGTTATTGATTGCAACAAAGCCAATAACACTTTTCATGTTAATGGTAATGAGCATACAATACATTTTTCGAAGAAACAACCTCAAGTTCATAGTATCAATTCTATTGGAAAAGTTTCAACTATTACTATTGGAGGTTTTGAATTCCCTCTTCCTACTATCAAAAAGAAATATGATATTCTTATTGTTGGGGACATGCATATTCCCATTGAAGTAACCTAGTGTTATTCGAAACTTCTCCGGTTTCATGTCATTCAGAAGAAGTTTGTTAATATGACTTGATCAACCTTGTTAAGGGATTCCTTTTGATGAGCATGAGATGGATGAATTTAGAAAGCACAACTTTCTGTATGTACTTTTTACTTTCTATTATTTAGAATAAATAAAGCAAAAATAGTATTTTCTGTCTACTTTCTGAATTATTCGTGCAATAAAAAAACGCCCTGAAAATTTAGTGTGATTTTTTATAGAATATTTTAGAATTTCAGGCACTGAGCATGCACCAGGGGATGCACCAGTAGACCACAAGGGTGGAGGGCGCGCCCCCTGTCTTGTGGGTCCCCACCACTTATTCCAGCACCCATCCACTTCGTCTTCCTCTAGAAAAAATAACCCCGTAGCTCAAACCCGTGTTCGTGCTCATTTTGCTACCATTTTAGATCTCCTTGTGGAAAGCTCCATTTGCAAAACTGTTTTGGGGGGATTGTTCTTTGATATGTGACTCCTCCAATGGTCCAATTCGTTTTTGTTCTAGTGCTTTATTTATTGCAAATTTTTGCTGCTGTGATGACCTTTTTCTTGGGCTTGCATGTCAAATTTATATGGTCCAAAGTAGTTTTGATGCATGATATAGCCTCTAGACACTTGTAGGAGTAGTTACTATCAATTTTGTTGAGTTTGATTCAGTTTTATTTTGAGTCACTAAGAATTTTAGAAATTTTTAGAGGAATAAAATGATGAGGAGATTGTTGAGAGGCTCTTTGAGCCAGGGTTCGAAGTAAAATAGAAAATGAGGAGAAGGTGAAGCCCAAGTACAATCTTCCTCGCACCATGGAGGTTCGGCCGTGTGAATGGCCATGTGATGCATTCTTGGGGGCGGCCGGGATTCATGAGGATTTCTATTATTTGGCTGAGAATGCAAGCATCACTAACTTCCTCCACGACTAGTGTGATCAGTACCTCCTACTCACTAATACTCGTGCATAATTTTCATTTTTATGCTAGGAGATCACCACCCATGGTAGATTTTTACTTATATGATGAGTATAAGGAAATGACACTTTATGATTTTTGCGAGGTATGCAAGTTTCCTTTTGAGGGCAACGTCGAGGAACCACGTCCTCGAGATGTGGAAGATTTTATTGATGCAGTTACCGTAGGGGAAAGGAGAAAGGTGATGAGAGCGAGAGCGTCTACTTTACATTTTCCTATTTTATGCTACTACTCATTATTTGCGGGGAGATGTTTAATTGGTCGCGGGGACAGTGGAGTCCTTAGTGCTCCTGACCTCGCCATTTTGTGCCATGCTTTACTTCATGATAGAACTTTCAGTTTAGGCGCTATGGTTGCTAGATGGTTGAATTTAAACCATACTAAGGGTCCTATCATGGGAGGCATCTATGCTTCCCGCCTGGCTAGACGCTTTGAGATACCTATTAGGCATGATGAGAAAAAGGAGATGGTGCTGCCCACTATTTACCTAGACTGTAACAGTATGGTAGCACATGATTTTATTAGCTATAAAAAGAGACTCATTTATAACTTGGTA
This sequence comes from Triticum urartu, assembly GCF_003073215.2. Lineage (NCBI taxonomy): Eukaryota > Viridiplantae > Streptophyta > Magnoliopsida > Poales > Poaceae > Triticum > Triticum urartu. The sequence goes on along the minus strand of NC_053024.1, from coordinate 353,672,942 downwards.
TTTATTGAAAAGACTTGTCAGATTATTACCTTGCCCACACCTTCTTTGTTTAATATTCATTCAGGCACATACCTCATCATGCTCGAGGACATTTATGCATACTGGGAGCAGACGCGATCCCCAGTTCATGAGCCAGAGCTATCACTTGACCCATATTAGGAGCCTGTTTATCAGTCGGAGCCGTAGGAGCTCGCTAACCAGTGGAACCCCAGGATCCTCCTCAGTACACTGGAGAGGGATACTTTGATCCATGGGCTTAGACCAACTTAGGCCAAAAGCCTAAGCTTGGGGGAGTACATATTTCTCGCTGACATTACATTCATGTTCACACACTCATTCCGGTTGTCGGTGTTCATACTTTTTCATCGTATTATCCATGTTAGTTTGTTTCTTTTTCTCGCTTTCTTCTTTAGTGTTTGAAAAACTTTAGAAAAAACAAAAAAAATAGTTGTAGTTTATTTCCTTTCTATGCATGCTTAGTAATAGTACAAAAAGAAAACCCAAAAAGATTTCCTGTTATTCTTTTGCTTGTTGGGAGCTTTCCCGTGTAAATAGTTTTCTCGTTCTTGTTTTACTTTCTTCAAAAAAACAAAAACTCCAAAAACACTTCAGTGTGTTTCTTTGAAATTCTTTTCTTTTATTTGGGGGCAGAGAGGAGAAGACCATGATGAAAATGTTGAGTGGCTCTCATATGCATTATTGTTGATCTAACAAAGAGCCCATATTACCCTGTCTTCTCCTTTGAATAAATATTTGCAGATTCCACCTTAGTCCAATGCACGTGCCTATTATTATTATCCACATCATTCGGTCATGCAAGTGAAAGGCAATAATGACGATATATGATGAAATGATTGAGATGAGGAAAAGCTGGTATGAACTCGACCTATCTTGTTTTTGTAAATATGGTTAGTTCATTGTTCCTGATTCATCTCATTATGAATGAAACACGTTTGGAATGACAATTAGATACTATAGTTGCTCATGCCATGCTTAATTAGCTAGGAGTTTGTAATGGTTTACCTTCTGTGCCAACATGCTTTTAAAATGGTTGTGATGTAGTGTGATAGAATGGTATCCTCCTTTGAATGATTCGAGTGGCTTGACTTGGCACATATTCACGCATGTAGTTAAAACAAAATAAACATAGCCTCCACGATATTTATGTCCATGAGGATTTATATCCTACTCAAGCTTGGCTAATCTTAATGCATGTTTATGACTGTTGTCGCTCTCTAGTTGGTCGCTGCCCGGTCTTTTTCTAGCCTTCACTTGTACTAAGTGGGAATACTGCTTGTGCATCCACTTCCATAAACCCAATGTCGTTCCATATGAGTCCACCATACCTACCTATATGCGGCATTTACCTGCCGTTCCAAGTAAATTTGCATCTGCCAAACTCTAAACCTTTAAATGGTAACCTGTTTTGTATTCCCGAATCGCTCATCTAACGATTGGGGCTGTCAGTATCTTCCATGCTAGGTGGGTTATTCTCACGATGAGTGGACTCCGCTCATCATTCACGAGAAAATGGCTGATAATCGGGATGCCCAGTCCCATGCTCACAAATTTACCATTCTGTTTGGGAACCGCCTATAATGTATCTAGTATGGAAGATACCGAGATCTCTTAGTTGTTATGTTGACAATTAAAGCATACCGATCAAAAATATTATTCATCTCTGTTTCAAAAACTCGAGCTCTTGCACCTCTGCAAATCCCTGCTTCCCTCTGTGAAGGGCTTATCTATTTACTTTTATTGTTGAGTCATCACCCTCTTATAAAAAGCACCAGTTAGAGAGCACCACTGTCATTTGTATGCGTTGTTGTTAATTGATATTGAGTATGAACGGATCTCTTTTACCATGAATTACAATGCCTAGTCAGACCTTGATCTTCAGGGCTGCTCTGCATTTATGTTTTGCGGTCTCAGAAAGGGCTAGTGAGATACCATTTTGTTATATCATATCAGATTGTTTTGAAAAAGTGTTGTCATCCGAGATTTATTATTATTGCTCACTAGTTGATTATGCCATTGATATGAGTAAATGTGAGACCTAAAAGTTATTGTGAATCTGGTTAGTTCATGATCTTTGTTGAAAACTTGAATGCTGGATTTACATATTTGCAACAACAAGATCAAACAGAGTTTGTGAAAGTTTTTCTTTATCACTTTTAGTTTGTCAACTGAATTGCTTGAGGACAAGAATGTTGGAAATATGCCCTAGAGGCAATAATAAAAGGATTATTATTATATTTCCTTGTTCATGATAATTGTCTTTTATTCATGCTATAATTGTGTTATCCGGAAATCGTAATACATGTGTGAATGCATAGACACCAACATGTCCCTAGTAAGCCTCTAGTTGACTAGCTCATTGATCAACAGATAGTCATGGTTTCCTGACTATGGACATTGGATGTCATTGATAACGAGATCACATCATTAGGAGAATGATGTGATGGACAAGACCCAATCCTAAACATAGCACAAGATCGTATAGTTCGTTTGCTAGAGTTTTTCCAATGTCAAGTATCTTTTCCTTAGACCATGAGATCGTGTAACTCCCGGATGCCGTAGGAGTGCTTTGGGTGTACCAAACGTCACAACGTAACTGGGTGACTATAAAGGTATACTACGGGTATCTCCGAAAGTGTCTGTTGGGTTGACACGGATCAAGACTAGGATTTGTCACTCCGTATAACGGAGAGGTATCTCTGGGCCTACTCGGTAATGCATCATCATAATGAGCTCAAAGTGACCAAGTGTCTGGTCACGGGATCATGCATTACGGTACGAGTAAAGTGACTTGCCGGTAACGAGATTGAACGAGGTATTGGGATGCCGACGATCGAATCTCGGGCAAGTAACGTACCGATTGACAAAGGGAATTGTATACGGGGTTGCTTGAATCCTCGACATCGTGGTTCATCCGATGAGATCATCGAGGAGCATGTGGGAGCCAACATGGGTATCCAGATCCCGCTGTTGGTTATTGACCGGAGAGCCATCTCGGTCATGTCTACATGTCTCCCGAACCCGTAGGGTCTACACACTTAAGGTTCGGTGACGCTAGGGTTGTAGAGATATGAATATGCAGTATCCCGAAAGTTGTTAGGAGTCCCGGATGAGATCCCGGATGTCACGAGGAGTTCCAGAATGGTCCGGAGGTGAAGAATTATATATAGGAAGTGCAGTTTCGGCCATCGGGAGAGTTTCGGGGGTCACCGGTATTGTACCAGGACCACCGGAAGGGTCCCGGGGGTCCACCGGGTGGGGCCACCCATCCCGGAGGGCCCCATGGGATAAAGTGGGGAGGGGAACCAGCCCATAGTGGGCTGGTGCGCCCCCCTTGGCCCATCCCATGCGCCTGGGGTTGGGAACCGTAGGGTGGGGGGTGCCCCACCTGGCTTGGGGGGCACTCCACCCCTTGGCCGCCGCCCCCCCCCCCCTAAGAGATCCCATCTCCTAGGGCCGGTGCACCCCTAGGGGGCCTATATAAAGGGGGGAGGGAGGGGGCAGCCGCACCCTTGAGTCTTGGCGCCTCCCTCTCCCCTGCTTCACCTCTCCCTCTCGCAGTAGAACGGCGAAGCCCTGCTGCGGTGACCCCTGCATCCACCACCACGCCGTTGTGCTGCTAGATCATCATCAACCTCTCCTTCCCCCTTGCTGGATCAAGAAGGAGGAGACGTCACGCTGACCGTACGTGTGTTGAACGTGGAGGTGCCGTCCGTTCGGCGCTAGGATCTCCGGTGATTTGGATCACGTCGAGTACGACTTCCTCATCCCCGTTCTTTGAACGCTTCCGCGCGTGATCTACAAAGGTATGTAGATGCAATCCGATCACTCGTTGCTAGATGAACTCATAGATGGATCTTGGTGAAACCGTAGGAAATTTTTTGTTTTCTGCAACGTTCCCCAACAGTGGCATCATGAGATAGGTCTATGCGTAGTTCTCTTTGCACGAGTAGAACACAATTTGTTGTGGGCGTAGATGTTGTCAACTTTCTTGCCGCTACTAGTCTTATTTTGCTTCAGCAGTATTGTGGGATGAAGCGGCCCGGACCAACCTTACACGTACGCTTACGTGAGACCGGTTCCACCGACTGACATGCACTAGTTGCATAAGGTGGCTGGCGGGTGTCTGTCTCTCCCACTTTAGTTGGAGCGGATTTGATGAAAAGGGTCCTTATGAAGGGTAAATAGAAGTTGAAAAATCACGTTGTGGCTTTCAGGTAGGTAAGAAAACGTTCTTGCTAGAACCCTATTGCAGCCACGTAAAACTTGCAACAACAATTAGAGGACGTCTAACTAGTTTTTGCAGCAAGTGTTTTGTGATGTGATATGGCCAAAGTTGTGATGAATGATGAATGATATATATGTGATGTATGAGATGTTCATTCTATTGTAATAGGAATCACGACTTGCATGTCGATGAGTATGACAACTGGCAGGAGCCATAGGAGTTGTCTTTATTTTTTGTATGACCTGCGTGTCATTGAGAAACGCCATGTAAATTACTTTACTTTATTGCTAAATGTGTTAGCCATAGTAGTAGAAGTAATAGTTGGCGAGCAACTTCATGGAGACACGATGATGGAGATCATGATGATGGAGATCATGGTGTCATGCCGGTGACAAGATGATCATGGAGCCCCAAGATGGAGATCAAAGGAGCTATGTGATATTGGCCATATCATGTCACTATTATTATTTGATTGCATGTGATGTTTATCATGTTTTTGCATCTTGTTTACTTAGAACGATGGTAGTAAATAAGATGATCCCTCATAATCATTTCAAGAAAGTGTTCCCCCTAACTATGCACCGTTGCGACAGTTCGTTGTTTCGAAGCACCACGTGATGATCGGGTGTGATAGATTCCAACGTTCACATACAACGGGTGTAAGACAGATTTACACGTGCAAACACTTAGGTTGACTTGACGAGCCTAGCATGTACAGACATGGCCTCAGAACATAGAAGACCGAAAGGTCGAGCATGAGTCGTATAGAAGATACGATCAACATGAAGATGTTCACCGATGTTGACTAGTCCGTCTCACGTGATGATCGGACACGACCTAGTTAACTCGGATCATGTTATACTTAGATGACTGGAGGGATGTCTATCTAAGTGGGAGTTCATTGAATAATTTGATTAGATGAACTTAATTATCATGAACTTAGTCTAAAATCTTTACAACATGTATTATAGATCAAATGGCCAACAACTTCAACGCGTTCCTAGAGAAAACCAAGCTGAAAGACGATGACAGCAACTATACGGACTGGGTCCGGAACCTGAGGATCATCCTCATAGCTGCCAAGAAAGATTATGTCCTACAAGCACCGCTAGGTGAAGCACCTGCTCTCCCTGCAGAACAAGACGTTATGAACGCTTGGCAGACATGTACCGATGATTACTCCCTCGTTCAGTGCGGCATGCTTTACAGCTTAGAGCCGGGGCTCCAAAAGCGTTTTGAGAGACACGGAGCATATGAGATGTTCGAAGAGCTGAAAATGGTTTTTCAAGCTCATGCCCGGGTCGAGAGATATGAAGTCTCCGACAAGTTCTTCAGCTGTAAGATGGAGGAAAATAGTTCTGTTAGTGAGCACATACTCACTATGTCTGGGTTACATAACCGCTTGACTCAGCTGGGATTTAATCTCCCGGATGACGCGGTCATTGATAGAATCCTTCAGTCGCTTCCACCGAGCTACAAGAGATTTGTGATGAACTTCAATATGCAAGGGATGGAAAAGACCATTCCTGAAGTATTTGCAATGCTGAAATCAGCAGAGGTAGAAGTCAAAAAGGAACATCAAGTGTTGATGGTGAATAAAACCACTAAGTTCAAGAAAGGCAAGGGTAAGAAGAACTTCAAGAAGGACGGCAAGGGAGTTGCCGCGCCCGCCAAGCAAGCTGCCGGGAAGAAGCCAAAGAATGGACCCAAGCCCGAGACTGAGTGTTTTTATTGCAAGGGAAGTGGTCACTGGAAGCGGAACTGCCCCAAATACTTAGTGGACAAGAAGGCCGGCATCACGAAAGGTATATGTGATATACATGTAATTGATATGTACCTTACCAGTACTCGTAGTAGCTCCTGGGTATTTGATACCGGTGCGGTTGCTCACATTTGTAACTCAAAGCAGGAGCTGCGAAATAAGCAGAGACTGGCGAAGGACGAGGTGACGATGCGCGTCGGGAATGGTTCCAAGGTCGATGTGATCGCCGTCGGCACGCTACCTCTACATTTACCTACGGGATTAGTTTTAAACCTCAATAATTGTTATTTAGTGCCAGTTTTGAGCATGAACATTGTATCAGGATCTCGTTTAATTCGAGATGGCTACTCATTTAAATCCGAGAATAATGGTTGTTCTATTTATATGAGAGATATGTTTTATGGTCATGCTCCGATGGTGAATGGTTTATTCTTAATGAATCTCGAGCGTAATGCTACACATATTCATAGTGTGAGTACCAAAAGATGTAAGGTTGATAATGATAGTCCCACATACTTGTGGCACTGCCGCCTTGGTCACATAGGTGTCAAACGCATGAAGAAGCTCCATGCAGATGGACTTTTAGAGTCTCTTGATTACGAATCATCTGACACATGCGAACCATGCCTCATGGGTAAAATGACCAAGACTCCATTCTCAGGAACAATGGAGCGAGCAACCAACTTATTGGAAATCATACATACTGATGTGTGCGGTCCAATGAGTGTTGAGGCTCGCAGTGGCTATCGTTATGTTCTCACCCTCACTGATGACTTGAGTAGATATGGGTATGTCTATTTAATGAAACACAAGTCTGAGACCTTTGAAAAGTTCAAGGAATTTCAGAGTGAGGTTGAGAATCAACGTGACAGGAAAATCAAGTTCTTGCGATCAGATCGTGGAGGAGAATACTTGAGTCACGAGTTTGGCACACACTTAAGAAAATGTGGAATAGTTTCACAACTGACGCCGCCTGGAACACCTCAGCGTAATGGTGTGTCCGAACGTCATAATCGCACTCTATTAGATATGGTGCGATCTATGATGTCTCTTACCGATTTACCGCTATCATTTTGGGGCTATGCTTTAGAGACTGCCGCATTCACTTTAAATAGGGCTCCGTCGAAATCCGTTGAGATGACACCATATGAATTATGGTTTGGGAAGAAACCTAAGCTGTCGTTTCTAAAAGTTTGGGGATGCGATGCTTATGTCAAGAAACTTCAACCTGAAAAGCTCGAACCCAAGTCGGAAAAATGCATCTTCATAGGATACCCTAAAGAAACTATTGGGTATACCTTCTACCTCAGATCCGAAGGCAAGATCTTTGTTGCCAAGAATGGATCCTTTCTAGAGAAAGAGTTTCTCTCGAAAGAAGTAAGTGGGAGGAAAGTAGAACTTGATGAAGTATTACCTCTTGAACCGGAGAGTGGCGCAACTCAGGAAAATGTTCCTGTGGTGCCTGCACCAATTAGAGAGGAAGTTAATGATGATCAAGATACTTCTGATCAAGCTCCTACTGAAATTCGAAGGTCCACAAGGACACGTTCCGCACCAGAATAGAACGGCAACCCTGTCTTGGAAATCATGTTGTTAGACAACGGTGAACCTTCGAACTATGAAGAAGCGATGGCGGGCCCGGATTCCGACAAATGGCTGGAAGCCATGAAATCCGAGATAGGATCCATGTATGAAAACGAAGTATGGACTTTGACTGACTTGCCCGTTGAGCAGCGAGCCATAGAAAATAAATGGATCTTTAAGAAGAAGACAGACGCGGATGGTAATGTGACCATCTATAAAGCTTGGCTTGTCGCTAAGGGTTATCGACAAGTTCAAGAGGTTGACTATGATGAGACTTTCTCACCGGTAGCGAAGCTGAAGTCCGTCCGAATCATGTTAGAAATTGCCGCATTCTGTGATTATGAGATATGGCAAATGGACGTCAAAACGACATTCCTTAATGTTTTCCTTAAGGAAGAATTGTATATGATGCAGCCAGAAGGTTTTGTCGATCCTAAGAATGCTGACAAGGTGTCCAAGCTCCAACGCTCGATTTATGGGCTGGTGCAAGCATCTCGGAGTTGGAACATTCATTTTGATGAGATGATTAAAGCGTTTGGGTTTATGCAGACTTATGGAGAAGCCTGCGTTTACAAGAAAGTGAGTGGGAGCTCTGTAGCATTTCTCATATTATATGTAGATGACATACTTTTGATGGGAAATGATATAGAGCTTTTGGACAGCATTAAGGCCTACTTGAATAAGAGTTTTTCAATGAAGGACCTTGGAGAAGCTGCTTATATATTAGGCATCAAGATCTATAGAGATAGATCAAGACGCCTCATAGGTGTTTCACAAAGCACATACCTTGATAAGATATTGAAGAAGTTCAATATGGATCAGTCTAAGAAGGGGCTCTTGCTTGTGTTGCAAGGTACGAAATTGAGCTCAGCTCAATGTCCGACCACGGCTGAAGATATAGAAGAGATGAGTGTCATCCCCTATGCCACAGCCATAGGTTCTATTATGTATGCCATGCTGTGTACCAGACCTGATGTAAACCTTGCCGTAAGTTTGGTAGGTAGGTACCAAAGTAATCCCGGCAAGCAACACTGGACAGCGGTCAAGAATATCCTGAAGTACCTGAAAAGGACTAAGGAAATGTTTCTCGTTTATGGAGGTGACGAAGAGCTCGTCGTAAAGGGTTACGTCGATGCTAGCTTCGACACAGATCTGGATGACTCTAAGTCACAAACCGGATACGTGTATATTTTGAATGGTGGGGCAGTAAGCTGGTGCAGTTGCAAGCAGAGCATCGTGGCGGGATCTACATGTGAAGCGGAGTACATGGCAGCCTCGGAGGCAGCGCATGAAGCAATTTGGGTGAAGGAGTTCATCACCGACCTAGGAGTCATACCCAATGCATCGGGGCCAATCAAACTCTTCTTTGACAACACTGGAGCTATTGCACTTGCCAAGGAGCCCAGGTTTCACAAGAAGACTAGGCACATCAAGCGTCGCTTCAACTCCATTCGTGAAAATGTTCAAGATAGAGACATAGATATTTGTAAAGTACATACGGACCTGAATGTAGCAGATCCGTTGACTAAACCTCTCCCTAGAGCAAAACATGATCAACACCAGAATTCCAGGGGTGTTCGGTTCATCACAATGTAACTAGATTATTGACTCTAGTGCAAGTGGGAGACTGTTGGAAATATGCCCTAGAGGCAATAATAAAAGGATTATTATTATATTTCCTTGTTCATGATAATTGTCTTTTATTCATGCTATAATTGTGTTATCCGGAAATCGTAATACATGTGTGAATACATAGACACCAACATGTCCCTAGTAAGCCTCTAGTTGACTAGCTCATTGATCAACAGATAGTCATGGTTTCCTGACTATGGACATTGGATGTCATTGATAACGAGATCACATCATTAGGAGAATGATGTGATGGACAAGACCCAATCCTAAACATAGCACAAGATCGTATAGTTCGTTTGCTAGATGTCCCTAGTAAGCCTCTAGTTGACTAGCTCTTTGATCAACAGATAGTCATGGTTTCCTGACTATGGACATTGGATGTCATTGATAACGAGATCACATCATTAGTAGAATGATGTGATGGACTAGACCCAATCCTAAACATAGCACAAGATCGTATAGTTCGTTTGCTAGAGTTTTCCAATGTCAAAGTATCTTTTCCTTAGACCATGAGATCGTGTAACTCCCGGATACCGTAGGAGTGCTTTGGGTATACCAAACGTCACAACGTAACTGGGTGACTATAAAGGTATACTACGGGTATCTCCGAAAGTGTCTGTTGGGTTGACATGGATCAAGACTGGGATTTGTCACTTCGTATGACGGAGAGGTATCACTGGGCCCACTCGGTAATGCATCATCACATTGAGCTCAAAGTGACCAAGTGTCTGGTCACGGGATCATGCATTATGGTACGAGTAAAGTGACTTGCCGGTAACGAGATTGAACGGTATTGGGATACCGACGATCGAATCTCGGGCAAGTAACGTACCGATTGACAAAGGGAATTGTATACGGGGTTGCTTGAATCCTCGACATCGTGGTTCATCCGATGAGATCATCGAGGAGCATGTGGGAGCCAACATGGGTATCCAGATCCCGCTGTTGGTTATTGACCGGAGAGCCATCTCGGTCATGTCTACATGTCTCCCGAACCCGTAGGGTCTACACACTTAAGGTTCGGTGACGCTAGGGTTGTAGAGATATGATATATGCAGTAATCCCGAAAGTTGTTAGGAGTCCCGGATGAGATCCCGGATGTCACGAGGAGTTCCAGAATGGTCCGGAGGTGAAGAATTATATATAGGAAGTGCAGTTTCGGCCATCGGGAGAGTTTCGGGGGTCACCGGTATTGTACCAGGACCACCGGAAGGGTCCCGGGGGTCCACCGGGTGGGGCCACCCATCCCGGAGGGCCCCATGGGCTAAAGTGGGGAGGGGAACCAGCCCATAGTGGGCTGGTGCGCCCCCCTTGGCCCATCCCATGCGCCTGGGGTTGGGAACCGTAGGGTGGGGGGTGCCCCACCTGGCTTGGGGGGCACTCCACCCCTTGGCCGCCACCCCCCCTAGGAGATCCCATCTCCTAGGGCCGGCGCACCCCTAGGGGGCCTATATATAGGGGGGAGGGAGGGGGCAGCCGCACCCTTGAGTCTTGGCGCCTCCCTCTCCCCTGCTTCACCTCTCCCTCTCGCAGTAGAATGGCGAAGCCCTGCTGCGGTGACCCCTGCATCCACCACCACGCCGTCGTGCTGCTAGATCATCATCAACCTCTCCTTCCCCCTTGCTGGATCAAGAAGGAGGAGACGTCACGCTGACCGTACGTGTGTTGTACGTGGAGGTGCCGTCCGTTCGGCGCTAGGATCTCCGGTGATTTGGATCACGTCGAGTACGACTTCCTCATGCCCGTTCTTTGAACACTTCTGCGCGTGATCTACAAAGGTATGTAGATGCAATCCGATCACTCATTGCTAGGTGAACTCATAGATGGATCTTGGTGAAACCGTTGGAAAACTTTTGTTTTCTGCAACGTTCCCCAACAAAGCAACAAGTTAAGCTTGGGGGAGTTGATACATCGCCGTCGTATCTACTTTTCCAAACTCGTTTGCCCTTGTTTTGGACTCTAATTTGCATGATTTGAATGGAACTAACCCAGGCTGATGCTGTTTTCAGTAGAATTGCCATGGTGTTATTTTTGTGCAGAAATAAAAGTTCTCGGAATGACCTGAAACTTCACGGAGATTATTTTTGGAATAAATAAAAAATATGGCGAAAGAATCAAACAGAGGGGACCCACCAGCTATCCAGAAGGGTGGAGGGCGCGCCCTCATGTCTTGTGGGTCCCACAAGGCTCCACCGACCTCAACTCCAACTCGATATATTCATGTTCGGGGAGAAAAAAATTAGAGAGAAGGATTCAACGCGTTTTACGATACAGAGCCACCGCCACCTCCCGTTCTTCCTCGGGAAGGCAGATCTGGAGTCCGTTTTGTGCTCCAGAGAGGGAAAATCGTCGCCATTGTCATCATCAACCATCCTCCATCACCAATTTCATGATCCTCACCGTCGTGCGTGAGTAACCCATCGTACGCTTGCTGGGCGGTGATGGATTGGATGAGATTTACCATGTAATCAATTTAGTTTTGTCAGGGTTTGATCCCTAGTATGCACTCTGTTCTAAGATTGATGTTGCTATGACTTTGCTATGAATTATGCTTTTCACTAGGGCCCGAGTGCCATGATTTCAGATCTGATTATGTTTTTGTCGGATTGTGGGTTCCGACAAACCCTTGAGGTTCTGAAAGTGTGTTATATCGACTAGAGGGGGGTGAATAGGCGATTTCTATGAATTCTTCACTAAGGAATTTGCAGGTGAGGAAATTCCTGAATGAAGAACTACTTGCAGCAGAATAAGTACTCAGAAGTAAACATAACAGAGCATGAGCATGGTCTTCATGATGAAATGAAAACAAGCACAGAGTATAGAAAGTGTAATCACAAGATAAACAGAATGAAGACAAACAGACTGAAGAAATTGAGCTGAGGAAATAGAGAAAGTCTTCAGTCAAGGTCTCCAAACAGATATGAATAAGCACACAACACATAAATGAGGAAATGGAAGGGTTGACAAAATGGAACTAGTTAGCTCGGTGAAGACAATGATTTGGTAGACCAGTTCCAACTGCTGTGACAGTTGTACGTCTGGTTAGGGCGGCTAGGTATTTAAACATGAGGACACACAGTCCAGAACATGCAGCTCAGGCCACATAGTCCTCACTGTATTCCCCTTGAACTAAGGTCACACAGACTTTGCCCAATCACTCGTGGTAAGTATTCAGGTGACTTCTAAACCTTCACATACTCGGTCACTCGACAATCCACAATTTCCTCTTGGATGCTCTAGACCATGACGCCTAACCATCTGGAAGATGCAAAATCTTCAAAGGTAACAAGCGTCGGATCCACACAGGATCAATCTCTTCAGTGATGCTCAATCAGTTTGGGTTTGTAGGTGATTAGGTTTGGGTTTTCCTCACTTGATGATTTTTACTCAAAGTCCTCGGAGGATGGGATGCTCTCAAATGACAAGTGTCAATTTCTCTCAGAGCAGCCAACCATCTAGTGGTTCTAGGGGGGCTATTTATAGCCTAGGGAGCAGCCCAACATGATAAGACATAAATGCCCTTCAATGATATGACCTTTAGGTGGGTAGATATTTTGGGACAGCTGGCGCATAACACAGCAACGGTCGGAATTTTAAGTATCAACTTCCTCAGGGCTATCATGTTCCTCACTATGTAGGCAATCCGCACTGGCGAATTCCTAACTCCTCAGTCAAAACAAATTCCTCAGAGGCCAGAAGAACTTCGTCTCTGTCACTGAAGAAATTGGCTGAGCTGTATGAGATTTCCAATGGCTTCACTCGAAGGGATTGGTAGGTGTAGGATTTGAGTTGAGCATCACTTGGAAATTTTTCCTCGACCCCCTTTAATAGTACGGTGTTTCCTATGACTCAAGAAAGATAAAATGAAACTACGAAAACAAAAGTCTTCACGCTTCATGTTCCTCGAATGAATATCAAGTCTTGAGGATTACACCAATTTCTTCACTTTCAAAGTCTTCAGAAAGTCTTCAGAAATCCAAAGTCTTCAGTCGCAGAACTTCATTTTTAGGGGTCGACTTTTCTCTGTAAATATCAAACTCCCCATAGACTTATAGACCTGTGTATACTCACAAACGCATCAGTCCCTTATCCTATAAGTCTTTAATACACCAAAATCACTAAGGGGCACTACATGCACTTACAATCTCCCCCTTTTTGGTGATTGATGACAATATAGGTTAAGTTTTCAAGGGGAATAAACATATGAAGTGTAAATACTGTTATTGAGGAATTTGATTTCAAGATATAGAAGAACTCCCCCTGAAGATGTGTATAGTGAGAAATTTGCTTTTGAAGCAATGCACACTTTGAAGAGTAGTATCATGGAGATCTCCGCCTATATCTTGTAATTCACACACGCATTTAACATATAATATGAAGAATTTGAAATGCATGATGAAATATGGTAACTGATGTAATTCAGCATGTGCGCATTAACATTAATGAGGAATAAGCATGCAGAAAAAAACTCAGCAAAAGTATCAGACCACCATAGAGTTTAAGTTTACAACTCGATCCAGCAAAGTCTTCAAAAGAATGAGAGTTGTAACTTAGAAAAAAACGCCCATATAAGTAGACCCACTTGAAGACTAACTCAAATTTCTCCCCCTTTTATCATAAAATGACCAAAAGGGACAAAAATGAGGACTAACGCTCCTGAAGAATTTCAAGTTGATGGAGGAGCTCCAGCGTTGTTGGGGTCGTTGGTTGTTGTAGGGCCTGCCGTAGTGTCATCCAAGTCTTCAAACTCGTCGGTGTCGTGGGATGAAGAATATGAGCTGCCACCAAGGAAGGAACTTTGACTTTCTTGAATTTCTTCGCTGGAGGTGCAGACCAATCAAAGTTCTCCTTGAGACCCATTTTCTTCAGATCTTCTTCACCATACAGATGTGATAAGATAGCCTACGTGCGACCGAAAACTTCATGGAGGTAGTAATGGTTTTTCTTCACTACAATATGTGTAGAAGAATCATGAGTGGCAGAGTCATCATTGGTGGAATAAGATGCAGCTTTGCGAAACTGACCATCCAATGGACGAATGCCTTCATCAATGACAGCAGGTGCCTTGCCCTTTTCATCAGCTGAGGAATAAGTCTGCTTGAGGACTTCAATTGGGGGCAGGTAGCTGTGGTGATTCTGAAAGTCAGCCTTGTAGTTTAGTGAAGACCTTGTTCCGAGGAATATCATAATCCAAGGAGCATAAGGCTTCAACTCAAACGAAGAGAGTGCGACATTCGCCAGAGTCCTCATGAAGAAAGCATGATAATTGACAGGAATGCCATGTATGATGTTGAATAGCAGAGTCTTCATGATGCCAACAATTTCCTCATCAGATGAGTCATGGCCTTTGATAGGACTCATTGTCCTCGTCAGAATGTGATAGACTATTCTGGGCACATATAGCAATTCTTTCATGAAGAATTTGGTCCTTGGGGCTTGACCGGGCTTCAGGGGATTCATTAGCACTTGCATGTAATGGGCAGTGAGTTCAGGCTCCTGGTACAGACATTGAGCTCCTTCAAGGGGTGGACTGATGGGAAGGCGTGAAGTAATTCAGAGGCAGGGAAACCACTAGTCCAATACCCAAGTGTTGATATCATCAGGATCACCTATGATGTGCAGTGTAGCATAGAACTGAAGAATAATCTCTTCATTCCAATCAACAATGTCAAAGCAAACGTTGAGGAGGCCTGCGTCATGAAGCACACTGAGGACCAGAGAGAAACAAGGTAGTGATTCCATGTCCACGTGAGGAATATGCTCGTGGTAGAAGACTTTATCCTTTTTGAAGAGCAGTGGTGAATAGAAATTGGCCTGGCTGGCAGTCCAGAAGCGCTTCCTCCTAGGACGAGCAAAGTCATAAGGATTGTAGTCCGTGAAGAATACATGCTCGCCAAAGCAGTCATTGGCCTTGATTTTTTGCTTCTTTGAGAAAGGGTACTTTGGCTTGGGGTGAGGAGTGTCAGTCAATTGCATCACAACCTCAGGTATCTCGATCTCAGGTTCCGCGGGCTGAGGAATTTCAGGTTCTTCTTCAGTGGCAGCCTGGGACTTCAATTCTTCATTTACTTTTTCTTCAGCACTAGTAGCTGGAATCTCTTCATGGACAGACAGTGTGGCATGAGGTTCTTCAGATCCCATTTGTACTTCAGGAGTGACAGGGGACTGAGGAATTTGTTGTAGGGGTGTGAAAAGAGGAGAGTTGGGATGTTGACTTTCTCAAAAGTCGTCGTTCAACACTGGAGTGGTGCATCCATCGTACACATCTTCGTCTTCATTCATTTCTTCAACGCCGGCCTCTTCAACAGTGAACTGAGGCGTGGGCGATGAGACTATTGGGGTTGAAGGGATTGCATCCGCTTCAATTTCTTCATCCAATTGCTCTAAGGAAGCAGCAGAAGGAACGTCTTAATCGGATCCGCTTGGGATCATGTATTCTTCATCAAAAGGAACAAGGTCCTTTGATGGCATAGATGAGACAGTAACAACATCAATTGGATTTTCAAACGAGCTGGCCAGCGGCTTCATTTTCTTCGGAGCTGAAGAATCTAATGCAGTTGATGCCTTCCTTTTCTTCACAGCTACACGCTCTGCAGCCTTGGTCATCTTCACATCTGATGCAGATGGAAGGATCGGAGTTGGTGTAGGCGCAGGAGGAGTAGAGGAATTTGGTTCAAGATCTTCAGGCACAACTGATGTAGTTGCCCTGACTTCTTCATTTTCTTCAGGCGCAACACTAGTTATTTCCCTGGCAATTTCTTCTGCGGCTGGAATGCAGTCATCAGCCCTGCTACTAGCATTTTCTTCAGCAGCCTGAGTATCATCAGCGGTGTTGGCATTTTCTTCAGTAGGCTGAGCAGATGCTTCAGCCTGAGGATTTTCTTGTTGCTTTGGAGCTGCAACATTGGAAGTGAACTGTTCAGTGAGTTTCACAAAACGGACCTTGGCTCCCAGCCAATCAGCACGTTATGCGTCAAATTTATCACTGAGTTTCTTGATGTCAGATTGAATAGTGACAAGTTCTTCAGTTGTCATAGAGACGACGTTTTTCTTGAAGAAGTGCTCCTTTTTGTACTGCGCTTTCTTCAACTGCCTGGCCTTGTCAAATTTCCATTTTTCTTCCTGAATGAAGTGAGTCAACATATGACTTTGACCGGGAGTCAATTTGAAGTCAGGCATAGGAGTGTTGAGGTCCTTATGCCAGGGATCAATGTAACCAAGGATCAATTTTGGATCCAAAAGCAGAGGAACACTTGTGCCTTTGGCTCTAGCGGCCTTGAGTTGCCTGTCCCTGATGATTTCAGCAAGTTCTTCATCATTAGCTTCGTTTTCATCAGATGACACTTGAAAGGTGACCTGCTTCTTGTGGACTTGGTCGAGAGCCTCGTCCAGCAGTGTCCTTCGTCTTCAGCAGAGAGGGGCCATTTGATGAATTTGGTGCAGAGATGCCCATTGTCCTTTGGCACGTGGCGAGATGCATAGGTACTGAGGATTTTGACGGAGGAGCTGAGGACTTTGGAGGAGCTGGTGCGGCTTGAGGAATTGGCTATGAGGGTTTTGGAGAATCTGGCCATGAGGGCATAGCTGAGGAACTTGGCCGTGAGGTCATTGGGGTTGAAGCACTTGGCTTATGAGTAGGCTTCTTTGGCTTGCTTGTAGAGGCCTCAGCAGCAGGAGCAGAGTCTTCATTAAATTTCCTCACTTCTTCCTTAGCTACTCTGGCTAGCTTGTCCTGGCGCTTGGCCCATTCATCCGGATAATCCTCACCATGCTTGAGGCTGGTGGGATTAGCTTCTTGGCCAGGTGCCAACGGAGGTCTTGGGCATGGAGGATTAAGAGTGAATTTCTTAATATACTTGGGAGTAACATATGTGTACTCCCTCCATTCATGTGCCCATCTCCTCTCTATCCTTTGTATGCGCACCTTGCGCTGATTTTTGTCCTCCTTGCCATGTGTGGCCTCATTAGGAGTGCAATAATCCTTGTAAATATCCTCAGGGATTTCAAACGCAGTGTTGACCTCAGGCCTCTTTCCTCCCTTCTGTGGCTTCTTGCCATCTGCCATTTTCTTCAGCTAAGAGTTTTGAACGATTGAGTTCTCTGAAGAGGTATGCAACTTTTCTTCGAGGAACACTACAAATGAGTTAAGTTGATGAAAACCTAATGATTTAGCAGCGGACATGTGTACCTGTGAATAGAGTATATTTGCGAGGAATTTGGAGAGCTCATATGCGTTCTCATAAGGTTTTGCAATAAGAACAAGTTTGAGGAATTTGACCAGTTGAGTCTTGCAGAATTTCACTAAGCATTCTTTGACTTATGTTCCAGAGTTGTACAGATTTGAAAATCCACACAGTTGAGGACTCTTGAAGAAAAATGTTGCTCAGAGAAATAGATCAAGAACAGATGATATGTGAGGTGTCTAGTGTGTGAGGATTTGAAGAAAACACCTTTTGAAGATTTGAAGAAAAACATCCGAATCAACAAGGGTGGTAAAAGTAACTTTTAGTTACCCTGGACGAAGAACACGACGAACTGGGAAGTGTAGATTTGAAGCTCGTTGGTTCAGATCTTCCATGCCCTAACTTGGCTGACGAAGACAACTAGGGCGGCGGGTGGAGTGAAGAAATATGCGTCCAGCGTGAGTATGGCGGTGACGAGGTCGAGGCTGTGAAGCTCTTCCTCACCGGCGACGATGGGAGTAGAGGCGGCGCTAGGGTTTGAGAGCTCGAGCGAGGGAGTGAGGTCGAGCGGAGTAAAAGTGAAGAGAGGAAGGGAGATGGGTATTTATAGCCGAAGTGAAAAACTGCTCGCCCGAGGAAATAGGACAAACGTGCCCCTGACCCTTCTCATTCGCTTGACATGTGTCACCCACGTACTGAGAGGTGACGATCGTGTGCGATCGTGGGTGAATAGCATAAGTATTATCATGGAATATGTAACTGTTTGAGCGATAAAGGCTAAAAATTCAGATAATATAAGTTTAAAGTTCCGTTCGCAATTTCTTCAGCTGACAAGGACACAGTGAAGATTTTGAATGAGTTTCAAATAGAATGCCCATGAAGAATTTGTGAATAGACTGGTCTGAGTTTAGCATAGAGGGGGAAAGGGTCCGATCACATTCACTTAGCAGAACAAGCAACTTGAAGAAAAACGACGGAAATGGTGAAGACAATGCAAGTTGAAAAACAACAGAGGAATTTCAACCTGAGGAAAAACTCAAATTGAAGATTTTCAACTTTTGGTGGTGGCGTGACCCACCGTACAAGAATGAAAATTTCAGACACCGCGTACAATTGTCGTAGGGTTCTGAGAATCAAATTCTTCATTAATTTCTTCACACATAGAGTGTTATTCTTCATTGATTGAAGAAAAACGTTTGTTCATGTGTTGCACATCTAAGTCATCAATTTTGCATAAGTGTTAGGATGAGATTCCTTTTCAAAGAACATTTGAAGATTCTAGGATATTTAGCTCACACAATAACTTGCTATATCTCTTCTCATGCATGGGCTTAGTGAAGATATCGGCTAGCTGTTCTTCAGTCTTCACATGCTCAATAGAGATGTCACCCTTCAACACATGATCATGAAGAAAATGATGACGAATCTGAATGTGCTTTGTCATCGAGTGCTGAACTGGGTTATGAGCAATCTTGATGGCACTCTCATTGTCACGGTAGAGTGGCTCATTCTTCATGTTGACGTCATAGTCCTTGAGAGTTTGCTTCATCCATAGCAGTTGAGCATAGCAAGAACTAGCAGCAATGTACTCAGCTTTAGCAGTAGACAGTGATACGCAGTTCTGTTTCTTCGAGGACCAACAGACCAAGGATCGTCCAAGGAAATGGAATGTGCCAGATGTTGACTTGCGGTCCACACGATCAGCAGCATAGTCAGAGTCTAAATATCCAGTGAGATCAAAAGTCGAGCCCTTGGGGTACCATAATCCAAGTTTTGGCGTGTGAGCTAGATATCGAAGAATATGCTTCACAACCTTATGGTGTGATTCCTTCGGTGTAGCTTGAAATCGGGCACACATGCAAACACTAAGCATAATATCTGTCCTAGATGCACATAAGTACAATAAAGAATCAATCATGAAGCGGTATACCTTTTGATCGAAGTCAATACCATTTTCATCAGTGCATAGATGGCCATTTGTGGGCATAAGGATTTTGACTCCTTCGCAATCTTGCATGCCGAATTTGCTCACTACATCCTTGAGGTATTTCTCGTGAGATATGAATATGCCATTGCACTGTTGATGAATTTGAAGACCTACGAAGAATTTCAATTCTCCCACATAGATATTTGATATTCTTCACTCATCATATAGGCAAATTCATCACTGTAACATTGGTCAGTACAGTCAAAAATGATATCATCAACGTAAATTTGGCACACAAACAGTTCATCATCATAAGATTTAGTGAAAATAGTTGGGTCAAGTGAATCGGGTGTGAAGCCTTTCTTCATGAGGAATTCCTTCAAAGTTTCATACCATGCCCGTGGGGCCTGCTTGAGGCCATAGAGGGCCTTATTGAGTCTGAAGACTTTGCCAGGATGCTTTGGATCTTCAAAACCTGGGGGTTGAGCAACATATACTTCTTCCTCAAGCTTACCATTGAGGAATGCACTTTTCACATCCATTTGATATAAGATGATATCATGATGGTTAGCATAAGCAAGTAATATGCGAATGGCTTCAAGTCTAGCAACAGGTGCAAAAGTTTCATCGAAGTCAATTCCTTCAACCTGTGTGTAGCCTTGAGCTACAAGATGTGCCTTATTCCTCACCACAAGGCCATTTTCATATTGCTTGTTGCGGTAGATCCACTTTGTGTCGATGATATTGTGCTTGCGATGATCTGGACATTTGACCAGTTCCCAGGCATTGTTGAGCTCGAATTGATGCAATTCCTCTTTCATAGCTTGAATCCACTCAGGCTCCAGAAATGCATCATCTACCTTAGTGGGCTCTGTGATAGAGACGAAAGCAAAGTGCCCACAAAATTTAGATAAATGTGAAGCTCTTGAGCGTGTGAGAGGGCCTAGAATGTTGATGTCGCTGATGATTTTCTCAATTTGCACTTCATTTGCAACGCGAGGATGAGCGGGTCGTCGTTGAGGAATTTGATCAGCATTTTCATCAGCACCATTTTCCTCAGGTGCATCAGCATGACGTTCTTCATGTTCTAGAATGACTTCTTTAGCAGATTCTTTGGTAGGAATGACATCCTCAGTAGCCTTGAACCTAATAGATTTCTCAGGAGGTATTTCATCTGTCACAGGAGGTCGGTGCTCCCATTGCGAGCCATATGTCTCATCAAACCGCACATCTACAGTTTTAACAACCTTGTGGTGATAGGTGTTGAAGACTCTGTAGGTGTGCGAGTCCTTACCATAACCGAGCATAAAACCTTCATATGCTTTCGGTGCAAATTTAGAATTGTGATGAGGATCTCTAATCCAACATTTAGCACTGAAGACTTTGAAATAACTCACATTGGGTTTCTTGTTAGTGAGGAGTTCATATGCAGTCTTCTTGAAGAATTTGTGAAGATATACCCTGTTGATGATGTGGCACGCAGTATCAATTGCCTCAGGCCAAAAGCGAGGAGGCGTCTTGTACTCATCAAGCATAGTGCGGGCCATCTCAACAAGAGTCCTGTTCTTGCGCTCCACAATGCCATTTTGCCGAGGAGTATAAGGAGAAGATAACTCATGAGTAATACCAAGTTCGTCAAGATAGTCGTCAAGACCAGTGTTCTTGAACTCATTTCCGTTATCACTTCTGATGTGCTTGATTTTCACACCAAAGTTGGTTGAAGCCCTCGAGGAAAATCGTTTGAAGACTTCCTGCACTTCAGTTTTGTAAGTGATGATATGCACCCATGTATATCGAGAATAATCATCAACAATGACAAAGCCATATAAAGATGCAACATTAGTAAAAGTGGTATAGTGAGTAGGGCCAAGGAGATCCATGTGAAGCAATTCAAATGGTCGAGTAGTAGTCATGATAGTTTTCGCTGGATGCTTGGCCTTGGTCATCTTTCCATCTTCACAGGCTCCGCATAAGTGATCCTTAAGGAATTTGACATTCTCAATGCCAATGACATGCTTCTTCTTCGTGAGCGTGTGTAGATTCCCTATGACAGGAGGACCAAGTCGTCGATGCCATAGCCAGCCTTCTGAAGCTTTTGCAAGTAGACATGTAGCAGGTTGTAGTCCTATAGAGAAATCAACAATATACAAATCTCCTCTCCTAAAGCCTTCTAAGACTTTGGAATTGTCAGCTTCCATGGTCACAACACAACGATACTTGCCAAATACAACAACCATATCAAGATCACAAAGCATTGAGACAGACATGCAGTTGAACCCTAAGGACTCGACAAGCATGACTTTTTCTATGTGTCGATCCTTTGAGATTGCAACCTTACCTAGACCCAATACCTTGCTTTTTCCTTTGTCAGCGTAGGTGATATGCTTCAAATGTGATGGAGATAAAGAAGAGTCCATCAATAAGCTCCTGTCACCGGTCATGTGATTCGTACATCCACTATCGAGGACCCACTCAGTGGCTTAGGGTTGATCATCCTACAGATGAATTAGTGCAACTTACGAACTCATATACTTCATCAGTGAAGAATGTGGTATCAATGTCATCAACCAATAGAACAGATAAAATAGTATAAGGACGTGAGAAATGAAAATTCATTTCTTCATGATTATCTTGCATCCTTTCAATCATTTTCAGGTCTCCAGCAAATTCTTCAGACGATTAAGTTCGTTTGGAGACCTGACCTGCATAAGAGGTTAGTTCTTTTTCTTCACCACCCACATCTGAAGTGGTGGCAAAGAGTTCATCATTCTGCGAGCTCCATAAGAGAAAGGTGGCATAGATGCCAATCCACTTCGTTTCACATAAGAGGGGTTAGGGTAAGCATAGGAGTAAGCAGAAAAATTCTTCGAGGACTTATGAACATAATGATTTGAAGAATAATGCACATATCCATAATCCTTAGATCTTCCCTGTGAAACAAATGGGTTAGCACGATGATGTTCATATGAGGACTTTGATCCTTTTGAGGAATTTGATCCACGTGAGAGTTTGGTCCATATGAGGACTTGGATCCATATGAAGAATTTGATCTGGGGTTCCTATTCTTCACAGGTGGTGTCATGATGACATTCACCTGAAGATTTTCAAGGCACCTTTTGGGAACCCAGATTTTCTTCATAGGAGAACCGTTCATGCAGTTAGTTCCAACATATCTAGAAAATACTTCACCATTCTCATTTTTTAACAGTTTATAATTGGAGTCAAATGACTCATCAGAAGAATATGAAGATTCACATGTAAAGCCAGATAAAGTAGATGGATCCACTGAAGGTCCCTTTGCAGCAACCCATGAGGTTTTGGGATACTGCTCAGGTTTCTAGTAGGTCCCATCAGCATTAAGTTTCCTCTCAAAGGCAATACCCTCTTTCCTAGGGTTCCCGTTGAGGATCTACTTTTTAAGCACGTCACAAAGAGCCTGAAGCCCTTTGAGGATTTTCTACATGCCTGTCATATACAATTCCTTCAGCCCTGCATCATTAGTGATACTAGCAATGTCCTCAGATGAGGAATTAGTGATAGCAGACGCAGTTGAAGAATTTGCAGCAATGGTAGTATTTGAGCATTCAGGTGAAGAATTAGCAGTTTCACGTTCAATGCACTTCAAACATGGAGGAACAAATTCATCTTGAGTAGCGCTGATCTGTTGAGAAAGTAATGAATCATGATCCTTCCGAAGATCTTCATAACTCACTCTTAACTGCTCAAGACCTTGCTTTCTTTGAAGAAATTCATAAGAAAGCTTCTCATGATCAGATAGGAGAGTGTTATGACGCCCTTGGAGATTGTTAAACTTGGACTGGAGTCCATGAAGACTTTTATCCAAATCTTTGGAACAATCCATTTCTTCACCCAACATATCATCGCTCTCATTTAGCATGTTTTGAACTTTTTCCAAAGCTCTTTGTTGTTTAGTGGCAAGGGAAGCAAGTTTGACATAACTCGGTCCAAATTCATCACCAGATTCATCATCACTGGACTCAGATAAATAACAATCAGTTACCTTGGCACCTTTTGCCATAAGGCATGGTGCAGAGGATGATGATCCTGGATTGAAAATCATAGCCTTGCCTGATTCCATGAATTCTTTGAACCAGGGTTCATGGTGAGATCGATGAACTTCCTAGACCTCAAAGAGTCAGTCCCATATGAGTTTCGCATGGCTGAGATGCATAACGTTCCTGAACTGATTTTGTGACAAGCTGGAGTAGATGATGTCCTTCGTCATGAGGTTGAGAAGCGTGTATTTGCAAATATCATCAGCCTCTGCCATCTTGCATAGGTCAGTAAGACCAATCTCGGTGACGGTCCAGAGTTCGCTGTTCATCACCATGAGGCGCTTCTTCATCATGGCCTTCCTCTTGGGATAATCATGACCATCAAAGATGGGGCATGTCACAGTCTTCATTCCTGTGGTTGACATAACTAAAACTCCAGGTGGTTAAACCAAAATCACACAGAACAAGGGAGTACCTTGCTGTGGTACCAATTGAAAGTGCGTTATACCGATTAGAGGGGGGTGAATAGGCGATTTTTATGAATTCTTCACTGAGGAATTTGCAGGTGAGGAAATTCCTGAATGAAGAACTACTTGCAACAGAATAAGTACTCACAAGTAAACATAACAGAGCATGAGCATGGTCTTCATGATGAAATGAAAACAAGCACAGAGTATAGAAAGTGTAATCACAGGATAAACAGAATGAAGACAAACAGGCTGAAGAAATTGAGCTGAGGAAATAGAGGAAGTCTTCATTCAAGGTCTCCAAACAAGTATGAACAAGCACACAACACAGAAATGAGGAAATGGAAGGGTTGAGGAAATGGAACCAGTTAGCTCGGTGAAGACAATGATTTGGTAGACCTGTTCCAACTGCTGTGACAGTTGTATGTCTGGTTAGGGAGGCTAGGTATTTAAACCTAAGGACACATAGTCCCGGACACCCAGTCCAGAACACGCAGCTCAGGACACTTAGTCCTCACCGTATTCCCCTTGAGCTAAGGTCACACAGACCTCGCCCAATCACTCATGGTAAGTCTTCAGGTGACTCCCAAACCTTCACAGACTCGGTCACTCGGTGATCCACAATTTCCTCTTGGATGCTCTAGACCATGATGCCTAACCGTCTAGAAGATGCACAGTCTTCAAAGGTAACAAGAGTCGGATCCATGCATGATCAATCTCATCAGTGATGCTCAATCACTTTGGGTTTGTAGGTGTTTGGGTTTGGGTTTTCCTCACTTGATGATTTTTACTCAAAGTCCTCGGAGGATGGGATGTTCTCAAATGACAAGTGTCAGTTTCTCTCGGAGCAACCAACCATCTAGTGGTTGTAGGGGGCGGCTATTTAGAGCCTAGGGAGCAGCCCGACATGATAAGACATAAATGCCCTTCAATGATATGACGGTTAGGTGGGTAGATATTTTGGATAGCTGGCCCATAGGACAACAACGATCGGAATTTTAAGTATCAAATTCCTCAGGGCTATCATGTTCCTCACTGTGTAGGAAATCCACACTGACAAATTCCTAACTCAGTCAAAACAAATTCCTCAGAGGCCAGAAGAACTTCGTCTCTGTCACTTTAGAAATTGACTGAGCTGTATGAGATTTCCAATGGCTTCACTCGAAGGGATTGGTAGGTGTAGGATTTGAGTTGAGCATCACTTGGAAAATTTTCCTTAGTATTTCCTCGACCCCCTTTAACAGTACGGTGTTTCCCATGACTGAAGAAAGAGAAAATGAAACTATGAAAACAAAAGTCTTCATGCTTCATGTTCCTCGAATGAATACCAAGTCTTCAGGATTACCCCAATTTCTTAACTTTCAAAGCCTTTAGAAAGTCTTCAGAAATCCAAAGTCTTCAGTCGAAGAACTTTATTTTTAGGGGCGGCTCTTCTCTACAAATACCAAACTCCTCATAGACTTATAGACCTGTGTATACTCACAAACGCGCCAGTCCCTTAACCTATAAGTCTTCAATACACCAAAATCACTAAGGGGCACTAGATGCACTTATAGGTTCGAACACTGGGGTGCGCACGAAGATCTCTTTCTCTCTCCCGCTCACTCTCGCAATGATCTCTAGGCCTAGCTCGCCGAACCCAAGGAACAAGTGACACGAGAGTTTATACTGGTTCGGGCCACCATTTGGTGTAATACCCTACTCTAGTGTGTTGTGGTTGATTGCCTCGTGGGCTGAGGATCAACTAGTATAGTGGACGAACAACCTCCTGAGGAGAGGTGTTCTTGAGCTCGATGAGCTGGTGAGATGGCCTTGGTGGAGTGGATCCGATCCAAGATGAGCCGATCCCTAACTATGGTGGTGGCTAGCCCTATTTATAGAGGCCCTGGTCCTCTTCCCAAATGTTTAGGCGGGAAGGGATCCCACAACGACCAATTTTGAAGGGAGACAACTAGTACAAGTTATCATGACAAAAGGTGGTCTTCGCCTGCCAAAGGCTCCGGTGGTGACGCCGCCGTGGGCTCCGCGGTGACCTCCGACCTGCCATCCTGCTGGTCTTGGTCTTGTTGCACCGATATGGAAACCTTTGCCTGATGCCTCGGGACTCCTCGCATGCGCCTTCTTCCTTAGCACCAAAGTGGAAACTGGCACACTACGCCCGTTGGCACCCGCCTTGCCTTGGTCGTCATGGCTCACGTCACGCGGACCTCGCGAGGTGCCCCGTGCATAGATATCTCCGCTCCTCAGGAGCTAGCCTAGCGAGGCCGCCCCGGAGGAGGTCTTGGTGTCGTCCGCCTCGCGAGGCTTGGCCCCTCGTGAGGGTCTTGAGTGGTTGCTCGTGAATATGGGTCGTAATAGGCCGTTGGTGGAGCCACGCCCTGGGCCACAGGCAGGCAAGTCTGGGTACCCCCGTTTCCAGGACGCCAACAGTAGCCCCCAGGCCCAAGGTGCGCTCGAACCTAGCTTCGAGGTGAAGCCAAAGGGCAAGTGCGGAGCGCCGTGGGCCCCAACCACCTGTGGCTTCGATTGATGCGTGGCGATTGATAGGTCGTGGGTGTCTCTGCTTCCCCATGCTACCTCGGCAGCTACCCGACTTGACGAGACCCTGCTGCATGCTGAAGGAAATCATCATTACCTTAGAACGTGGAAGCCGGCGGTTGGCCTCCCTCTGGCTATAAATGAGGAAGGGGCGGAGTCCCCATTGCTCATTTATTCCTCCATGCAGCTTGCTTCTTCTTCCTCCTCCTTGCTGCGACATCCATGGCACCAATACGGAGGTTCTCCGCCGCCGAGAAGGGAAAAAAAACCCCGCGAAGAGCTTGGGCCACACCCACCGAAGAAGAGGCCGGTCCGCTCCCGCGACAACGTCGTTAGGCCGGAGGTGACGAGGCCTTGGTACGAGCGGGCCCCTTGGCTACCCGCTGCCCTTGTACGCGTAGGCATAAGGCTCCGGAGGAGGAGGCAGCAACCGATGCCTCTTGCGCCATGGCCGCAATGGGCGTGCAGAGGTGGCGCACGCCGCCGCCCAGCGAACCCACGCCCAGGGCTCCTCGCGAGAACTCGTGGTGTGGGCGGCGATGCCACCACGCACGTGGATCCGATTCCCGCTGTTATTTGTCAAAGTGATGCCGCCAAGGGGGCCGCTCGAGTTGTGGCTGTAGCATGCCGAGTGTCGTACCCCGGCGACAGGAGAAGAGGTTGAGGCCATCTCCCAGGGCAAGAGCTTCATGACCCACGGATGGGGCAAGGTTGCCCGTGTCTACCGCATGGAGGAGGCCCTCGCCATCCATTTTGAGTACGACGGTGCCTCCACGATGTTCTTCAAAGTCTTTGATGAGAAAGGTCGCCGCTTGGAGTGATGTCCTGAAGGGGATCGCTAGGATAGCGCAGGGGTAGGCGCTGGGCCCGCCCATGGTCCTGGCAGCTATTCCTCCAGCGGTAGTGATGGTGCATGGGAGTCCAGCGACTCTCTCAAGCCTGATGAGACTCCGGAGACGAGTGACGACAGCTACGTGCCCCCAAGCTCACGCCGCTCCCGGAGCGCAGCGGCAGCATCCGCCCGCCGCCGCCACTGATCTAGATGGGGTTGGCGCCGGTACCTCGTGGCCCACTGTTGATGTTGGTGTTGTCGGCTATACTTGTAGATAGGGCTCCTTGAAACTTCCTTCTTTTGTTCCCTATCAAGAATCGAGACGAACCCCGTGGGGGTGTGTAAAGAATCTATAATGCCTTGCGTCAATATTATCTTCATTGTGAAATATGTGATTAGACGTCTTGCTCTAGCACTGCCCCCCCTTTTAGTCCTCGTGGTAGCTTAGTGCTCTACACCGACAGGTCCCAGTCCCCAGGCAGGTTTCAGCCGTTGCTGGTATGCCAGGTCGCGATGTTGTGGTCAAGGCCAGGAGGTGAGCGACCCGAGGTCTGGTAAGAGATCCTGAGGCGTGATGCTCAAGAGGTCCCCCTTAGTGTGCAAGCAGGTCCCTGGAGGTAGAAAAGGCAGGTGCCATTGCCAGAGCTAGGCTGCAGGAGCCAACAATCCTAAGTTGCCAGCTGGGCTGGCTTGGATACGTGACTTATCTTAGCGATCATGGATCGGTAGCTTACATGGCGCCCGGTTCGCGGCCGTTGATGGCGATGCTGCCAGGTTGTGTCCATGCCAGCTTCCACCCTTCATACTTCCCTGAGAGCCCTGCATCCTCAGGACCCGGCCCTCGAGCGAGCTCGGCCGCCGCTTGTATGCCAGGTAGTGATGCCATGGTCAAGTCCAGGGGGTGAGGGCTGGAGAGCCAGTAAGAGCTCCTGAGGCGCGATGCTCAAGAGCCCTCCCTTTAACGCCTAAGCGAAATGCATGAAAGGGAGCAGCTGGTGGGACCTCCTGTAGCTAGGCTCCAGAGGTTCCTGTAGGTTAGTGTGAGAGAGAATGCCCCATAGGTGCGCTTGCCAGCCTACCACTTCTACTCCCGCGAGAAGATGAAGGCACCGAGGTTCTGTTGAGGTGGCATACATGGAGCGGGCCGCGAGCCAGAGCTCGATCACACAGGTTTATCAATGTTGTAGGGATGGACCCGAGCACAAGCACTGTGCCAGCATGCAAGTCTCCTGTTGCGGGATAAGCAAGTGACCGATCGGCAACGCAGGAGGCCACGAGGAGCATGCATCAGTTGAGTAGTGATTATAGAGCATTCATGCGATGGGGCAAACTAGTTCAGATAGATGGAAGAACGATACATGCCACTAGGACGGACCCGAGCGGCCTGGGGATGATACGGCCCATGAGGTGCTCCCAATAGAGTAAGCTAAAGATGCAAAAGGGTACACGCCACAGGGACAGGCCCATGCGACTTGGGGATAATGCTGCCCGAAGGGCGCCCCTCAATGAATGAACTGGAAAGAGTCACCTAATACCATGCTGGGGTGGTCTCGGGGTAGATGAAGATGCACCCTGGAGAGGTTGCCCTTCAAAAGCCACCAGGGTCCTGAGCCTCAGGGGGCTCCGCAGGCCCAGGTGGCTCCTAAAGAACTGTCGCGATCTCTGCCAGGACAACGTGATGCCTGGCCTCCTGAGCCGCCAGAACGCTTCGCAGGTGGTGCTGGAAGGTGACAGCCGTGTTTGCAGGTCGAGAGGCATGCGAACGTAGCTATGTGGGGGACCCTTGCACTGCCTAACGCGTGAAGTCCAGAATCTTCGCTGAGATGTGGCTCTGTTGAGCCCTGGAATGTCAACGTAGGTGCGTAGCCCGCCGCCCTCGCCAGGGTGGAGAGCTGCGCTGGATGGTGGGCGACGGCCGCCACGTATGGTCCTTGCCTCTTGAATCTCCTGGATCGCCTTGGTGATGAACTCCCGAGCACAAGGCGTTCCACGCCTCTTCCCTCTTGAGGGAAATGTGCGGTCAAACACGCCCCCACACGGTGGCCGAGCGCCTCCCTTGCGACGACGGCTAGGTCTGAGGCCATCCAGAAGAGAGCCCTCGAGCCGAGCCCAAGGAGGGCGCCAGGCACGCCTTCCTATGCGGAGGAAGGAGGCGCCCCATCTGCGGGCACAAGTACTGAGTGGTGCTGCTGGGGACGCCACCCTCCTGAGGTCCTTGGCGGATAAGCTGCTTCTTCTTCTTGGGGTTGCCCTTAGGAGGGTACGGGGTGCCTTCGTTGTCGGGGTCTTCGGCTGCTGCAGCCTGGTAAGCGTGCTAGAGGGAGCACACCACATCTCTTTCCTCGTAGGTGACCGAGATGACGCCGCCACTCCCTGGCATCTTGAGGACAATGTAGCCGTGGTGGGTCATTGCCGTAAAGTTGGCCATGGCTAGATACCCAAGGATGGCGTTGTACGGCAGGCGGAAGTGGGCGACGTCGAAGTCGATTAGCTTGGTGCGGTAGTTGTCATGCTGGATGAAGGTGACAGGGAGGCGGACCTGCCCTATCGGGGTGGTGGAGCCGTCGGTCACTCCTGAGAAAGGCTTGGTAGGCTGTAGCTGATCATATGGCACCTGAAGGCTGTCGAATGTCTCCACGGAGAGGACATTGAGCCCTACGCCACCGTCAATCAGGAGCTTGGTGACATGAACATTGCTGATGATGGGTGAGTAGAGCATTGGGAGGGCGCCGGCAGTCGCTGCTCACTTGAGCTGATCCGTCGAGCTAAAGGTGATGGCGCACTTCGACCACCTGAGCGGGCGCGTGGCCTCAAGCCTGGGAAGGGCCGAATTCACCTCGCGAGCAAACTGCTTGAAGACACGCTGAGAGCTTGGGGCTTGAGCACCACCCAAGATACAGGCAATGGCACGCGGTTCCTGGAAGCCCCCAGCCCCCTCATCCTGATGGTGGTCGTCGTTTCTCCTTGGTGGTGGCGGCAGCGGAGGGAGGCCAGCGTTGCCCTGAGGGCAGTCCTCATGAGGATGCGCCTTCCAGGGGCCCTCGTGAGGCTAGTCCTGCCAGTGGTCCTCGTGAGGCCGGTCACGCCAATCCTGGCGGGGGCCACGGTCGTCCCAACGTCCTCCACTTGGTCCTTCTCCTCGCCCGTAGCCTCGATCGTTGCGCTCGGCACGTCGACCAAAGCACCCATCTCGGATGTCCCTAAGCTCCTGACAGTCGCCGGTGTTGTGGTTGTGAACATTGTATAAGGCGCAGAAGGGACAGTTGGCCCTGGATGATTCGGGGTGGTCGTGACCGTTGTCGGTGTCAAAACCGGCGGAGCTCAGGTAGGGGGTCTCGAACTGTGTGTCTAAGGCGGATGGTAACAGGAGGCAGGGGCCACGATGTTTACCCAGGTTCGGGCCCTCTTGATGGAGGTAATACCCTATGTCCTGCTTGATTGTTCTTGATGATATGAGTATTACAAGAGTTGATCTACCACGAGATCGTAGAGGCTAAACCCTTGAAGCTAGCCTATGGTATGAATGTATGTTGTCCTACGCACTAAACCTTCCGGTTTATATAGACACCGGAGGGGGCTAGGGTTACACAGAGTCGGTTACAAGGGAGGAGATCTACATATCCGTATTGCCTAGCTTGCCTTCCGAGCCAAGGAAAGTCCTATCCGGACATGAGACGAAGTCTTCAATCTTGTATCTTCATAGCCCAACAGTCTGGCCAAAGGATATAGTCCGGCTATCCGGAGACCCCTAATCCAGGACTCCCTCAGTAGCCATTGAACCAGGCTTCAATGACGATGAGTCCGGCGCGCAGTTTTGTCTTTGACATTGCAAGGCGGGTTCCTCCTCCGAATACTCCGTAGAAGATTTTGAACCCAGGGATAGTGTCCAGCTCTGCAAAACAATTTCCACATACCACCATAGAGAGAATAATATTTCCACAAATCTAATCTACTGACGCGTTTTGACAGCACGACGTTATATCATGGCCCGGTCATTATCCGAGCCGTTTTTCCCATCCAGCGCTACACATATTGCGAGGTGGTTTCCTTGACACATCTTGTCGAAGCAGACATCGTGTGCCCCTTATTACGGGATTCTCATCAATGCAAATGTGGGTAACCCACTCATGCCCGTTGGTATGACTCCTTGATTTTAGGCGAGTCCAAAACGGCCGCGAGGAGGACACTTAACATTCACCCTCTTTATAAAGAGGCCATGACCTGTCCTTTTTTCCTCTCGTGCTCAATCGAATCCTTCCCCCGCCTCGAGTTCCAACACCCTAGGATCAGGTCAGGCGCCTCGGACCTTCAACCATGTCCGGATCCAACCTCCAAGGTCGGTGGATGGCTTCCTCTGTCACAGAGGAGGACATCAAGAAGCTGAGAGAGGCCAGATATCTGACCGCCGAAATTTCGCACAGGCTGCCCGCCCGAGGGCAGGTCCCCCACTCCCGAACCCAACGAGATTGTTGTGTTCATCTGTCACTTCCTCCGAGGACTAGGCCTCGCTCTGGATCCTTTTATTAGGGGGCTTATGTTCTATTATGGGTTGGATTTCCATGATCTGGCCCTGGATTCCCTCCTTCACATCTCATCGTTCATCGTTGTATGTGAGGCCTTCCTTCGCATTACCCCTCACTTCGGCATGTGGCTCAAGACCTTCAATGTGAAGCCGAAGATGATCGAGGGGTGGCACGCAGAGTGCGGAGGTGCCGTAATAAGAAAAAGCGCTGATGCCCCATGGCCAGAGGGTTCCTTCCCAGAGGTGTCCAGTTTGTGGCAGCGGGAGTGGTTTTATATCACAGCTCCCCGAAGTGCCAAGTGGGTAGCCGCCCCTGGCTTTCGCTCGGGCCCCCCACCACAACTAATGTCATGGATCAGCAGGGGGCTGAGCTGGGGTCCAACAAAGGATGTGCCGATATTGCAGAGCCGCATCCGAGATCTCTTTGAGAGAGACTTCAGCCTGGTTATGGTAATGCCAGTTATGCTAGTTCGTCGAGTCCAGCCTTGCAAACGTCGACCCCTCCGTATGTGGGAATTCAACCCGAAAGGACCACGAACTATTCAACACTTCCTCGGCATGACGCTCGAAGGGATGTACAAATTGTTCTTCGGACCCCAAATAGAGTGCCCGGACACCACCGACGGATGCGGGTCTGAGCTGCAACCGCCCTGATACCCCAGTAAGTAATCCCATGGCGGAACACTCTGAAAAGTCGCTCTTTGACCAGGACTGGATAACAAAGGCGAAGGTGATCAGGTGTTCGGCCCCCCTTCCCGAAGGCTTAGCCAATCCAGTACTGGACAGAATGCTCGAGCCGGCGCCTCATCAGGTGCCCTCAAAGGAAGATGAAGGGGCGAATAAAGAGGCCGAAAGCGGGCCTCACTCGCTACTCGTCCCAACCGGGGGATTGAGCGCCTCCGCGAGGGAGGATAACCAAGGAGAAGAATCTGACATTCCCTCTCCCCGAGGAAGGAAGAGGATCACCTCTGAAGATCCGAAAACCAAGGTTTCCAAACGGGAGAAGAAATCTTCACCAGAGGGTCCTGCCTCGGAGGGTATTCTTGCCACACAATGTCCGCACGGGGATCAGCCCTCCACCGAGCTGTAAGTAATCAAAAGGTATTTTAATAGTGAAACTGTCCTACCTTACTTATGGAGACAATAACCAAAGCTTATATCTTGTAGTTCGGATCGTAGCCCTTCTCGATAGAGTTCGTCTTCGGGGGATCTTATCCCGGAGATGATGGAGAGCGAAACGCCTGCCCCTGCCACCCCGCCTCATGAGGCGGGCGACCATGAAGTGTCTTCGTGGAGGGTCTCTCCTGATCCTCCAAGGCCAGACGGTAATCCTTTGGCTACCCGGAGTCCTCAATATTTGGCTCCTAAAGAGAGAAACTGAAAGAGTCCGGAACTGTACAGTGTGCGGTCGGACGCACTGAAGGATCTTCTGGAGCAAGCGGCCATCTCAGAAGCGCATCGTACGCTAATGGGTATGGTAATTGAAAGGATTTCATCCACTGAAAGCGGATTGCATGAAGCTTTTATGAGTCTGCTGAAAGGCTTTGAGGTACGTAAAATAGTTTATGTTTTTGACAGTACCGCACACGTTAGGTGTGCCCTATGCAGATAGTAGCCCCTGAGACTCTGGTTGTCGCCGAAAACGGAGGCAAACAGAGGATCATAGTCCCAGGTAATAACTAGACCGCCTTTATGTGCAGGTGGCTGAAGCTCCGGTGGCTAGCGGGACTGATGGGTTTGCCGAGCTAAAGCGGTAGCTTGATGTGACAGATGCCGACATCATGCTTGTCAACAAGCGGCTTGACGAGGCACAGGTAAGTGATTTTTCCGGTGATCAGCACATAGTAAGAGGAGCATGATGCCAATATCTTTAATATGTTGTGACTGCAAATGGAGCTGCCACCGTGGAGACCCTTCGGGCGGAGCTTTCCCGAGCCAAGGAACAAGCAAGGAATAGCGATGCGGCCGCTCTAAAGGCGGTCGAAGAGCTAAGGGCCGAACAGGCCGCACACGAGGAGGAGGAAGAGGAAGTGAGCCGCGGATGCGGTCGAAGAGACGAGGGCCAAGGACGAATAGTTACTTTAGTTTAGTGCAACAATTCCTTGGTGCTATGCCGCACATCGATGCTATCAAGAGGTCGGCGTGCATAGAGGGTGCACGGATAGCCTTTGCCCGTGTCAAGACATACTGGGCAGAGATGGAGGCCACTACTGTTGCAACACAGGATTCGGCCGTAGGCCGAGTGGCTACCGAGCACTACTTTGAAGAAGTTCTTGAAGGCGCTCGTTCGATAGAGGCTCAGTGCTCGAAGAATATTATATTCTAGTGACATGTACTCCCATTGTAAAAACAATGTTTTATTGAGTTATCAAGGCTGTGTTTATACTTTTGCCTGAGAGTATTATGATGCCTCCTATGCGGCCGTTTATGTATATATGTATATAACCTGAAAGTTTGCAGTCGTCGGCTTCCGCCCCACGCATATAATGCGGGGGTGTTCGCAAAAAAGGTGTATTCACACTTGATCCAACGTCTTGGTCCATTAAGGAGGTGGTAGTGTAGCGAACAAGGCAATCAGACTATATTGCTTTAACACTTTCACTTAGCCATAGGAGTTTGACGGTGGGGCTACTATATAGCCCCTGGTACTTCTGCGCTCGTCCGACTACGGGGCGCGTACGTACATGATCGGGAAATGGCCCTTCGTTAATGCGGAGGAATCTCGAAGATTCCGCTGAGTCATCGAGTGGTTGACCAGTCTTGCGCTATATCATGACAGTTGTATTTCGGCTTTCTCTACTAAGGTGCTCATCCGGATGAACCAGGGCACAATCGCAGTAGTTCTCCCAGTGCTACCTTAGCCGATATAGCGGAACGTAAGGTACCAAAACATGGGAGCCGGGCAAACCCAGCATTTGACCAAAGACATGATTCGGAGCTGATGCATATAAGGCCAAACTTGTGACGCCGAACACTCCC
This sequence comes from Triticum urartu, assembly GCF_003073215.2. Classification (NCBI taxonomy): domain Eukaryota; kingdom Viridiplantae; phylum Streptophyta; class Magnoliopsida; order Poales; family Poaceae; genus Triticum; species Triticum urartu. The sequence goes on along the minus strand of NC_053024.1, from coordinate 353,638,254 downwards.
TAAGGTATTCGGTCTTTATAACATATGCCGGCCGAGCAATGCCCTTAATAATAAACCCCGGGTGTCTAGGTATGTGCAATATCCTGACGTGGTCACATGCCAATAACATCAGCATCCTTCTCGGTTGTATTGAGTATCCGGAGGATGTGAACAACAAGAGACGGTAAAAAGGTTTACGCAGGGTCTTAATCTAAAAAGAAACCTCTGAGCGGGTCCCTGCTGCACGTTTGTGCCTGTGTCTCTGTTGTGCCGTGTCCTGGACGGGTGTAGCACGATTGTAATGTGTAAAAGAGAAGAACTTAGGTGAAAGTTGTCGTGCCAGAAAATTGGTTATTATCAATAAACCATTAAAATTCAAGATAAGTCAAGTTGAGCCAGACTAGCCCTGATTACACGCGGGAAGCCCCTGGTACCGTCTAGGAGGGTTTGATCATCAAACCAATCTCATGTATATGTAATGGTGCACCGGACTCATCTAACTGTGTCCGTGGTCTTGACGACCTGTCATTTTGTCTGGTTGGTGAGGCCATCTAGTGCTCGGCTATTAAAGCCGCCGCACACTCTTCCGCGCATAGAAAACGCTCATTATTTCCACTAACTGTGATGGTGCCATGTGGACCGGGCATCTTAAGCTTGAGAGAAGCGTAATGCGGTATTCCATTAAAATGAGCGAAAGTCGTTCTTTCGAGTAGTGCTTGATAGCCACTTCGAAATGGAGTGATATAGAAAGTTAACCTTTCGCTTTGGAAGTTATCGGGAGAACCGAATACAACCTCTAGTAATAGAGAGCCCGTACAGCGGGCCTCTTGGCCTGGTATGACTCCCTTGAAGGTAGTATTATTGTGGCTTATTTGTGCCGGGTCTATCCCCATTTTGCGAACTGTGTCCTAATATATCCGATTTAGACCACTGCCGCCGTCCATGAGGACTCGTGTGAGATGGTATCCGTTTATTATTGGGTCTAGCACCAAGACAGCCAATCCTTCGTGCCGGATGCTTGTCGCGTGATCCCCGCAGTTAAAAGTGATCGGGCAGGCCAACCAGGGGTTGAACCTAGGGGTGACGGGCTCTATGGCGCGTGTGTCTCGGAGTGCATGTTTTCTTCTCCTCTTCGTCACATGGATCATGTTTACTGTTTTAACCTCTGGTGGGAATTTTTTCTGTCCTCCAGTGCTTTGCTGGCGAGGTTCGTCCTCGTCTTCGCTTGGTGTCTCCTCCCGTTTGTGTTCAGCGTTTAGCTTACCGGCCTACTTGAAGACCCATCATTCTCTGTGGGTGTGATTTGCAGATTTATCGGGGGTGCCATGAATCTGACATAGTTTGTCAAGAATCTTGTTTAGGCCAAATGGTCTGTCTCTACTGCCTTTGAAAGGCTTTTTCCGCTGACCTGGTCGAGAGCCCCTGAATCTGGCGTTTACCACCGTATTATCTGGGCTATCTTCTTTATTTAGACACTTGTTTTTATTGCGTCGTGGTTTTCCATTGCCATCCCTGACTTCGGATGTGCTTTGTTCGCT